>NC_135911.1:11464603-12049854 GCF_964194155.1 Cetorhinus maximus | reverse complement strand
CACTCCCTCTCTTCCCACCACTCCCCTTCTTCCCCCCACTACCTCTCTTCCCCCACTCCCTCTCTTCCCCCACTCCCTCTCCTCCCCCACTCCCTCTCTTCCCTCCCACTCCCTCTCTTCCCCCCCACTCCCCCTTTTAGCCCCACTCCCCCTCTTCTCACCCCACTCCCTCTCTTCCCTCACTCCCTCTCTTCGACAACTCCCTCTCTTCCCCCCAATCCCTCTCTTCCCCCACTCCCTCTCATCCCCCCAATCACTCTCTTCCCCCCCACTCCATCTCTTCCCACTCTCCGTCTCTTCCCCCCACTCCCTCTCTTCCCCCCCACTCCCTCTCTTTCCCCCCACACCCTCTCTTCCCTCCCACTCCCTCTCTTCCCCCACTACCTCTCTTCCCCCCAACTCCCTCTCTTCCCGCCCACTCCCTCTCTTTCCCCCCACACCCCCTCTTCCCCCCCACTCCCTCTCTTCCCCCACTCCCTCTCTTCCCCCCCACTCCCTCTCTTCCCCCACTCCCTCTCTTCCCCCCCACTCCCTCTCTTCCCCCGCTCCCTCCCTTCCCCCACTCCCTCTCTTCCCCCCACTCCCTCTTCCCCCCACTCCCTCTCCTCCCCCACTCCCTCTCTTCCCCTCCACTGCCCCTCTTCCCCCCACTCCCTCTCTTCCCCCACTCCCTCTCCTCCCCCACTCCCTCTCTTCCCCTCCACTGCCCCTCTTCCCCCCACTCCCTCTCTTCCCCCACTACCTCTCTTCCCCCACTCCATCTCTTCCCTCCCACTCCCTCTCTTCCCCCCCACTCCCCCTTTTAGCCCCACTCCCCCTCTTCTCCCCCCACTCCCTCTCTTCCCCCACTATCAGACAGATATACCCCGAGTCTGGTTCCTGTATTAAAGGGGTTCATGCAGATATACCCAGAGTCTGGTTCCTGTATTAAAGGGGTTCAGTCAGATAAACCCAGAGTCTGGTTCCTGTATTAAAGGGGTTCAGTCAGATAAACGCAGAGACTGGTTCCTGTACTAAAGGGGTTCAGTCAGATATACCCAGAGTCTGGTTCCTGTTTTAAAGGGGTTCAGTGAGAATAAACCCAGAACCTGTTTCCTGTATTAAAGGGGTTCTGTCAGATAAACCCAGAGTCTGGTTCCTGTATTAAAGGGGTTCAGTCAGATAAACCCAGAGTCTGGTTCCTATATTAAAGGGGTTCAGTCAGATAAACCCAGAGTCTGGTTCCTGTATTAAAGGGGTTCAGTCAGATATACCCAGAGGATGGGTCCTGTATTAAAGGGGTTCAGGCAGATATACCCAGAGTCTGGTTCCTGTATTAAAGGGGTTCAGTCAGATAAACCCAGAGTCTGGTACCTGTATTAAAGGGGTTCAGTCAGATAAACCCAGAGTCTGGTTCCTGTATTAAAGGGGTTCAGTCAGATAAACCCAGAGTCTGGTTCCTGTATTAAAGGGGTTCAGTGAGAATAAACCCAGAGCCTAGTTCCTGCATTAAAGGGGTTCAGTCAGATAAACCCAGAGTCTGGTTCCTGTATTAAAGGGGTTCAGTCAGATAAACCCAGAGTCTGGTTCCTGTATTAAAGGGGTTCAGGCAGATATACCTAGAGTCTGGTTCCTGTACAGAGTCTCTGTAACAACCTCCGACCCCTACAACCGTCCCTATCTCTGTAACCTCCTCCAGAACCTACAACACTCCCTATCTCTGTAACCTCCTCCAGGCCCTACAACCCTCCCTTTCTCTGTAACCTCCTCCAATCCCTACAACCCGCCCTATCTCTGTAACCTCCTCCAGCCCCTACAACCCTCCCTATCTCCATAACCTCTGACCCCTACAAGCCTCCCAACTCTGAAACCTACTCCAGTCTCTACAACTCTCCCTATCTCTGAAACCTCCTCCAGCACCTGCAACCCTCCCCATCTCTGTTGCCTCCTCCAGCCCCTACAACCCTTCCTATCTATGAAACCAACTCCAGTCCCTACAACCCTCCCTATCTCAATAACCTCCTCCAGTCCATACAACCCTCCTAATCACTGTAAACTATTCCAGTCCCTAGAACCCTCCCTATCGCTGTACCAACCTCCGACCCCTAAAACCCTCCCAACTCTGTAACCTCCTCCAGTCCCTACAACCCTCCCTATCACTATAACAACCTCCGACGTCTACAACCCTCCCCATCTCTGTAAACTCCTCCAGACCCTACAACACTCCCTATCTCTGTAACATCCTCAGGCCCCTAGAACCCTCCCTATTTCTGTAACCTCCTCCAGTAACTACAACGCTACCTATCTCCGTAACCTCATCCAGCCCAAGCAACCCTCCCTATCTCTGTAACCTCCTCCAGCACCTACAACCATCCCTATCTCTGTAACCTCCTCCAGTCCCTACAACCCTCCATATCTCTGTAACAACCTCCGACACCTACAACCCTCCCAACTCTGTAACCTCCTCCAGTCTCTACAACACTCTCTATCTCTGTAACCCCTCCAGCCCCTGCAACCCTCCCTATCTCTGTTGCCTCCTCCAGCACCTACAACCCTCCCAATCTCTGTAACCTCCTCCAGTCCCTACAACCCTCCCTATCTCTGTAAACTCTGCCACCCCTACAACCCTCCCTATCTCCATAAACTCCGCCACCCCAACAACCCTCCCTATCTCTGTAACCACCTCCAGTCCCTACAACCCTCCCTATGTATGTAACATCCTCCAGCCCCTACAACCCTCCCTATCTATGTAACCTCCTCCAGCCCCTACAACCCTCCCTATCTCTGTAACCTCCGCCGCCCCTACAACCCTACCTATCTCTGTAAACTCCTCCAGTCCCTACAGGCATCACTATCTCTGTACCCTCCTCCAGTCCCTACAACCTTCCCTATCTCTGTAACCTCCTCCAGTCCCTGCAACCCTCCCTATCTCTGTTGCCTCCTCCAGCACCTACAACCCTCCCAATCTCTGTAACCTCCTCCAGCCCCTGCAACCCTCCCTATCTCCGTAACCTCTGACCCCTACAATCCTCCCAACTCTGAAACCTCCTCCAGTCTCTACAACTCTCCCTATCTCTGAAAGCTCCTCCAGCCCCTGCAACCCTCCCCATCTCTGTTGCCTCCTCCAGCCCCTACAACCCTCCCTATCTATGTAACCAACTCCAGTTCCTACAACCCTCCCTATCTCAATAACCTCCTCCAGTCCATACAACCCTCCTAATCACTGTACACTATTCCAGTGCCTAGAACCCTCCCTATCGCTGTACCAACCTCCGACCCCTAAAACCCTCCCAACTCTGTAACCTCCTTTAGTCCCTACAACCCTCCCTATCTCTATAACAACCTCCGACCCCTACAACCCTCCCCATCTCTGTAAACCACTCCAGACCTAACAACACTCCCTATCTCTGTAACCTCCTCAAGCCCCAAAAACCCTCCCTATCTCTGTAACAACCTCCGACCCCTACAACCCTCCCAACTCTGTAACCTCCTCCAGTATCTACAACACTCCCTAACTCTTTAACCTTCTCCAGCACCTGCAACACTCCCTATCTCTGTTGCCTCCTCCAGCCCCTACAACCCTCCCTAACTCTGCAACATTCTCCAGCCCCTACAACCCTCCCTATCTTTGTAACCTCCGCTGCCCATACAACCCTCCCTATCTCTCCAACCTTCTCCAGCCCGTACAACCCTCTCTATCTCTGTAACCTCTTCTAGTCCCTGCAAACCTCCCTATCTCTGTAAACTCCGCCGCACCTACAACACTCCCTATCTCCGTAACCTCCTCCAGGCCGTACAATCCTCCTTATCTGTGTAACCTCCTCCAGTCCGTACAACCCTCCCTATCTCCGTAAACTCCGCAGCCCCTACAGCACTCCCTATCTCTGTGACCTCCTCCAACCCCTACAACTTTCGCTATCTCTGTAACCTCCTCCGCCCCTACAACACTCCCTATCTCTGTAACCTTCTCCAGCCCCTACAACCCTCCCTATCTCTGTAACCTCCGCCGCCCCTACAACCCTCCCTATCTCTGCAACATCCTCCAGCCCCTACAACCCTACCTATCTCTGTAACCTCCTCCAATCCCTACAACCCTCCCTATCTCTGTAACAAGCTCCGAGCCCTAAAACCCTCCCAACTCTGTAACCTCTTCCAGTCTCTACAACCCTCCCTATCTCTATAACCTCCTCCAGCCCCTGCCACCCTCCCTATCTCTGTAACCTCCTCCAGCCCCTACAACCCTCCCTATCTCTATAACCTCCTCCAGACCCTACAACGCTCCCTATCACTGTAACCCCCTCCTGCCCCTACAACCCTCGCTATCTCTGTAACAACCTCCGACCATTACATCCCTACCAACTCTGTAACATCCTCCAGTCCCTACAACCCTCCCTATCTCTGTAACCTTCTCCAGCCCCTACAACCCTCCCTATCTCTGTTACCTCCTCCAAACCCTACAATCCTCCCGATCTCTGTAACCTCCTCCAGCCCCTGCAACCCTCCCTATCTCTGTTACCTCCTCCAACTCCTACAACCCTCCCTATCTCTGTAACCTCCTCCACCCCTACAACACTCCCTATCTCTGTAACCTGTCCAGCCCCTAAAACCCTCCCTATCTCTGTAACCTCCGCCACCCCTACAACCCTCCCTATCTCTGTAATCTCCTCAAGCCCCTACAACCCTACCTATCTCTGTAACCTCCTCCAGCGCCTATAACCCTCCCTATCTCTGTAACCTCCTCCGCCCCTACAACACTCCCTATCTCTGTAACCTCCTCCAGCCCCTACAACACTCCGTATCTCTGTAACCTCCTCCAGCCCCTACAATCCTACCTATCTCTGTAACCTCCTCCAGCCCCTATAACCCTCCCTATCTCTGTAACCTCCTCCGCCCCAACAACCCTCCCTATCTCTGTAACCTCCTCCAGCCCCTACAACCCTCCCTATTTCTGTAACCTCCTCCAGCCCCTACAACACCTCGAGATCTCTGCCCTTCTCCAATTCCGGCCTCTTGACCATCCCCCGATTCCCATCGCTCCACCATTGGCGGCCGCGCCTAAAGCTGCCTGGGGCCCTGAGCTCTGGAACTCCCTCCCTAAACCTCTCCGCCCCATTCTCTCTTTCTCTCATCCTTTATGAAAATGTACATCTTTGACTGGTGATGCTCATTCCTAATATATCCTTTTGCAGCTCGATGTCAAAATCTGAATCATTTAGGCTCCTGTGAAACGCTTTGTGGTTGTTTTACTATGTTAGAAATGCTATACAAATGCAGTCATTGTTTCTTAATATAACTGGACTCTGATTGTAACAGATTCTGGCTAAATATTCATTCACCTGGGACTGTCAACCATGTATGGAAACCAATTCTTTAACCAACTGTTAGAATTCTCTCGAGTCGAATATTTAATCACATCTCAATGTGATTACCAGAGTTTGAATTTTGCCAACATCAGTTAATGGCCAGAACAATGGGAGGAGAAACTGTCAGGAGGTTTTTTATCCCCCTTCCCCCGCCCTTCACCCCCACCAAGTGCCAGTCTGCAATTTGTTCCCATGTTTTGCTTTCAGAGAGGCACTGACCCCTTGTTCTGCTATTAACACCTACTGATGTCTGACCTCATGCCATTATTAACACCTGCTTTCGTCTTTAACACAATCATTAGCACTCCATTTCTCTTGTGTCCAACACATCTTTGTCAAATCTCTCCTGATCTCTCACCTATCTCTGTCCTTCTATTTTGTTCCACCCAGCCCTCACTCTCTTAAACAGTATTAAAAAAACCCAAAACAAAAACACAATTACCTGGAAAAACTAGGCAGGTCTGGCAGCATCGGTGCAGAAGAAATCAGTCAACGTTTCGAGTCTTCATGACCCTTCGGCAGAACCCAACAAAAACCCAACACATTTCTAAAACAAAAACAGAAATACCTGGAAAAACTTTCTCCAGGTATTCCTGTTTTTGTTTTGGATTTCCAGCATCCACAGTTCTTTCCTTTTACCATCACATTTCTACATCTCTTCAGCTCTGGAGAAGAGCCATACGGACTTAAAATGTTAACTCTGTCTTTTCTCTGCGCAGCGCACTGCCAAACCTCCTGAGTTTTTCTAGCACGTTCTGTTTCTGCCAGGAGACACGTTGGATGTGCCCCCAAATCTGGTGCGAATACTGGGGGTTGGCCAGAATATCGGGAGCGCCCCCCACCCAGTAACATTTAATGATTTGAGGTTGTCTCGGTCGGTCTGTTCCCTTTCTAGCGTTCACTTCTTAAACAGTTAAATCCTCAAGACAGCGGTGATGTCAACTCTGGAGGGTGGATGAGAAGCAACTCAGTTCAACGTACATCCTGGGTACCGTGTAATATAACTCACACGGAAAAGGTAGACAATATACCAGGGAACAGCTCCCTTAAGCTCAGAAGTCACAGAACAGTCGGGAGTCCAACATCTACAGACACCTTGTCGGATCAGCTCCAGCCTACAATAAGTCAGGCTGTCTGAATCGTTAACTGTAATCGTCACTATACGATTGATGCCTGAGTAATAACCTTGCATTTGGACTATACACTCGAGCCTGAATCACGGGGAGTTATTTAACTGCGTGCGCAGGTTTCCCCCAACACCTTCAGAGTGCAAATAAGACCACACAGTGGGAGTTGCCCCCGCAGGTTAGCAAGGCAAGGCAAAAATCAAACCAAAAACTAGTGATTATTTCTGGAGGGATAGAATTGAAAAGTAGGGAAGTGACATTAAGCCTGCATCAAAACTTGGTTGCACAGCACTGAGATTACCACGAGCAGTTCTGGTCACCATATTACAGAAAGGACATCGAGATACTGGAGAGGGAAGATTTACAATGATGATCCCAGAAATGTGAGGGTAAACTCACATGAGTTTATATGAGGACAGGATGGACGGGCTGGGTCTTTGTTCTCTAGAAAAGAGAAGGCTGAGGGGGGTGACCTCATCGAGGTATTTAAAATTCAGAAAGGTTTTGATGGAGTGGATACAGAGGGAGTGTTTCCTCTGGTGGGAGGGGAGACCAGAACTAGGGGTCATCCATATAAGATCGTCACTAATAAATCCAATGGGTAAATCCGGAGAAACGTCTTTACCCAGAGAGTGGAGGGGAATGTGGAACTCGCTCCCACAGGGAGTGGTAGAAGTGAATAGTGTCGATGTAGTTAAGGGGGAAGCTGGATAAACACATGAGGGAGAAAGGAATAGAAGGATATGGCGATGGGGTGAGATGGGGTGAGATGGGAGGAGGCTCGTGTGGAGCAGAAACACCAGCACGGATCAGATGGGCTGAATGGCCTGTTTCTGTGCCGCATATATGAAATCCTGTGTCATCAAATCCTGTCTATGTCACTGTACAAAGTGCCTTCTCTTATCCAGGAGTAACGGAGCTAGTTTTAATTCTGTTCCCCTTGGGATCAAACCCCAGGTTTTCCACAAAATGAAACCAGTGACCAGGCTGACATCAATAAATTCCTTTAAATGTACAATACAGGCTCTGCCCATCGTGTCAAGATAAGGCAATGGCAGAGAGTGTGGGGACGAGGTGGAATTGAAGAGAGAGGGAGCCTCCTCACTAACACTGTGCCTTTGTGTAAGATACCCTTGGTTGTGTATACATGCATATGTAGGATTAAGATTGACCTAAACTCATGGTAAACAAAGGACTTGCATTTCTCTAGCGCCTTTCCCCCACCTCAGGACATCCCGAAGCATTTCACAGCCAATGAAGGATTTCTTTTGCAGTGAGCTCACTGTTATAAGAAACACAGAAGGACACAGCAAGATCCCACAAACAGCAATGTGATTATGGCCCCAGAGCATCTGCTTTTTTACTGATGTTGTTGGACGGGTAACGGAGCTAGTTTTAATTCTGTTCCCCTTGGGATCAAACCCCAGGTTTTCCAGAAAATGAAACAGGTTATCTCTATAACCTCCTCCAGTCCCAACAACCGTCCCTAACTCTGTAACCTCCTCCAGTCCCTACAAGCCTCCCTATCTCTGTACCAACCTCCGACCCCTACAACTCTCCCAACTCTGTAACCTCCTCCAGTCCCTACAACCCTCCCTATCACTATAACAACCTCCGACACCTACAACCATCCCCATCTCTGTAAACTCCTCCAGACCCTACAACACTCCCTATCTCTGTAACCTCCTCAAGCCCCAAGAACCCTCCCTATTTCTGGAACATCCTGCAGTAACTACAACGCCACCTATCTCTGTAACCTCATCCAGACCAAGCAACCCTCCCTATCTCTGTAACCTCCTCCAGCACCTACAACCATCCCTATCTCTGTAACCTCCTCCAGTCCCTACAACCCTCCATATCTCTGTAACAGCCTCCGACCCCTACAACCCTCCCAGCTCTGTAACCTCCTCCAGTCTCTACAACGCTCCCTATCTCTGTAACCTCCTCCAGCCCCTGCAACCCTCCCTATCTCTGTTGCCTCCTCCAGCACCTACAACCCTCCCAATCTCTGTAACCTCCTCCAGTCCCTACAACCCTCCCTATCTCTGTAAACTCCGCCTCCCTTACAACCCTCCCTATCTCTGTAACCTTCTCCAGCCACTACAACCCTCCCTATCTCTGTAACCTTCGCCGCCCCTACAACCCTCCCTATCTTTGTAACCTGCTCCTGTCGCTACAACACTCCCTATCTCTGTAACCTCCACCAGCCCCTACAAACCTGCCTATCTCTGTAACCTCCTCCACCCCTACGACCCACCCTATCTCTGTAATGTCTGCCGCACCTACAACCCTCCCTATCCCTGTAACCTTCTCCAGCGTCTACAACACTCCCTATCTCTGTAACCTCCTCCAGTCCCTACAATCCTCACTATCTCTGTAACCTCCTCCAGTCCATACAACTCTCCCTATCTCTGTAACAACCTCCGACCCCTACAACCCTCCCAACTCTGTAACTTCCTCCAGCCCCTGCAACCCTCGCTATCTCTATAATCTGCTTCATTCAAGACAACCCTCCCTATCTCTGTAACATCCTCCATCCCCTACAACACTCCCTATCTCTGTAACCTCCTCCAGTCCCTACAACCCTCACTATCTCTGTAACCTCCACCAGTCCCTACAACCCTCCATATCTCTGTAACAACTACCGACCATTACATCCCTCCCAACTCTGTAACATCCTCCAGGCCCTACAACCCTCTCTATCTCAAACAACCTCCGACCACTACAATCCTCCCTATCTCTGTAACCTCCTCCAGTCCCTACAACCCTCCCTATCTCTGTAACCTCCTCAAGCCCCTACAACCCTCCCTATCTCTGTTACCTCCTCCAACCCCTACAACCCTCCCTATCTCTGTAACCTCCTCCATCACTACAACACTCCCTATCTCTGTAACCTTCTCAAGCCCCTAAAACCCTCCCTATCTCTGTAACCTCCGCCACCCCTACAACCCTCCCTATCTCTGTAATGTCCTTCAGCACCTACAACCCTACCTATCTCTGTAACCTCCTCCAGCCCCTACAACCCACCCTATCTCTGTAACCTCCTCCACCCCTACAACACTCCCTATATCTGTAACCTCCTCCAGACCCTACAACACTCCGTATCTCTGTAACCTCCTCCAGCCCCTACAACCCTCCCTATCTCTGTTACCTCCTCCAACCCCTACAACCCTCCCTATCTCTGTAACCTCCTCCACCCCTACAACACTCGCTATCTCTGTAAACTTCTCCAGCACCTAAAACCCTCCCTATCTCTGTAAACTCCGCCATCACTACAACCCTCCCTATCTCCGTAACCTCCTCAAGCCCCTACAACCCTACCTTTCTCTGTAACCTCCTCCAGCCCCTTTAACCCTCCCTATCTCTGTAACCTCCTCCACCCCTACAAAACTCCCTATATCTGTAACCTCCTCCAGCCCCTACAACACACCATATCTCTGTTACCTCCTCCAGCCCCTACAACCCTCCCTATCTCTGTAACCTCCTCCAGCCCCTACAACCCTCCCTATCTCTGTAACCTCCTCCAGCCCCTATAACCCTCACTATCTCTGTAACCTCCACAGCCCCAACAACCCTCCCTATCTCTGTAACCTCCTCCAGCCCCTACAACCCTCCCTATCTCTGTAACCTCCTCCAGCCCCTATAACCCTCCCTATCTCTGTAACCTCCTCCGCCCCAACAACCCTCCCTATCTCTGTAACCTCCTCCAGCCCCTACAACCCTACCTATCTCTGTAACCTCCTCCAGCCCCTATAACCCTCCCTATCTCTGTAACCTCCTCCGCCCCTACAACACGCCCTATATCTGTAACCTCCTATTGCCCCTACAACACTCCATATCTCTGTAACCTCCTCCAGCCCCTACAACCCTCCCTATCTCTGTAACCTCCTCCAGCCCCTACAACCCTCCCTATATCTGTAACCTCCTCCAGCCCCTATAACCCTCCCTATCTCTGTAACCTCCTCCAGCCCCTATAACCCTCCCTATTTCTGTAACCTCCTCCAGCCCCTACAACCCTCCCTATCTCTGTAACCTCCTCAAGCCCCTACAACACTCCGAGATCTCTGCCCTTCTCCAATTCCGGCCTCTTGACCATCCCCCGATTCCCATCGCTCCACCATTGGCGGCCGTGCCTTCAGCTGCCTGCGGCCCTGAGCTCTGGAATTCTCTCCCTAAACCTCTCCGCCCCTTTCTCTCTTTCTCTCATCTTTTATGAAAATGTACGTCTTTGACTGGTGATGCTCAGTCCTAATATCTCCTTTTGCAGCTCGATGTCAAAATCTGTCTCTTTTAGGCTCCTGTGAAACGCTTTGTGGTTGTTTTACTATGTTAGAAATGCTATACAAATGCAGTCATTGTTTCTTAATATAACTGGACTCGGATTGTAACAGATTCTGGCTAAATATTCATTCACCTGGGACTGTCAACCATGTATGGAAACCAATTCTTTAACCAACTGTTAGAATTCTCTCGGGTCGAATATTTAATCACATCTCAATGTGATTACCAGAGTTTGAATTTTGCCAACATCAGTTATTGGTCAGAACAATGGGAGGAGAAACTGTCAGGAGGTTTTTTCCCCCCCTTCCCCCAACCTCCAACCCCACCAAGTGCCAGTCTGCAATTTGTTCCCATGTTTTGCTTTCAGAGAGGCACTGACCCATTGTTCTGCTATTAACACCTACTGATGTCTGACCTTCATGCCATTATTAACACCTGCTTTCGTCTTTAACACAATCATTAGCACTCCATTTCTCTTGTGTCCAACACATCTTTGTCAAATCTCACCTGATCTCTCACCTATCTCTGTCCTTCTATTTTGTTCCACCCAGCCCCCACTCTCTTAAACAGTATTAAAAAAACCCAACACATTTCTAAAACAAAAACAGAAATACCTGGAAAAACTTTCTCCAGGTATTCCTGTTTTTGTTTTGGATTTCCAGCATCCACAGTTCTTTCCTTTGACCATCACATTTCTACATCTCTTCAGCTCTGGAGAAGAGCCATACGGACTTAAAATGTTAACTCTGTTTTTTCTCTGCGCAGCGCACTGCCAAACCTCCTGAGTTTTTCTAGCACGTTCTGTTTCTGCCAGGAGACACGTTGGATGTGCCCCCAAATCTGGTGCGAATACTGGGGGTTGGCCAGAATATCGGGAGCGCCCCCCACCCAGTAACATTTAATGATTTGAGGTTGTCTCGGCCGGTCTGTTCCCTTTCTAGTGTTCACTTCTTAAACAGTTAAATCCTCAAGACAGCGGTGATGTCAACTCTGGAGGGTGGATGAGAAGCAACTCAGTTCAACGTACATCCTGGGTACCGTGTAATATAACTCACACGGAAAAGGTAGACAATATACCAGGGAACAGCTCCCTTAAGCTCAGAAGTCATAGTACAGTCGGGAGTCCAACATCTACAGACACCTTGTCGGATCAGCTCCAGCCTACAATAAGTCAGGCTGTCTGAATCGATAACTGTAATCGTCACTATACGATTGATGCCTGAGTAATAACCTTGCATTTGGACTATACACTCGAGCCTGAATCACGGGGAGTTATTTAACTGCGTGCGCAGGTTTCCCCCAACACCTTCAGAGTGCAAATAAGACCACACAGTGGGAGTTGCCCCCGCAGGTTAGCAAGGCAAGGCAAAAATCAAACCAAAAACTAGGGATTATTTCTGGAGGGATAGAATTGAAAAGTAGGGTCCTGTGTCATCAAATCCTGTCTATGTCACTGTACAATGTGCCTTCTCTTATCCAGGAGTAACGGAGCTAGTTTTAATTCTGTTCTCCTTGGGATCAAACCCCAGGTTTTCCACAAAATGAAACCAGTGACCAGGCTGACATCAATAAATTCCTTTAAATGTACAATACAGGCTCTGTCCATGGTGTCAAGATAAGGCAATGGCAGAGAGTGTGGGGGTGAGGTGGAATTGAAGAGAGAGGGAGCCTCCTCACTAACACTGTGCCTTTGTGTAAGATACCCTTGGTTGTGTATACATGCACATGTAGGATTAAGATTGACCTAAACTCATGGTAAACAAAGGACTTGCATTTCTCTAGCACCTTTCCCCCACCTCAGGACATCCCGAAGCATTTCACAGCCAATGAAGGATTTCTTTTGCAGTGAGCTCACTGTTGTAAGAAACACAGCAGCACACAGCAAGATCCCACAAACAGCAATGTGATTATGGCCCCAGAGCATCTGCTTTTTTACTGATGTTGTTGGAGGGGTAAATATTGGCCCCTGGAAACCAGGAGAACTCCCCCCTGCTCTTCTTCCAAATAGAGGCCATGGGATGTTTTACACCCACCTGAGAGGGCTGACGGGGGTTTAATGTCTCATCTGAAAGACGACAAAGCTGACCAGGCAGCGTTTCCTTGGTACAGGCCCTCCGACAGTGCAGCACTCCCTCAGTACTGACCCTCCGACAGTGCAGCACTCCCTCAGTACTGACCCTCCGACAGTGCGGCACTCCCTCAGTACTGACCCTCTGACAGTGTGGCACTCCCTCAGTTCTCACCCTCCGACAGTGCGGCACTCCCTCAGTACTGACACAGGGGAGTATTGCCAAGAGTTTTCTGCTCATCTGTCTGGCGTGAGATTTGAACCCACAACAAGTTTCTGATCCAGAGGCGGGAGTGCTACTCACTGCCACAGCTGACGCTATGATTAAGCTTTTTTCTTTATAAATATCTGGTAGTTTCGATGTGAACAATAATCAGATGGTGTAGGTTGTTCATCCCAGGATGGATTGTTTAACTAGTCAGGGTACGGTTTAGCCAACTTTGCTGTGTCACTTCTCTTGGAGGTTTAGGATGTGAAATTCATGTCTGTTTGAATGAATGTTCTCAACACATTGGGCCCAAGGTAGCCGTGAGAATCTGGACAGTGACCCTGGATTGTAAATAAGTTAGCATCTGCTGTTTCCTCAGACAAACTTTATCTGTCCTTGAGATGTGAGTCTCACCGACAAGGTCAGCGTTTATGGCCCATCCTTAATTGCCCCTTGAGAAGGTGGTGGTGAGCTCCCGTCTTGAACCGCTGCAGCCCATGTGGTGCAAGTGCACCCACAGTGCTGTTAGGGAGGGAGTTCCAGGATTTTAACCCAGTGACAGTGAAGGAACGCCCGACTTATTTCCATGTCGGGATGGTGAGTGGCTTGGAGGGGAACTTCCAGGTGGTGGTGTTCCCATGTGTCTGCCTCCCTAGGCCTTCTAGATGGTAGTGGTCGTGGGTTTGGAAGGTGCTGTCGAAGGATGAATTCCCGCAGTGCATCTTGTAGATGGTACACACACTGCTGCTACTGTGCGTCGGTGGTGGAGGGAGTGAATGTTTGTGGATGGGGTGCCAATCAAGCCGGGCTGCTTTGTCCTGGAAGCTCAATTCTTGAGTGTAATGGGAGCTGCACTCATCCAGGCAAGTGGGGAGTATTCCATCACACACCTGACTTGTGCCTTGTAGATGATGGACAGGCTTTGGGGAATCAGGAGAGGAGTTACTCATCGCAGGATTCCCAGCCTCTGACCTGCTCTTGTGGCCACAGTATTTATATGGCTAGTCCAGTTCAGTTTCTGGTCAATGGTAACCCCCGGGATGCTGATCGTGGGGGATTCAATGACGGTCATGCCATTGAATGTCAAGGGAAGATGGTTAGAGTCTCTCTCTTGTTGGAGATGGTGGTTGCCTGGCACTTGTGTGACACGAATGTTACTTACCACAGGTCAGCCCAAGCCTGGATGTTGTTGAATAAATTCGAGAAGAGAGTAGGAAGAAACAAAACTCAGAGAACTCTGATGGTTGGTGACTGTGAGAGATTCCAGTTCACCCTCAGTTATTGACTAGGCCAGGCAGCACAGTCAATTCCCAATTTCACTTCCTAGTCCAGGGTTGCAGGAGATTCCGAGTCCTGGAGAGGGAAAAGCCCTGTTTCTCAAAGTTCCCCTCATTAACTAAAGCCGCCCATACACCTCCACAGCTCAGATTTCCCTCAGCCCCCCAACACACACACCGACTCCTCCCCCTGTTCCCTTTGGATCCGGGCCTTCAGGTTTCCTATTGACAGCTGAGCCCTGAATCCCTCCTTAGCAACTGTCAGAACAGGAGGAGGCCATTCAGCCCCTCAAGCCTGCTCCGCCATTCAATGAGATCATAGCTGATATGTGACCTAACTCCTTATAAACTGCCTTTGACCCACATCCCTTAATATCTTTTCTTCGCAAAAACCTATCAGTGTCAGGTTCATAATTAACAATTTGATCCAGCATCATTTGTGGAAGAGAATTCCAAACTTCCCCCACCCTTTGTGTGTAGGAATGTTTCCTAATTTCACTCCTGAAAGGTCGGCCTCTCATTTTTAGACTCTGCCCCTGAGTCCCAGACTCCCCCCAACCAGGAGAAATAGTTTCTCTCTATCGACCCCGCTCTGATCCCCTTAATATCTCAAAACTTTGATCAAATCCAGCCCCCCTTAGCCCTCTAAATTCCAGGGGATACAAGCTGAGTTTGTGTTTAATCTCTCCTTGTAATTTAACCCTTGGAGTCCCGGTCTCATTCTGGTAAATCAACACTGCGGTCCCTCCGAGGTCAGTATATCCTTCCTAAGGTGTAGAGCCCAGATCATCTCACAGTGACTCCAGGTGTGGGCTTTATATAGGCTGAAGTGTGCTAGCTGTGGATCTGCAGCTAACATCTCATCTCTGAATCAGATGATTGTAGGTTTAAAGTCCCACCCCAGAGCCTTGAGTACAAAAATCAAAGCCAACACTCCACTGCCAGAACCGAGGGTGTGTCAATGTATGACGGAGTGCTGTACCGTCAGAGGGTCAGTACTGAGGGGGTGCTGCACTGTCGGAGGGTCAGTACTGAGGGGGTGCTGCATTGTCGGAGGGTCAGTACTGAGGGAGTGCTGCACCGTCAGAGGGTCAGTACTGAGGGGGTGCTACACTGTCGGAGGGTCAGTACTGAGGGGGTGCTGCACTGTCGGAGGGTCAGTACTGAGGGGGTGCTGCACTGTCGAAGGGTCAGTACTGAGGGGGTGCTGCACTGCCTGAGGTGCCGTCTTTCAGATGAGACATTAAAGCTGGGCCCCGTCTGCCGTCTCAGGTGGGTGTAAAAGATCCCATGGGCACTATATTTAAGAAGAGTGGGGTGGGGGTTCTCCCCATGTCCTGGAACCAAAACCACTAAAAAGAAACTGATGACCTGGGTTATCCTCAGATTGATGAAGGATCTTGCTGTGTGCAAATTGGCTACCGGCTTCCCTGCATTACAACAGTGAGTAGAGTTCAGAAATTAAAGCACTTCATTGTTTGGGGCCATAAAGCGGGATGGGACGCCCTGAGGCGGTGAGCGGCGCTAGATAAATGCATGTCCCCCTTTCACTTATTCTTGCTGCTTAACAGTGGCGAAGGCGCCTTTAAGAAGTGGGCGGGGCGCGGCTGACGTCACCCCTGCCTTCTATGGTCATTGATGTGTGTCGGAAGGGACGTCCTCTCGTTGGCTGGGGACACAGTTTGAATCATCTTCTTGATGTAAATTTCTGGGAATGAGTGAGAGCAGTTTGATAAAATCTCTCACACAATTTGCAGCCACAAGTCTGGACGTGAATCGAGGAGGCGAAAGCATCTCTGGTGAGTAGAGATTTAAATATATATAATATATATATGTAGACATATATTAGTGAACAAAACAACAGGAAAAAAGTTTAGAAAAGTTTTTCAGAAGTTGGCCTTAAACTTTTTCCTGCCAGAGAAGTGTTGGTTTGCAATTGGCTATCAAATGGTAAGTAACCTGGTTACTTACATCTGTAAGTCTCTTTTTTTTTAAACCATTTTGCGGGAGAAAATATCTTTTTTCAGAGTTAGTTGGTGAGCTTTTTAAAGTTGTGCCTGTTGATGGAAGGTGCCACAATCACTTTTTCTTCCGAACTGAACTTTGAGCTGCACACGAAACAAAAACAGAAAATAGCTGGGAAAACCCAACAAGTCTGAGCACATCTCTGGCGAGAGAGAGAGAGAGAGATCAAGAGTTAACGTTTCGAGCCAGCGGGTCAGTTTAATGTGCTGTGTCCCAACGCTGAATACAAACTCTCTGTCTCTGCCGCCAAGGGTTGATTTTAGGGACCATCGAACAATCGGCCCTGTCTCCAGGAGAGGAGGTTGGGGGACATAAGCAGAATTGATGGCCGCGTTAGAGGAATGATATACTTTCTCAGTGGGGGAGTGGGTTTCGTTAAGGCACAGTTCATGGTTCAGCACCTCCCCACTTTTGTTTTTAGAAAAGGTGATGTTTTTGAGATGGTCCCTTAGGTGAACACGTGGATTTGGTTTCCAGTTTTGAAGTTTATACTGTGTTGCTTGTAGTTTGTAAGAGTGATTGATTGATTCATTCGGGATCACTCAGGGTGGATGGGTTGCTGCCAGCTCTGGTGGGTGGGGGTCGGGGGATGGGGGCGCGGGTTTGAAGAGTTCGAAATGAAAGTTAGATATTGGTGTGTGTTTGGGGAATCCCAATTTTTGAGTCCAGGAGAGTGTGGTGTGTGAGAGAGAGAGAGAGCGTGTGTGTGTGTGAGAGAGATGTGTGTGAGAGAGTATGTGTGTGTGAGAGAGAGAGAGCGTGTGTGTGTGTGAGAGAGATGTGTGTGAGAGAGAGAGTATGTGTGTGTGTGAGAGAGAGATGTGTGTGTGTGAGAGAGAGAGCGTGTGTGTGTGAGAGAGATGTGTGTGAGAGAGGGAGCGTGTGTGTGTGAGAGTGTATGTGTGTGAGAGAGAGCGTGTGTGTGTGTGAGAGAGAGAGTGTGTACGTGTGAGAGAGTGTGTATGTGTGTGAGAGAGAGTGTGTGGGAGAGGCTATGTGTGTGTGTGAGAGAGTGTGTATGTGTGAGAGAGAGTATGTGTGTGTGAGAGAGAGAGAGTGTTTATTAAATTCCTTCTATATGATGCTGTAGTTTTTGGAGTTATTTTCTCCCAGGGAGGAACAGGAGAGATTTGGTTTTCTGTTACTCGGCCCCTCAGGAAGTTTTAGCTCCGCCCTGCAATTGGAAAAACAAAAATGCCCCCGTGTGACCTGAAGACTGAGGGTAGTTGCGGTTTCTGTGGGGCCTGTAATGGACACTGGGGGAGGATGTTTGATATGGACACCTTCCTGGACAGTGGCACCAGAGTTACTCAGGGAAAGTAGCGCTTTTCCCCACCTCAGGACGTCCCAAAGCCTTTCACAGCCAACGAAGGACCTTTTTTTTGTGTGTGAGCTCACTGTTGTAATGTAGGAACCGCAGACAATTTACGCACAGCAAGATCCCACAAACAGCAATGTGATAATGATCAGATCATCTGGGTTTTTTTTTTAGTGATGTTGTTTAAGGGATAAATATTGGCCCCAGGACCACGGGGAGAACTCCCCCCACCCCCCACCACCACCCCACCCCCTGCTCTTCTTCCAAATAGTGGCGGTGGGATCTCCCCGCGACGCCTCCCTTGGCCGAATGTCAGTCTGGATTGTGAGCTCCTGGTCTTTGTACTGGGGGGGCTGGTGCCCACAACCCTGTGAGTCAGAAGTAAGTGTGCGACGGACTGAGACACTGACTCACTTTGCTGGGCCGACAGGGCTTCCATGGAGCTTGTGTCTCTGAATCCACCGCAGTTAGAAACAAAACAACATGTTTACAAAAATCAGCTGTTTCACCTGAGGACAGTTTTAACAATCTGAAGGATGGCAGACTTCAGTGCAATTTGGATGTGAGATTGACTCTCACTTTTACTGTTTTACGCTCGGACATTGAATGCAAAGTGTTCTGTCCGAGAGAGGGATGTCCTTCTCCTGCTGTGTGACTATGAACAACATCTGGAGTAAGGACTGGCTCCTTGTCCCTGTCTCCACGTCCTCCCATTTACCTTTATAACGTTTTCCGTTTTAATGTTGTGGGGCTAATATTCACCCACCCCTCTCCCACCCCAATGAATATCGCTGTCAAATAAAAATCGGATCTGGGTCACTATCGCATTGTCCTTTGTGGGATCTTGCTGTGCGCAAATTGGCTTTTGCTTTTCCCCCCATTACGATGGTGACCCCCACTTCATAAATGGAAGGGAGTCATTTGGCTGTGAGGCTCTTTGGGATATCTTGCAGCGGTTAAAGGCGTTACAGAAATGTGAGTTCTTCACCGGATATACAGCAGGCCATTCGGCCCATCTGCTCCGTGCCGGTGTTTCTGCTCCACACGAACCTCCTCCCACCCACCCCCCTCTCTCCATCTCACCCCATCACCCTATCCTTCCATTCCTTTCTCCCTCATGTGTTTATCCAGCTTCCCCCTAAAACACATCGATACTATTCACCTCCACCACTCCCTGTGGGAGCGAGTCCCACATTCTCCCCACTCTCTGGGTAAAGAGGTTTCTCCTGAATTCCCCATTGGGTTTATTAGTGATGATCTTATATCGATGGTCCCTAGTTCTGGTCTCCCCCACACACAAGAGGAAACAGTCTGTCTGTATCCAGGTGCGTGTTCCAGAAGGGTCTTGTCAGCAATGCCTACCACAGTCAAATAGCTCGCCAGCCAGCACTATTGTGGGGGGGGCAGGTAAAAGAGTTGCTGGTGGTGGGTGTGGGATGTTGTTGACACAAAGGGGTCATTCCAGCAGCCAGACCATGATCTCTATATTCCATCACCCTTCTCCCCACCCCCCTCCCTCACCCAACCCCAACATCCCCGACTGTAACACACTCTGAACAGGTTAATCTCTAAACACCCCCACCTTCCCCCCGCAGATACACCAGGAGACGATGAAGGAGGAGATCGGAGCCGGAGTGTCCTTCCTGGTCAGCATGGTCAGGAATCGCAGCAGGCTACATCAGGAAAAGATCGAGGAGTTTGGGGAGAAGCTCACTGCGATACTGTACCGAAAATACCAGAATCACTGGTACCCAGCCAATCCCAGCAAAGGACAAGCATACAGGTAAGCAAACAGCAGAGCCACCCAGTACAATGGCTAGAATATAACAGCACAGAAACGGGCCATTCAGCCCATCTGCTCCATGCCAGTGTTTCTGCTCCACACGAGCCTCCTCCCACACCCTGTTCATCTCACCCCATCACCATATCCTTCTATTCCTTGCCCCCTGCCCGCCCCATGTTTTTATCCAGCTTCCCCCTGAAAGAGCATTAAATATTGGACAGCACACCAGGGAGGACCCTCCTCACTATTTCTTGCATTGCGCTGAGGGACATTGTCCATCCACTTGCGAGAGCAGATGGAACAAGTCCTGGGTTTGAGCCACCACCCCAGAGACTTCAGCCCCATAATCCAGGCCGACACTCCACAGTGCCAGTGCCGAGGGGGCGCCGCGCTGTCAGAGGGTCGGTGCCAAAGGAGATGCTGGCCTTCAGGTGAAACTTTAAACCAAAGTTCCCGTCTGCCTCCTTGGTGGGTGTAAACGATCCCACGGCCACTATTTGGAAGAGGAGCAGGGGGAAGGTCCTGGGGCCAATATTTACCCCTCAACCAACATCACTAAAAAAACAGATGAACTGGGTCATTATCACATTAATGTTTGTGGGAGCTTGCTGTGCACAAATTGGCCGCCACGTCTCCGACATTACACAGTGAACATACTTTTGAATGAGTATTTAATTGGCTGTGAAAGGTTTTGGGACATCCTGGGGTGGTGAAGGCGCCAGAGAAATGCAAGTCTTTGTTTTGAAAAAAGCAAAAAAACTGCAGATGCTGGAAATCCAAAACAAAAACAAAAATACCTGGAAAAACTCAGCAGGCCTGGCAGCATCTGCAGAGAGGAAAACAGTTAACGTTTCGAGTCCGTATGATTCTTCAACAGAACTAAGGAAAAATAGAAAAGAGGTGAAATATAAGGAGGTTTAAGAGGGGGTGGGACAGGTACAGCTGGCTCGAGGGCCAGTGATAAGGTGGAGATAACCAAAAGATGTCATAGACTAAAGGGCAAAGAGGTGGTGACAGTGGTGATATTATCTAAGGAATGTGCTAATGGGGACATTAAGGGTAGAAAGCAGGACGAGCAAGGTACCAGGTAGCCCTAGTGGGGGTGGGGTGGGGGGAAGGGATCGAAATAGGCTAGAAGGTAAGAGATAAAACAATTGATGGAAATACATTTAAAAATAATGGAAATAGGTGGGAAAAGAAAAATCTATATAAATTATTGGAGAAAAGGGGGATCGGAAAGGCGGTGGGGATGGGGGAGAGAGTTCATTGATTGTCTTTGTTTTGAAAGTTGCTCGAAGTTGTCCCTGCAATACCGCCGTTTCCCCACCTGGTGGCGCCGCTGCTCAGTTTTAAATTTGGATGAGCAGCTGAACCGCTTAAAGCCCCTTTAAAGCTGAGACAATGAAATTTTAGGGGCATCTTAAAGGAAGGGAGATGGAGGTGGAGAGGTCTCGGGAGGGAATCCCAGAGTTTAGGGCCCCAGGCAGCTGAAGGCACGGCCACCAATGGTGGAGCGATGGAAATCAGGGGATGCTCAAGGGGCTGCAATTGGAGGAACACAGAGATTTTGGAGGGTTGTCGGTCTGGAGGAGATTACAGAGATAGGGAGTGTTTTAGGGGCTGGAGGAGGTTACAGAGATAGGGAGGGTTGTTGGGGCTGGAGGAGGTTACAGAGATGGGGAGGGTTGTAGGGACTGGAGGAGGTTACAGAGATAGGGAGGGTTGTTGGGGCTGGAGGAGGTTACAGAGATGGGGAGGGTTGTAGGGACTGGAGGAAGTTACAGAGATAGGGAGGGTTTTAGGGGCTGGAGGTGGTTACAGAGGTAGGGAGGGTTGTAGAGGCTGGAGGAGGTTACAGAGATAGGGAGGGTTGTAGAGGCTGGAGGAGGTTACAGAGGTAGGGAGGGTTGTAGAGGCTGGAGGAGGTTACAGAGATAGGGAGGGTTATAGAAGCTGGCGGAGGTTACAGAGATAAGGAGGGTTTTAGGGGCTGGAGGAGGTTATAGAGATAGGGAGGGTTGTAGGGGCTGGAGGAGGTTACAGAGATAGGGAGGGTTGTAGGGACTGGAGGAGGTTACAGAGATAGGGTGGTTTGTGGGGACAGTTTTGAAAACAAGGATGAAAGTTTTAAAATGGAGGCGTTGTTGGACTGGGAGCTAATGTATGTCAGTGAGTGACGGGGTGAAGGCTGAACAGGACTTGGTACAACTTGGGAAAAGGGCCAGTAGGGTTCTGGATGGTCTAATGTCTGTCCTCTTGGATCCTTCAGTATATTTTTTCTCTCCCTGGTAGATGCATTCGGATAAACAGGAAACATAAAGCAGACCCATCCTTGTTGCTCGCTTGTCAAGACTGTGATCTGGAATATAACCAGTTGAGACTGCCCAAAGAGATTACGTTGTGGATTGATCCCCAGGAGGTGTGCTGCAGGTAAGTCTTCACCTGGATGGTTTAGCAACACAGTCACCTCAGAGACAAACACAAGGAGCTCATCTGGAGAATTGTGTCCGATTCCCACTGCCTCACACTTTAGGAGGGAAGGCGAGGCCTTGGGGAGGGTGAGGGGGAGATTGACTCGAATGGCGCCAGGGAAGAGGGACTTCAGTTCATGTGGAGAGACTGGGGAAGCTGGGATTGTTCTCCTTAGAGCAGAGAAGGTTAAGGGGGAGATTGAATCGAGGCGTTCAAAATCATGAGGGGGTTTGGATAGAGTCAATAAGGAGAAAGTGTTTCCAGTGGCAGGAGGGTCGGTAACCAGAGGGACACAGATTGAAGGGAATCGGAACCAGAGGGGGAGATGAGAATTTTTTTTACACAGCGAGTTGTTGTGATCTGGAAGGCGCTGCCTGAAAGGGGGGTGGATGCAGATTCAACAGGAACTTCCAAAGGGGGAATTGTGTCTGTCTGTCTCTCTCTCTCACTGGTGTGCTCTCTGTCTCTCCTTCACTGTACGGTAAACCTTCCCTCGGCTGTGTTCTGCCAGTTTGTGTGGGTGTTTGTTGTTTATACCAGGTTGTTAGTGGCTGTGTCTCGCGTGTTGCTGCCTGACCCGATTCCCACTAAATCTTCATTTGAAATTCCTGCAGGTGTAGTGATGGGAGTCTGCCTTTCACTGTCGCTCAGTTTGGACAAGACTCCAGGAGGGCGGCATCGTTAGACTCTGAGCAAGGCAGCGCGTCCTCGGAGTGCAGCACACCTGACTGCCACTCGGAGACTTCGTCAGATGAAGGGGAACATGCCAAAGGTCAAACAGTGAAGGAAACTGCAGCAAAAACAGCTGAAGCTACTGGCAAGGTAAAGAGAATATTGAGCACCCAGTGCTGGGAGGGGTCGGAGTGAATGGTTCCAATACTCTCCGGGCCAATCTCCCACCTTCTACCCCTGGAAACTCATCAAAAACTCAACTGCCCCCAGACCCTAACTCACATTGAGTCCCGTTCACCCATCACTATCCTGTCGCTCACTGACCTACACTGGCTCCTGGTCCAGCAACACCTCCGTTTTTAAAAAAAAATCTCATCCTTATTTCAAATCCTTCCTCACCCCTCCCTATTTCTATAAACCCCTGGAACCCTCCCTATCTCCGTAACCTCCTCCAGCCCCTACAACCCTATCTCTGTAACCTCCACCAGCCCCTACAACCCTATCTCTGTAACCTCCTCCAGCCCCTACAACCCTCCCTATCACCATAACCTCCTCCAGCCCCAACCCGCCCTATCTCCGTAATCTCCTCCAGCCCCTACAACCCTATCTCTGTAACCTCCTCCAGCCCCTACAACCCTCCCTATCACCATAACCTCCTCCAGCCCCAACCCGCCCTATCTCCGTAATCTCCTCCAGCCCCTACAACCCTATCTCTTTTACCTTTTCCAGCCCCTACAACCCTCCCTATCTCTGTAACCTCCTCCAGCCCCTACAACCCTATCTCTATAACCTCCTCCAGCCCCTACATCCCGCCCTATCTCCGTAATCTCCTCCAGCCCCTACAACCCTATCTCTTTTACCTTTTCCAGCCCCTACAACCCTCCCTATCTCTGTAACCTCCTCCAGCCCCTACAACCCTATCTCTGTAACCTCCTCCAGCCCCTACAACCCGCCCTATCTCCGTAATCTCCTCCAGCCCCTACAACCCTATCTCATTTACCTTTTCCAGCCCCTACAACCCTCCCTATCTCTGTAACCTCCTCCAGCCCCTACAACCCTATCTCTGTAACCTCCTCCAGCCCCTACAACCCTCCCTATCTCCGTAATCTCCTCCAGCCCCTACAACCCTCCCTATCTCTGTAACCTCTTCCAGCCCCTACAACCCTCTGAGATCTCTGCGCTCCTCCAATTCTGGCCTCTTGACCATCCCCCGCTTCCCATCGCTCTGCCATTGGTGGCCATGTCTTCAGCTGCCTGGGGGCCCTAAACTCTGGAATTCCCTCCCTAAACTCACTCACTCCCTCCCGAACACAGTCTGTCTCTCTTTCTATCTGTGGGAACTGGCTGTGCAATAGTTGGCTGCCCACATTTCCTCTATTTACAACAGTGACCACACTTCACATAAATTACTTCATTGGCTGTGAAACACTATGGGACGTCCTGAGTTGGGGAAAGGCGCTAGAGAAATGCAAGTCCTTGCATGTGGCTTGTGGAGATGGGGCTGGGGATTAAATGGAGCTTGTGTGTGTGATTTGTCATGTTTAATTGCTTCAATAATTTTTTCCCTTAGGTTTCTGGAAGTTTCTCCCAGTGCACCGCTGCGTGGCCTCTGTACCCTCATAAGCCGGTGCAGTATGCCACATTCTACCAACCCGTCCCCCTCATCAGCTACTACTTGATACCCGGACTGGACAAGGCCCTGCAACCTCCCCCAGGCTTCCTCCTGCCTCAGGTGCAGGCCCACTGCTCGAAGATCGGCAAAAGGCACAAGTGATGAAGGTCCTGGCTAGCAGAGGGATCGGATACCTCGCTCACACTGAGCTGTGCCAACCCTGTGCTTAACTGCTCCATTCTAACACCCATGGGCATGTTTGCAAGTGGCTGAGCTGTGTGTGTGTGAGCGCGGTGTGTGTGTGAGCGCGGAGTGTGTGTGTCTGTGAGCGTGGTGTGTGTGTGAGCGCGGTGTGTGTGTGTGTGTGTGTGTGTGTGACTGTGAGCGAGGTGTGTGTGTGAGCGCGGTGTGTGTGTGTGTGTGTGAGCGTAGTGTGTGTGTGAGCGAGGTGTGTGTGTGTGAATGAGTCAGAGAGAAATGTTGCTGTATATAACATTCACTACTCACGTGTGTGTGTAAGGCCCACACTGCCTATGTGTGTTTGTGGGTTTACACTGCTGCTCCTGTGGGTCTGTGTATACTTTATATATAATTGAAGCCGTCTCTGTATTATTAATCTGTACGAAAAACTCAGGTATCTTTGAAAATATGAGGTGTGTCCACATTGCCTGACAGGTGATTGTTATTTATCATGTTTACAGGGTGAGTGTGTGAAATACCCCAGAGTCTCTGTTAATATGTATTTGTTAAATTATCATCTATCTGGCTTGTGGAATATTTAATGTTTTTGCACTTTTATTTTATTTCCTGCTGCTGATCACTCTCCATTCGCTCCTGTTGAAATCTCAGAGCCTCTCTTGTGTAAGAAACTTAGCTGTGATGCTTATCATAGCCAAATAGCCCATCAACATCCACTGAGTGAGGCTCCAGAAGGTGCCTGGCGAATGGATTGCTGAAGACATTAGGACAAACTCTAGCACTCAAAAGAGTGTGTTTTCTGTGCAATATACATTGAGCAATTTAAATTTTTTAAATCCAAAAATTGTTTAAAAGGGATTTGGGGAATTGTTTCCTGAGGATGAGGTGTTGAGGAACAACTCTGGATCCCTGGGATTTTTTAGCTCTTCTTCCTTAATGTGGGAATAGTGTTCCTGTATCTTTCTCCCAGGTTAGGGGAAGGGTCCCTATCTCTGAATGGCCTCCTGAATCAGCTTGCTGTGTTGATTCATACCAAAGGCCGCAGTGTGTTAACACAGTGAACCCCTGGTCTGCCCTCCTGCTGCCATTGCCCATTCCCACCCTCAAACAGTGACTTGTGTTTCCACCCCAGTAACCCAGGGACACAAGCTCCCCAGTGGGGTGAGTGGAAGCCCCTTGCCCAGACCCTCACCCAGTTCATGTCTCTCCAAGTCTTTACAGATATTGGAGAAAAATCACAGCGGACCAACACAGTGTTACTGCTCCCCAACTGGTGAATGGGAGAAACTTTTATAAAACTCAGTATTTATTGACCGTCAGTTAAGCGCGAGTTAAATGGCTTATTCTGAATGTCTCATTAAATTTCTTTTTTCTTTTGTGTAAAATAAATTAAACCATTTTGTTCAAACAACATTCCCAGGGTGGTGTGAGTTTCTGTAAAGATTGGAATACTGATTTCCTCCTTTTGGACAACTCCATGTGTTCATCAGCTGAGGCACTTTGGGACTTTCATGGAACAATACTGGTCACTCGTTAGGGTGGGGGAGGGAGTGGGATTTTTTAATTCATTCATGTGGGCGTCATTGGCCGGGCCAGCATTTATTGCCCATCCCTAATTGCCCCTTTAGAAGGTGGTGATGAGCTGCCTCCTTGAACTGCTGCAGTCCATGTGGTGTAGGTACACCCACAGTGCTGTCAGGGAGGGAGCTCCAGGATTTTGACCCAGCGACAGTGAAGGAACGGCCGATGGATTTGCAAGTCAGGACGGTGAGTGGCTTAGAGGGGAACTTCCAGGTGGTGGTCTTCCCAACTATCTGCTGCCCTTGTCCTTCTAGATGGTAGTGGTGGTGGGTTTGGAAGGTGCTGTCTAAGGAGCCTTGGTGAGTTTCTCCAGTACATCTTGTAGATGGTACACACGCTGCTGCTACAGTGCGTCGGTGGTGGAGAAAGTGAACGTTTGTGGATGGGGTTCCAATCAAGCGGGGCTGCTTTGTCCTGGATGGTGTTGAGCTTCTTGGGTGTTGTGGGAGCTGCACTCATCCAGGGCAAGTGGGGAGTATTCCATCACACTCCTGACTTGCACCTTGTAGATGGTGGACAGGCTTTGGGGAGTCAGGAGGTGAGTTACTCACCGCAGGATTCCCAGCCCCTGGCCAGCTCTTGTAGCCACGGTGTTTATATGGCTAGTCCAGTTCAGTTTCTGGGTGGAGAGAAGGCACCAATTTCTCCCCAATTGCAGGGTTGGAGGACTTGTGGAAGAATTGACCCGAGCCACCAAAGCAGAACAGCAAACTGGAGAAACAGCAGACTTAACATGGACTTCAACAACTTCCAGTCATGAAAGTGCTTTTATTGTTTTAGCTCATTTTTATTCATTGATTTATCCCCTTTTTTACCGCACTTGCTATCCTTCTCGCTTCCAATGTCCCCTCGCCCCACCCCAAAGGACCATCTGTCACTTCTTCCATGTTGTTCTTTCACCGACTGCAAACCCTCGTTCTGCTATTAATACATTCTCCTGTCGGAGGGTCAGTACTGAGGGGGCTCCGCTCTGTCGGAGGGTCAGTACTGAGGGGGCTCCGCGCTGTCGGAGGGTCGACACTGAGGGGGCTCCGCGCTGTCAGAGGGTCAGTACTGAGGGGGCTCCGCGCTGTCGGAGGGTCAGTACTGAGGGGGCTCCGCGCTGTCGGAGGGTCAGTACTGAGGGGGCTACGCGCTGTCGGAGGGTCGACACTGAGGGGGCTCCGCGCTGTCGGAGGGTCGACACTGAGGGGGCTCCGCGCTGTCGGAGGGTCAGTACTGAGGGGGCTCCGCGCTGTCGGAGGGTCAGTACTGAGGGGGCTCCGCGCTGCCGGAGGGTTGACACTGAGGGGGCTCCGTGCTGTCGGAGGGTCAGTACTGAGGGGGCTCCGCGCTGTCGGAGGGTCAGTACTGAGGGGGCTACGCGCTGTCGGAGGGTCAGTACTGAGGGGGCATTTCAAAATGCATGTTTTGTGATGGCCAATCATATTCCACATTTCCAAACAGGTCATGAGGTATTTCAATGGAATCAATATTACAGACATCTCAATATGGTCATTACAGAGAGTCTCCACTCCCCCTCTTCCCCCCCACTCCCTCTCTTCCCCCCCACTCCCTCTCTTCCCCCCCACTCCCTCTCTACCCCCCCACTCACTCTCTTCCCCGCACTCCCTCTCTTCCCCCCCACTCCCTCTCTTCCCCCACTCCCGCTCTTCCCCCCAATCCCCCTCTTCCCCCCACTCCCTCTCTTCCCCCCTACTCCCCCTCTTCCCCCACTCCCTCTCTTCCCCCCCACTCCCTCTCTTCCCCCCCCTCCCTCTCTTCCCCCCCCACTCCCCTCTTCCCCCACTCCCTCTCTTCACCCCCCCACTCCCTCTCTTCCCCCCCCAACTCCCTCTCTTCCCCACTCCCCCTCTTCCCCCCCACTCCCTCTCTTCCCCCCCACTCCCCTCTTCCCCCCACTCCCTCTCTTCCCCCCCACTCCCCCTCTTCCACCCCCACTCCCTCTCTTCACCCCCCACTCCCTCTCTTCCCCCCACTCCCTTCTTACCCCCCACTCCCCCTCTTCCCCCACTCCCTCTCTCCCCCCCCACTCCCCCTCTTCCCCCCCACTCCCTCTCTTACCCCCCACTCCCCCTCTTCCTCCACTCCCTCTCTTCCTCCCACTCCCTCTCTTCCCCCACTCCCTCTCTTCCCCCACTCCCCCTTTTCCTCCACTCCCTCTCTTCCCCCAACTCCCTCTCTTCCCCCCCACTCCCTCTCTCCGCCCCACTTCCTCTCTTCCCCCAACTCCCTCTCTTCCCTCAACTCCCTCCCTTCCCCCCCACTCCCTCTCTTCACCCCCCACTCCCTCTCTTACCGCCACTCCCTCTCTTCCCCCCAACTCCCTCTCTTACCCCCACTCCCTCTCTTCCCCCCAACTCCCTCTTTCCCCCCCCACTCCCTCTCTTCCCCCCCACTCTCTCCCTTCCCCCCCACTCCCTCTCTTCCCACCCACTCCCTCCCTTCCCCCACACTCCCTCTCTTCCACCCCAACTCCCTCTCTTACCCCCACTCCCTCTCTTCCCCCCAACTCCCTCTTTCCCCCCCCACTCCCTCTCTTCCCCACCACTCCCTCTCTTCCCCCCAACTCCCTCTCTTCCCCCCCCACTCCCTCTCTTCACCCCCACAGCCCCTCTTCCCTCACTCCCCCTCTTCCTCCGCTCCATCTCTTCCCCCAAATCCCTCTATTCCCCCCACACTCCATCTCTTCTCCCCCACTCCCTCTCTTCCCCCAACTCCCTCTCTTCCCCCAACACCCTCCCTTCCCCCCACTCCCTCTCTTCCCCCCCACTCCCGCTCTTCCCCCCCACTCCCTCTCTTCCCCCCCACTCCCTCTCTTCACCCCCACAGCCCCTCTTCCCTCACTCCCCCTCTTCCTCCGCTCCATCTCTTCCCCCAACTCCCTCTATTCCCCCCACACTCCATCTCTTCTCCCCCACTCCCTCTCTTCCCCCAACTCCCTCTCTTCCCCCAACACCCTCCCTTCCCCCCACTCCCTCTCTTCCCCCCCACTCCCGCTCTTCCCCCCCACTCCCTCTCTTCCCCCCCACTCCCTCTCTTCCCCCACTCCCTCTCTTCACCCCTCACTCCCTCTCTCCCCACCCCCCAACACCTTCTCTTCCCCCCCTCCATCTGTCCATGCTTCCTCTCCCCACCCCATGACCCTGGTTCCTCTCCAACCAGCCCCCTACCTCCCGGTCCCTCTCCAAACCCGCTGCCCCCCATCAACACTGAGGGGGCGCCGCGCTGTCGGAGGGTCGGTGCCAAAGGAGATGTTGGCCTTCAGGTGAAATTTTAAAACGAGATCCCCATCTGCCTCCTTAGTGGGTGTAAAAGATCCCACAGCCACTATTTGGAAGAAGAGCAGGGGGAAGGTCTCCCCGGTGTCCTGGGGCCAATATTTACCCCTCAACCAACATCACTAAAAAAACATGATCTGGGTCATTATCACATTGATGTTTGTGGGAGCTTGCTGTCCGAAAATTGGCCACCATGTTTCCTACATTACTACAGCGAACATACTTTTCGAAAAGTACTTAATTGGCTGTGAAAAGCTTTAGCCATCCTGGGAAGGTGAAGGCGCCAGGGAAATGCAAGTCTTTGTTTTGAAAGTTGCTGAAGTTGTCTCTGCAATACCGCCCTTTGCCCACCTGGTGGCGCCGCTGCTCAGTTTGAAATTTGGATGAGCAGCGCCATCTAATGGCTGAACCCCTTTAATACAGGAACAACAACAAAAAACAACTTGCATTTATATAGCGCCATTAATACTGCAAAAAAGTGCCCCTATGCACATCAGGGTTTTGTAAATGAGTCAAAAGTTGATCCAGAGCCACCTAAGCAGATACTAGGGGCTAAAAGCTTAGACAATGAAGTTTTTAAGGGGCATCTTAAAGGAAGGGAGATAGAGGATTAGGATGGGAATTCCAGAGTTTAGGGCCCCAGGCAGCTGAAGGCACGGCCGCCAATGTTGGAGCGATGGAAATCGGGGGATGCTCAAGGGGCTGAAAGGAGCGCAGAGATTTTGGAGGGTTGTTGGGGCTGGAAGAGGTTACAGAGATAGGGAGGGTTACAGAAGCTGGAGGAAGTTACAGAGATAGAGAGGGTTATAGGGGGTTGGAAGAGGTTACAGAGATAGGGAGGTTTGTATGGGCTGCAGGAGGTTAAAGGGATAGGGACGGTTGTAGGGGCTGGAGGAGGTTACAAAGATAGGGAGGGTTGCAGGGGCTGGAGGAGGTTATAGAGATAGGAAGGGTTATAGGGGTTGGAAGAGTTTACAGAGATAGGGAGGGTTGGAAGAGGTTACAGAGGTAGGGAGGTTTGTAGGGGCTGGAGGAGGTTACAAGGATAGGGAGGGTTATACGGGGTTGGAAGAGGTTACAGAGTTTCTCCAGTGCATCTTGTAGATGGTACATACGGCTGCAAATGTACGTCGGTAGTGGAGAGAGTGAATATTTGTAAAAGGGGTGCCATCAAGCGGGCTGCTTTGTCCTGGATGGTGTCAAGCTTCTTGAGTGTTGTGGGAGCTACACTCATCCAGGGCAAGTGGAGAGTTTCCATCAGAGACTCCTGACTTGTGCCTTGTAGATGGTGGACAGACTTTGGGGAGTCAGGAGGTGAGTTACTTGCCGCAGGATTCCCCGCCCCTGTCCTGCTCTTGTAGCCACAGTGTTTATATGGCTAGTCCAGTTCAGTTTCTGGGTGGAGAGAAGGCACCAATCTCTCCCCGATTCCAGGGGTGGAGGTCCTGTGGAAGAATTGACCTGAGCAACCAAAGGAGAGCAGCTGGTGACACAGGATGTTCATCCAGGGAGAGTCCCGAACCTCGTAATCCCACCCCTGGGGTGCACTGGGAAACTCTCCAAGATCATGTTCTACACTGATGACAGTAAAGATCATGGAAGGCAGGGAACTTTTGTATAAACTTAATAGTGTCCAAAATATAATTGTAAGTACCAATACATTATTGAACTTATTCAGTGTAATAAATAAATGTCCCTAAAATACCAAATTGGTCAATTCCTTTTCCTGATCTCATGTTGATTTGGACATTCTGAAATTATCATCTCAGACTCACTGATGACAAGTTGGTGACAAGGACTCATGGTCAGTGGGAAGTGATTCTGATTTCAATCCTGAACTATGATCTCCACAAGGAAGCACTGAACGGTCTCCTTATTTAAGAAAGGACGTAAATGCGTTGGAAGCAGTTCAGAGAAGGTTTACCAGACCAATACCTGGAATGGGTGGGTTGAACAGACTCGAAGAGTAAGATCCTGCGGGGTCTTGACAGGGTGGATGTGGAGAGGATGTTTCCTCTTGTGGGAGAATCTAGAATTTAGGGCTCATGCTTTAAAAATAAGAGGTTGCCCATTTAAGACAGAAATGAGAAATTTCTCTCTGAGGGTCGTCTGGAGGATCAGAATCTCCTCCAACTGGGAAACATATGAAATTAAAAATCCAGACCCACAGACCTGTTTTGACTTCATTTTGAAGATATAAAATACAAAATTTTTATTTGGAACAATATACTTTCATAAAGTATTTGAAAAAACATTACAAGGCATTTCGAAATGGCCATCACAAAAAATGCAATCATATTCCACTTTTCCACACAGGACATGAGGTGTTTCAATGGAATCAATATTACAGACATTTCAATATGGTCATTACCGAGAGTCAGACAGTGCAAAGCTATTCACTTTATCAACATACATCATGTTAACACTCTGAGGTGCTTCAATACAATGATGATATATTTAGTATTCACTGTATACTTTCCGTCTGAATCGTACAGCCCGAGGGGTCTATACAATTCCCAGCCCCTCGGTGCACTGTAGCTGAAAGGTCTTAGACAGCGACCTTTCCCCATTGCGCCTTTGTGGCGGCTGCCCCCAAGCTCTAATACATCCCTCAGCACGTAGTCCACGGTGCCTCATTGTGGGGGGGGAGAGAGAGAGATGGGGGGAGGGCTGGCACCCGCAGGGCAGTGGTGGTGTTGGTGGGGGAGCCTCCACAGCGCAGAGGGTTATACGTTCATATGTAACAATCATCCATTCTGGGCTGATTTTCCCCTCCCTGACACAGGCTCAGTGCTGGGGAAACTCAGTCGGTGCTGGACAGTCCCGTTCCCCAGAAGGTTTTGTTCTCCAGCCGCTCCATCCTGATGCTCAGGTGCTGTTGTCACAAGGCCCCGTGTTTCATCTGGACAGGTCACCCCTGTCAAAGGAACATCCTTAGATGCTTCATTTCGATTGTTCGAGTGTCGATTCCTAGGAGAGAAAATCCAGCAGAGTTCAGGTGACATTAAAAGAATCCAACACTTTGGACAAGTGTGGAAAGGAGCCGTTCAGGAGCACAGACCGATTAAATTACACTCAACATCCTGGGTACCAATAGCAGCTGGAAAATGGGTCACAGGAGCTGCACGGTGATGGAGCACAGAGTGTAGAGGAGAGGAGGCTCATAGGGGAGGCAATGGGCAAGAGCTGGACACTCCACAGGAGCTGTGCTGACCGAGGCACCAGACAAATAGAAAAATGCCAGCTCACCTCAATATTGGAGAAGAAGAAGAATTGATGAGGATCTCGGTTAACACTGAGCTGAAGATGATGGGGATCAGATCAGACACGAGGAGGTTGGGAGTGTCCGGGCTCTCCAGACTGATCCTGAAGGATTGAGAGGAGCCACAGATGGACAGGATATTCCTTGATGTGCTCAAGCCCAATCCAGCAGTGACCAAACAGGTTAACAGACACAGAAATATCGTGATGGAGAGTCAGAGGACAGAGTTAGAGAGTCTGTAATAATTTCCCCTCCCCACTGCTGGGTGGGTGAGAGGTGGGCAGGGAGATGGGGATGTTGAAGGAGACAAGGAAATCCAAGATGGCTGTGTCAGTGATGGAAACCACTGATGGCCGGGTCACAGGGTGCTGAGATTGAGCAAGAACTTGCATTTATATAGCAGCCTTATTGTCCAAAGGTGCCTAACAGGGGAAAGCGTGAGCCACATAAGGAGATATTAGGACAGGTGACCAAAGTCTTGATCAAAAGGTGGTAGGTTTTAAAGAGCGCCTGAAAAGGAGAGGTTTAGCGAGGGAATTCCAGAGCTTAGGGCCCAGGCAGCTGACATCACGACCGCCAATGGTGCAGTGATGGAAATCAGGGGATGGTCAAGAGGCCAGAGAGATGAGCACAGGCAGCTCAAAGTGTATCGCTGTACACAACATTTCCACAACACTAAATGTAATAAAACTAAACTGGAATTAACAATGGGAGCCGTGGAACATTCTAGAACTCACCATCTTTGCCGTGTTTGGAATATGAAAACCACAATTACAGCAACAAGAAGAAAAGGAATTCCGATTCCCAATCCCACTCTTGCTCTAGTAGAGAGTCCAGAATCTGTGGACAGAATGAAGACATTAACAGACTGGGACACACTAACAAAACTAACAGCAGAGACCTTCAGCACCTAGTGTTTCAGAACCAACCCCAGTACAAACAGATCCCTGGTTAATTCTAGTCCTGGAGGGATGTGGGAGGTTAGATACCAATAATCACACACACACCAGGCCACCCCACAGCTCCGTGCACGCACACACTGTCCCACAATGTGATGGACACATGCTTTCCAATCGACATAACTGGACACTGACCAGCAGCAACCTCCCTCCAGTTAAACCCAACAGTCCGCTGAAATAGAGCGGGAATTTTAATTAAATCAGGAAAGGAAAGCCACGGGATTGGGTGGAACACTGATTTACACCCAGGTCAATATTACTCCCCACTGACTTCAACCAGCGTTACACACAATCCCGTCAGTTTCCCAATAGGAGGGTTCGGTTAAAATTGTACCCAGACTTTCCACACAGGATTCCAGAGACACTAATGCTAGTGGGAAGCAGGAATCCTCACTTCTGTATCTGAGGGACAGGAAGGTGAGATTCAAAAAACAGAAATAACAATTCCAAGTAGTTTAAGGGCCAGCTACAGGTAACAGTGACCCACACCACTCACTCTCACAGAATCATTCTATGGTGAAATATCACACAGCATTTCAAACATTCTAATGTTACTACCTGTCTCTGCAGCATGTTCAAATGTAAGAGCTGAAAACACATGCAGTAGTTTAGAAACAGATTTACCTGGTACCTGTGTGTGTTCTAAAGAAAACATCATGTGTTTAGTATTGTGTGTGAAACAAACTGCAGAAATGTTCAAAGACTCTATCGGGCTTTAGGGAAACACATCCTGGGAGGAACGGGATTTGGGTCAAACTGATCGGGAAGGATCAGGAACAGGGTCGGCAAAGTGAAAAATCCAACAGGGTTGCATTAACTGTGGGGGGGTAGAATGGAAGTTTTCCAGAGTTACCCTGAGCAGGATCATTCCCAGCAGCCTACATCCCCCTGTGGAGAGAATCCCCCCAGGATCCCGGGTCTACTGGGATACACTTTCAAGGCAAGTGCACTGGGTCTTGTAAAGGCTGCCTGAGAGGTGTGATGGGCCCCACCTCCCCAACATCTGGAGATGGATAGAGCTCTTTGCTGGAGAGTGAGTGCAGCTTGATAGCTCCATTAACTCCTTCCATCACCCAGTTTGACAGCTCTGTCCTTCAGGGCTCAGTCTGCTCAGTCAGTGGTGCTATTACTGACCCAGCCTTAGTGATGGACATTGAAGACCTCACTCAGTACATTCTGTGTCCTCGCTACCCTCAGTGCTTCCTCCAAGTGGCATTCAACATGCAGGAGTACTGATTCATCAGCTGAGGGGGGGCAGCTTGATAACTCTGTTAACTCCTTCCATCAGTGAGTATGACTATATCACCCAGCTCTCCCAGCATTACCACAAGTCCCCAGATGTTAGTGAGGGGATATTGCAGAGTCCACTGGGCTGGGTGGGTCTTGGTTGTTTCCTGATTCCATAACTGGGTCACATCCAGTGATCTGTTCAATTTTAGTCTCTTTTTTTCTCATGGTTTGATTCTGATTGAAGTGGCCGAGCAAGTCAGAGGACAGTTAAAAGTCAACCAGGTTATTGTGGAACTGGAGTCACATAGAGACCAGACTGGGTAAGGACGGCAGGTTTCCTTCCCTAAAGGGACATTCGTCAACCAGTTGGGGTTTTGCAACAATCCAACAGCTTCAGGGTCACTTTTATTGGAACCAACTTTATATTTCCAGATTTTTATTTAACAAAGAGAATTTAAATTCTGGAAGTGCCATGCTGGGATTTGAACTCTCATCCTCTGGATTGTTAGTCCAGGTCTCTGTATTACTAGTCTAGTAACATAACCACTGAACGACCAAACCTATACAGAGATTAAATACAGAATGCCTGAAACAGAAACCTCTCACCTCTTAGAGAGATGACCAAGATCAGTTTGCTCCCAATAATAGCCCACACTCGTGTTCCTGTAAATCTGACACTGATACTGGTTCATGTCAGACTTCCTGAGGTCATAGATCAGAACCAACCAGCTGCCCTGTTCCAGTTGATCTTTGAACAGTTTTGTTCTGTTTCTGAACCATGGGTCTTGTCCTGTCAAATCGTCATTCCCACCGATGAACTTGTGTAAATGTTCATGCTGAGATGTCCCCCAAATTACCAGTAAATCTGAGACTGGGACATTGCGTTTGTAGGTACAGGGCAGCACAAGCTGCTCCCCAAGGAGCCCAGAAACTGGCACAGGCGAGTCACCAGGGAAAGATTGTAAGTATTTATCCACAGATATAACCTCCCTGCTGGTACATTACATCCCAAGCTTCACATGGTTACACTGCGATGCTTGATTTACAAGAAGCACTGACCAGTAAATCACTGCTTTCATTTCTGTGGGAAGGTTAAAGCTCAGGCATTAAGGGCCTTCAACTAAACCCAGCTTGTGCTGGAGATTAGGGATCATGTACATCCACCAGAGAAGGCAAATGGAAACCTGGGTTTCTCAGCCCATAAAAAAGATGGCCCCTCAGGGAGAAGCCAGAGGGAGTGGCACCGCCCCATCTGGCACTACCCTAGGAGGTGTTGTGCTCAATTTTCCCCATGTCTTTTGGAGGGGGATTTGGCCCCATGACCACCTGACTCAGGTGAGTGTTGAAGCCACTGAACCACAGCTGACCCCTCATCTAACATTATAAAATTTCACACGGTATTACCTTCGGTTGTGTTGTGTTGGTTATAATGATCAACTGCAGGAGTTACACTTGGGTCTGGGGTTCGACAAACTGGAATAGAAAACATTACAGTTCAAATGCGAATTAGATCCACTATTTAACTTATGCATCTCCCTCCATTCAGCTAATCTACTGCTGAAGCCCTCATGTCTGCGTTTATTACTTCCAGACTCAACTATTCCAATGTTCTCCTGGGCAGTGTCCCACATTCCACCCTCTAATCTCCAGCCCATCCAAAACTCTGCTGCCGTCATATCCTAACACCCACACCAAGTCCCTTTCACACATCACCCCCATGTTGCTCACTGACATACATTAGCCTCCGGTCCAGTAATGCCTCAATTTTAATATTCTCATCCTTGCTTACTAATCCTTTCATTGCCTCCCTATCTCTGTAACCTCTTGTCCCTCCGACCATCCTTATCTCTAACTTTCTCCAACCCCTCAAATCCTCCCCATCTCTCCACTGTCTTCCAGCCCCTCCCTGTCATTGTAACCTGCAACCTTCACTACAACCCTCTGAGATCTCTGCGCTCCTCCAATTCAAGCCCCTGGAGCATCCCCCGTTTTCCATCGCTCCACTAATGGCGGCCGTGCCTTCAGCTGCCTGGGCGCTAAGCTCTGGGACTCCCTCTCTAAACCTCTTCGACACTGTCTTTCCTTGTTGAAGATGAGCCTTAAAACCGACCTCTGACTGAGCTTTTGGTCACCTGTTCCTAATGTGGCTCAGGGTCAAATCTGGTTTTATGAAGCTCCAAAGTTGAGATTTAACAAGGCTAAAAATGCTCTTTCAATTAAAGTTTTTGAAAGTTGGATAAACACCTGAATGGGGAAAGAAATCTGCAGAACTGTGGGAAAAGAGAAGGGGACTGGGATTAATTGAGTAGCTCTTCCTCAGAGGCAGCACGATGGGCTGAATGAACTCCTATGTTGCACGATTTTCAGTCACCACTCACACTGTAGATCTAAAGGCAGTCATCCATTTATTTACTCAAATAGTGAGCGTGGGTAACATCACACTAAAGGGCAGCTGGAACGCCAGCTCTGGTTGGATGTACTCCTCCAGGTCTGATCACATGACCACGTTAGAGACATAGCTGCAGGATGACAGATTGGGACCTGAATATTAAAGGGCTCATGAAATTTAAGATGGACAGGAAGCTAGGAAAAGGTGGAGGGGTGGCTCTGTTAATTAATTGCAGTAATAGGTCATCCCTCACTATTGTGCTAAATTCAGGAATCCAGGATGTAGAAACGGTGTGGGTCGAGATGAGAAATGATAAAGGCAAGAAGTCATTTGTGGGAGTGGTGTACAGTCTCCCTAACAGTGACCACACAGTAGGATGGAATTTAAAGGAGGAAATAATGGGAGCTTGTCAGAAAGGCACATGGGGACATTTTAATCCACATATAGACTGGAAAAAAAATCAGATGGGCAAAGGTAGCCTAGATGAGGAGTTCAAAGAAAGTTTTTGGGAAAGTTTCTGAGAACAGCATGTTCCGGAGCCAACCACAGAGCAGGCTATACTAGACCTGGTATTGTGCAACAAGATAGGATAAATTGTTATCCTCATAGTGAAGACACCCTTAGGTGGCAGTGATCATAATATGATTGAAGTTTACATTCAGTTTGAGGGAGAGAAGAGTGGGTCCAAGGCTAGTATTTTAAACTTAAATACGGGCAATTATTTGGGAATGAAAACAGAGCTAGTTAAAGTGGACTGGAAAATAAGGCTAAGGGATATGTCAGTAGAGATGCAGTGGCAGATATTTGAAGGGACATTTCAGAATACACAAAATAAATACATTCCAATGAGAAAGAAAAATTCCAAGGGGAGGACACAGCAACCATGGTTAACTAAAAGAGTTAAAGACAGTATCAAACTTCAAGAAAAATCATAATTGCGCAAAGATGGGTGGCAGGTCAGAAGACTGGGCAGAATATAGAGAACAAAGAATGACAAACAGGTTAATAAGGAAGGAAAATTAAGAGTCTGAGAGAAAGCTAGTTAGAAATATGAATACAGATAGCCAGAGTTCCTATAGATACCTAAATAAGAAAAGAATTAACAGAGTGAGCATTGGTCCTATAGAAAACGAGTCTGGGGAATTAATAATGGGAAGTAAGGAGATGGCAGATGAATTGAACAGATTTTGTATCAGTCTTCACTATGGGGCATACAAGTAACATCCCAGAAATAGCTGTAAATCAGGAAAAGTGAGAGAGGAACTCAGGAAAATTACAATCACCAATGAAACAGTAGTGAAAAAATTGTTAAGAGTTGTGTGCTGACAAATCCTTGGGGCCTGATGGAATTAATCCAGGCTGTGGCCCTTTAGTTCAAGCTGGTTTATTTTTCAAGATAACTCCTCAATGCTACCACACAGTGTTCCAGCCGTATCTTTCTATTCTATTTAGATGGGATAATCAATGGCCATCACCTGTTTAACTAGCAATTGTTTTTATCAAGGTGATTGCCACATTAATAAATGGGTGGGATGAAACAAGTGGTGTGCCACAGGGATTAGTGCTGGGGCCTCAACTTTCCACAATTTATATAAATGACTTGGATGAAGAGACAGGAGGTATGGCTGCTAAATTTGCTGATGAAGTAAGTTGTGAAGGGGACATAGATAGCTTAAGTGATTGAGCAAAGATCTGGCAAATGGAGTATAATGTGGGCAAATGTGAACTGTCCATTTTGGCTGGAAAAATGAAAAAGCATATTATCTAAGTAGTGAGAGATTGCAGAGTTTAGATGGAGGGATCTGAGTGTCCTAGTGCATGAATCACAAAAGGCTAGTATGCAGGTACAGCAAGTAATTAGGAAAGCGAAGACAATGTGAGGTGAACTGAATATATTAGGGAGGTTATGCTCCAGTTTAAGGAAGGATGTAAATGTGTTGGAAGCAGTTCAGAGAAGGTTTACCAGACTAATACCTGGAATGTATTGGTTGTCTTATGAGGAAAAGCTGGACACATTAGGCATGTATCTGCTGGATTTTAGACTGAGACACAACTTGACTGAAACATATATGATCCTATGGTTCAACGTCCTGTCCAAAAGACAGCACGTCCCTGTCCCTGAACAGCGAGGTTCAAAACCCACACCACAGACCTGAGCTCAAAAAAATGCTGACATTCCCACTGCGGCACTGAGGGAGTGCTGCACTATTGGAAGTTCTGTCTTTTAGTCGAGACATTAAACTGAGGGTTCCTTTTGCCCTCTCCCATGGATGTAAGTGATCCTACAGCCAGTACTGGAAGTGGAATAGGTGACTTCCTCCTGGTTTATTTGGCCATCAACCAACATCCCTAGCAGAGCTGTAGATTACCAGGAAAGATGCAATATAAACACAGGTCTGTCTTTAATGTTGGAATCATCTTGAAGTGATGGGAGAAAACTGAAACTGGAACTTACCTGTCTGAGATACATTGAACTGCTGGTTGGGGGTCTCTCCTCGTGTCGCTATGATTCAGAACATGTTTCACTGTCTGTGTGGCCTCATGAAACAAGACTTAATGGCATCCACACTTCAAGATAAACTGGAACATCCTCATTGTTGTGATTGAGTTTACTTCAGTAGCAAAAACACATTCATGACTCCATTTAGTTGCTGTTGGACTTGGTTCAGTGTCCGAGACGCACTGAACATCCTCATGACTGTGGCTTTTTCACCAGCTGCTATGTCGCTCTGTCAATCAGCGTTAACCCCGCCCAGCACAAATCAGGATCCAATCAGCTGATACGCCGCCCTGTCAATCAGCGTTCACCCCGCCCAGCACAAATCAGGATCCAATCTGCTGCCACGTCGCCCGGTCAATCAGCGTTAACCCCGCCAACACATCAGGATCCAATCAGCTGCTACGCCGCCATGTCAATCGGAGTTCACCCCGCCCAACACAAACCAGATCCAATCAGCTGCCGGGACGCCCTGTCAATCAGAATCTCCACGTTTGCTGCGGCCATTTTCTCTCGATGTCGTTTTTTTGCTGATCCTGTTCCCGCTGCAAACCTGACGGTTTAATCCGGTATCAGCAGGAGGAATCACACGGTCCCCGCTCCCACTCCCGGTCCCGGCTCCCACTCCCGGTCCCCGCTCCGGTTTTCACTGAGGGACCCGCAGCTCCTTTTCCATCCATTTCCCCCCCCCCCCGGATAAAGAGTTAAATCCCGGTGAAAATAAAGGAAAGTTTCCCCCCGGATCCCCCTCCCTCCCCCCGGGTGTGAGACACTGACAGGACCTGCAGCTCCTTTCCATCCATTCCCCGAGAGAGGGATCCGCTCAGAGCCGGGGACAGGGGGACAACAGGCGAGACACATCCACCGGGCCGAATGGGAAAGAGGCGGGGCCTGTGTCCGGCTCCATTCAGACAGGGGTGGAGGGATCATTCCCAGACTCTCCTCCCTCTCCCCCCGGGGCTAAAGTGAACAGTTTCCCGGGAGCCGGCACCGGGATTGTAGAATTCATCCAATCACCACTTGATAAAAGCAGCTTTTACCCCGGCTTTTCCTGACAGAGGCTGGGTCATTATTCCTCACTCCCCCCCCTAACTCACTGTAACAATGGGACAGTCCAGGCTGCTGTTGACGTCAAATGGTGGTTCTAGCTCCAGTGGGCGGGAACCTCCATCGGTTTCTTGGCACAAACAACAGCAAATGAATTAACCAATCACAGCAAAAGAGGCTGTTCAGTCGTCATTCCATTCTGATTGGGGATTGGACACTGGGTTTATACATCAGCCAATAGCAAGTGTATAAAAGACAAAGACTCAGTGACTGTCTCAATTGAGACAACGTAAAACTACAGAGCGTTCAGTCCCTCCCTTTAACCAATTAACTCGTTTGTTTCATTCTCTCTTTCTGGGCGCACCCGCTCCACTGAATAAACCAGGAAAAACACCCGCTGCAGTGAGAAAACCGCAGCAAAGACTGAAATATCCGAGCAGCCAGAGATATGTGGCTTTCAGCTAAATTATATACCAAATAAACAATCCCACAGTGACTCGGGACTGAAAACCCCCTCCTGTAGCAACCAAGAGCGGGTGGATAAATCACAGATAAAAACAGAGAGTTCAGTCAGATATACCCAGAGTCTGGTTCCTGTATAAAAGGGGTTCAGTCAGATAAACCCAGACTCTGGTTCCTGTATTAAAGGGGTTCAGACAGATAAACCCAGAGTCTGGTTCCTGTATTAAAGGGGTTCAGTGAACAAGTTCAGCCAGGTGGAGAAGGATGGAGATTGGAGGAGAAACTGGCAGCCAAAGAGAATGTGTTTTTGGGGGCTGCAATGTAACTACATTTATATTAAAAGAGAATTTTTCCTTAAAAGGTGTCTGCAATTCAGTTGTCTGGGTCCCAAGGTCTGGAAAACATCTCATTTTCCTCCTCTGACCTAATATCTCCAGATGTGGCTTGGTATCAAATTCTCTTTTAGCATGTTCCTGTGAAACACCTTGGGACATTTATAAAACACCTTTAACATTATAAAATATAACTTGTTCATGACGAGTTTCCGGAACAAGTCTGGATTCCTGTCATTATTCAGTTGCTATCTCGAAGTGTGAATACTATTTCTATGTTCCTACATTGTCTCTCCGTTTCTGTGTAAGGGTCTCCACCCTTGAAGAAGTTGAATTGCTCTGCTTGTTCATGCCAAAACCACTTCCACACCAGGAAAGGTGAAGGGAGATCACACACTCCCTCCCTCCCGATCCCTCTCCCCACACCTCCCCTTCCCCTAATGCCCAATCACCAGAAAGGCTGACTGGATGATCATTCCTGGCCTCCGGAGGTTCCCACAGTCACAGATACCAGTCTTCAGCCAATCTCATTCACTTCTCACATCGGGAGACTTACTGCCTGCAGACAGCATGACCTCTGTTCAGGCAGTGACTACCAGAGTCATTAAACATCAGACTGTAGATCCACTCATTTCAGCATCGGTCAATCTTTAATTAGACCTTGCATCAACAACAATATGCAGAAAAGTAAAAAATACACCTGACAGAAACGTATAGACACATTCAGAAAATATTTACATTAGAAGTTTTATACAAACTTTGACAAATATGACCACTCACTGTTTGGCGCAAAAAACATCTAAAAAAGACAAAATTAAAATATACCGGACTTAGGCTCAGTGCTGGGGAGGCTCAGTTTGTGCTGGACAGTCCCGTTCCCCAGAAGGTTTAGTTCTCCAGCCGCTCCATCCTGATGCTCAGGTGCTGTTGTCACAAGGCACCGTGCTCCATCTGAACAGGTCACCTCTGTGACAACGTAAGATGCTCCATTTTGAGTGATCTAGTGTCTATTTTGTTTCCTAGGACAGAAAATCCAGCAGAGTTCAGGTGACATTAAAAGAATCCAACCACTTTGGACAAGTGTGTAAAGGAGCCGTTCAGGAGCACAGACCGATTAAATTACACTCAACATCCTGGGTACCAATGACAGCTGGAAAATGGGTCACAGGAGCTGAACGGTGATGGAGCACAGAGTGTAGAGGAGAGGAGGCTTATAGGGGAGGCAATGGTCAAGAGCTGGACACTCCACAGGAGCTATGCTGACCGACAGAGGGAGGGCCAGAGGACAGAGTTAGAGAACCCTGCAATAGTCCCTCCTCCCACTGTGAGGGGTGTAGATGGGGACAGGCGGTGAGCACGGAGATGTGGATATTGAGTGAGTGAAGGGAATCCGAGATTACCTTCCCAGTGACTGAATCATCTAATGTCTGGGTTAAAGGGTGGTGGTTTGAAAAGTGTAGGAGGAGACTGAACAGCAACAAGTTGCATTTATATAGAACCTTCAACAGAACATACCCCAAGGGCTTATGGAACAAAATTTGACACCAAGCTACACAAGGGTTCAGGCAGTGGGGTAGGCTTTAAGGAGCAAATGGTGTTGTTGGGAGGTAAGGAAGAGAGACAGACACAGACAGGCAGAGGCTGAGGGAGGGAATTCCAGAGTTCGGTCCCAGGCAGCTAAAGGCTCAGCCACCAATGATGCAGCGATGGAAAATCAGGGATTCTGAAGACACCAGAATTGGAGGAGTGCAGAGATCTGAGGGTTGTGGGGCTGAAGGAGGTTACACATGGGGAGGAGTGAGGCCACAGAATGTTTGATAAAAGGATGAGAATGTTAAAATCGGTCTATCTCAGTCCTAAGTAAATTCAAGGATGAACAGCAGCAGATTTACAATCAAACCCTTGTGGCAGGGGAACCCCCAAACGACAGGGGAGTGGGGGGAAGGGCGGGGGGGGGGGAGAGATACCAAAATGAGTGAGTGAGTGCGGAACTGTGTGAAGTGCTGTCTTTCAGCTGAGATGTTAAACTGCCTGCTCGGCTGTCTAGCAGCCTCCTGTGCAGTGAAGTGTTCGGGCTCAGCACGCCGAAATTATTCACCGAAAACCGGTTTCTGGTTGACTGGGCTGTAGCTGGGCCGGCGGGGCACAGCTGCCGTTCTCTGTAGCCATCAGAGCCCTGAAACTGGAGAGTGAGTGCAGCTTGATAGCTCCGTTAACTCCTTCCATCACCCAGTTTGACAGCTCTGTCCTTCAGGGCTCCATCAGCTTGGTCAGTGATGGTATTACTGACCCACCCTTGGTGATGGACAGTGAAGTCCCCACTCAGTACATTCTGTGTCCTTGCCACTCTCACTGCTTCCTCCAAGTGGTGTTCAGCGTGGAGGAGCACTGATTCATCAGCTGAGGGAGAGCAGTAGGTGATAATCAGCAGGAGGTTTCCAGGTCCATGTTTGACCTGAAGCTGTGAGACTTCATGGGGTTCAGAGTCAATGTTGAGGATTCCCGGGACTACTCCCTCCGGGCTGTATTCCACACCTCTGGTGGGTCTGTCCTGCCATTGGGCCAGAACATACCCAGGGATGGTGATAGAGGAGACTGGGATTCAGGGTTAATTCTGTGAGTATGACTCTGCCAGACAGCTCTCCCAACTTGGACACCAGTCCCCAGATGTTAGTGAGGGGACTTTGCTGTGTCGACTGGCCTGGATTTGTCTGTGTTGTTTCCTGTTTCGATGCCTGGGATGAAGCCAGTGATGATTTAGTTTTATTCTATTATTTCTTTCCAATGGTTTGATATCAATTCATTTTGAACTGCCCTCTGACCTCCTCGGCCAGCTAAACCAACCAGGTTACCGTGGGACTGGAGTCACATAGAGACCAGATTGGGTAAGGACCGCAGGTATCCTTCCCTAAAGGGACATTCGTCAACCAGTGGGGGTTTTACAACAATCCAACAGCTTCAGGGTCACTTTTATTGCAACTAACTTTATATTTCCAGATTTTTATTTAATAAACTGAATTTAAATTCTGGAAGTGCCATGCTGGGATTTGAACTCTCATCATCTGGATTGTTAGTCCAGGCCTCTGTATTACTAGTCTAGTAACATAACCACTGAATTACCGAACCCATACAGAGATTAAATACAGAATGTCAGAAACAGAAACCTCTCACCTGTTACAGAAAGATGGATGATATCACCTTGCTCCCTTACAAAAGCTGCAGCTATTCTCTTGTAGATGTGACATATATACTGGATCTGGTCTGTCTCCTTGAGTTCAGAGATCAGAACTGACCAGTTGCCTTGTCCCAGTTGATCTTTGAACAGGTTTGTTCTGTTTCTGAATCGTGGATCTTGTTCTGTCAAATCGTCGTTCCCAGCGATGAACTTGTGTAAAATTTCACTCTTGGTTGTATCCCAGAATGCCAGTAAATCTGAGACTGGGACATTCCCTTTGTAGGTACAGGGCAGCACAACCTGCTCCCCAAGGAACCCAGAAACTGGGACAGACGAGTCACCTGGAAAAGATTGAAAGTATTTATCCACAGATATAACCTCCCTGCTGGTACATTACATCCCAAGCTTCACATGGTTACACTGCAATGCTCGATTTACAAGAAACACTGATCACTAACTCATTGCTTTCATTTCTGTGAGAAGGTTAAAGCTCAGGCATTAAGGGACTTCAACTAAACCCAGCTTGTGCTGGAGATTTGTAAGCACAGAGCAGCTGGACAGCACTTTGAATCACATGTTTTTCATTCGTACACATGCTGGGAGAACACATCAGGATATTGGTCACCTCCCCTTGGGAGAAAAATCACAGACTGGGGGTGCACAATGTGAGGTGGAACTCAGGAACAGAAAACTGACCCTGAAATGTAAGATTGGAATCCCCAGTCCTGATGACTCTACTCCCCATGTTCTTGGACATTCCCAGTTCTATTTGATCCCAGGAATGTCGCAGATTCCTGATCCCAGTGCTGAGGACCCCATCCCAGTCCCACGGGATCCCAGTCACCCATCCCAGTGTCACCGAGTGTTGCTCAGTGTCCAAATTCCATTTTTCACATCACAGGGGTTAATCTGAAGACATTAACTGCCTTCCTTTCAGCTCTCATGATCATTATTTTATGAATAAACTATAGTTTTGGAGAAACATTTCTGAATGAACATTCCAAATCATTTCAAAATGGTCATTACGCAAAGAGCAATGCAATTCAAATTTGACATAATGTTGCACTTGAGATACCTCAAACCCACCCGTGATACAACTCTGTCACCTCCTCCAGTCCCTGCAAACCTCCCGATCTCTGTAACCTCCTCGAAACCCCTACAACCCTCCCTAACTCTGTAACCTACTTCAGTCCCTACAACCCTCCCTATCTCTGTAACAACCTCCGACCCCTACAACCCTCCCAACTCTGTAACCTCCTCCAGTCCCTACAACCCTCCCTATCTCTGTAACAACCTCTGACCCCTACAACCCTCCCAGCTCTGTAACCTCCTCCAGTCGCTACAACCCCCCCTATCTCTGTAACCACCTCCAACCTCTGAAACCCTCCCTATCTCTGTACCAACCATAGACCCCTACTACCCGCCCAACTCTGTAACCACCTGCAGACCCAACAACCCTCCCTATCTCTGTAACCTCCTTCAGGCCCTACAACACTCCCTTTCTCTGTAAACGCCTCCAAACCCTACAACACTCACTATCTCTGTAACCTCCTCCAGTCCATACAACCATCCCTATCTCTGTAACCACCTCCAGTACCTACAACCCTCCCTATCTCTGTACCAACCTCCAACTCCTACAACTCTCCCAACTCTGTAACCTCCTCCAGTCCCTACAACCCTCCATTTCACTATAACAACCTCCGACCCCTACAACCCTCCCCATCTCTGTAAACTCCTCCAGAACCTACAACACTCCCTATTTCTATAACCTCCTCCAGTACCTACAACGCTACCTATCTGTGTAACCACATCCAGCCCAGCAACCCTCCCTATCTCTGTAACCTCCTCCAGACCCTACAACCCTCCCTATCTCTGAAATGTCCTCCATTCCATGCAAACCTCCATATCTCTGTAACAACCTCTCACCCCTACAAACCTCCCAACTCTGTAACCTCCTCCAGTCTCTACAGCACTCCCTATCTCTGTAACCTCCTCCAGCCCCTGCAACCCTCCGTATCTCTGTTGCTCCTCCAGCCACTACAACCCTCCCTATCTCTGTAACATCCTCCAGACCCTACAACCCTCCCTAACTCTGTAACCTCTGCTGCCCCTACAACACACTCTATCTCTGTAACCACCTCCAGCCCGTACAACCCTCCCTATCTCTGTAACCTGCTCCAGTCCCTATAAACCTCACTATCTCTGTAATCTCCTCCAGCCACTAAAACACTCCCTATCTCTGTAAACTCCTCCAGTCCCTACAGCCCTCCCTATCTCTGTAACCTCCTCCAATCCCTACAACACTCCCTATCTCTGTAACCTCTGCTGCCCCTACAACCCTCCCTGTCTCTGTAACCTCCTCCAGCCCGTACAACCCTCCCTATCTCTGTAACCTCCGCCGCCCCTACAACCCTACCTATCTCTGTAAACTCCTCCAGTCCCTACAGCCCTCACTATCTCTGTACACTCCTCCTGTCCCTACAACCCTCCCTATCTCTGTAACAACCTCCGACCACTGCAACCCTCCATATCTCTGTAACCACCTCCAGTCAGTAAAACCATCCCTATCTCTGTAACCACCTCCAGTCCCTACAAACCTCCATATCACTGTAACCTCCTCCAGTCCCTACATCCCACCCTATCTCTGTAAACACCTCCAGCCCCAACAACCCTCCCTATCTCTGTAAAATCCTCCAGTCCCTACAACCCTCCCTATCTCTGTAACCACCTCCAGTCCCTACAACCCTCCCTATCTCGATAACCTCCTCCAGCCCCAACAACCCTCCCTATCTCTGTAAAATCCTCCAGTCCCTACAACCCTCCCTATCTCTGTAACCACCTCCAGTCCCTACAACCCTCACTATCTCTGTAACCTCCTCCAGTCCCTACAACCATCCCTATCTCTGTAACGTCCTCCAGTCCCTACAAGCCTCCCTATCTCCGTAAACTCCGCCGCCCCTACAACCCTCCCTATCTCTGTAACCTCCTCCAGCCCCTACAACGCTCCCTATATCTGTAACCTCCTCCAGTCCCTACACCCCACCCTATCTCTGAAACTTCCTCCAGCCCCTACAACCCTCCCTATCTATGTAACCTCCTCCAGCCCCTACAACCCTCCCTATCTCTGTAACTGCCGCCGCCCCTACAACCCTACCTATCTCTGTAAACTCCTCCAGTCCCTACAGCCCTCACTATCTCTGTACCCTCCTCCAGTCCCTACAACCTTCCCTATCTCTGTAACCTACTCAAGTCCCTTCAACCCTCGCTATCTCTATAACAACCTCTCACCCCTACGACCGACCCAACTCTGTAACCTCCTCCAGCCCCTACAACCCTCCCTATCTCTGTAACCTCCTCCATTCCCTGCAAGCCTCCCTATCTTTGTTACCTCCTCCAACACCTACAACCCTCCCTATCTCTGTAAACTCCTCCATTCCCTACAACCCTCCCTATCTCTGTATCAACCTCTGACACCTACAAACCTCCCAACTCTGTAACCTCCACCAGTCTCTACAACCCTCCCTATCTCTGTTGCCTCTTCCAGCCCCTACAACACTCCCTATCTCTGTAACCAACTCCAGCCACTACAACTCTCCCTATCCCTGTAACCTCCTCCAGCCCCTACAACCCTCCCTATTTATGTAACCTCCTCCAGCCTCTACAACCCTCCCTATCTCTGTAACCTCCTCCAGCCCCTACTACCCTCCCTATCTCTGTAACCTCCTCCAGTCACTAAAACCCTCCCTTTCTATGTAACCTTCCCCAGCCCATGCAACCCTCCTTATCTCTGTTGCCTCCTCCAGCCCCTACAACGCTCCCTATCTCTGTACCAACCATTGACACCTACAAACCTCCCAACCTTGTAAGCTCCTCCAGTCCCTACAACACTCCCTATCTCTATAAAAACCTCCGACCCCTACAACCCTCGCCATCTCTGTAACCTCCTCCAGACCCTACAACCCTCCCTATCGAAGTAACCTCCTCCAGCCCCTAAAACCCTGATTATCTCTGTAACCTCCTCCAGTCCCTACAACCCTCCCTATCTCTGTAACCTCCTCCAGTCCCTACAACCCTCACTATCTCTGTAACCGCCTCCAGGCCCTACAATCCTCCCTATCTCTGTAACCTCCTCCAACCACTACAACCCTCTCTATCTCTGTAACCTCCTCCAGTCCCTACATCCCTCCCTATTTCTGTAACCTCCTCCAGCCCCTACCACTCTCCCTATCTCTGTAACCTCCTCCAGTCCCTACAACCCTCCCTATCACTATAACAACCTCCGACGTCTACAACCCTCCCCATCTCTGTAAACTCCTCCAGACCCTACAACACTCCCTATCTCTGTAACCTCCTCAGGCCCCTAGAACCCTCCCTATTTCTGTAACCTCCTCCAGTAACTACAACGCTACCTATCTCCGTAACCTCATCCAGCCCAAGCAACCCTCCCTATCTCTGTAACCTCCTCCAGCACCTACAACCATCCCTATCTCTGTAACCTCCTCCAGTCCCTACAACCCTCCATATCTCTGTAAAAACCTCCGACACCTACAACCCTCCCAACTCTGTAACCTCCTCCAGTCTCTACAACACTCTCTATCTCTGTAACCTCCTCCAGCCCCTGCAACCCTCCCTATCCCTGTTGCCTCCTCCAGCACCTACAACCCTCCCAATCTTTGTAACCTACTCCAGTCCCTACAACCCTCCCTATCTCTGTAAACTCCGCCTCCCCTACAACCCTCCCTATCTCTGTAACCTCCTCCAGCCCGTATAAACCTCCCTATCTCTGTAAACTCCTCCAGTCCCTACAACCCTCCCTATCTCCGTAAACTCCGCCACCCCAACAACCCTCCCTATCTCTGTAACCACCTCCAGTCCCTACAACCCTCCCTATGTATGTAACATCCTCCAGCCCCTACAACCCTCCCTATCTATGTAACCTCCTCCAGCCCCTACAACCCTCCCTATCTCTGTAACCTCCTCCAGACCCTACAGCCATCACTATCTCTGTACCCTCCTCCAATCCCTACAACCTTCCCTATCTCTGTAACCTCCTCCAGTCCCTTCAACCCTCGCTATCTCTGTAACAACCTTCGACCCCTACGACCCAACCAACTCTGTAAGCTCCTCCAGTCCCAACAACCTTCCCTATCTCTGTAACAACCTCCGACCCCTACGACCTTCCCATCTCTGTAAACACCTCCAGTCCCTACAAACCTCCCTACCTCTGTAACAACCTACGACCCCTACAAACCTCCCAACTCTGTAACCTCCTCCAGGCCCTACAACCCTCCCTATCTCTGTAACCAACTCCAGCCCCTACAACCCTCCCTATTTCTGTAACCTACTCCAGCACCTACAACCCTCCCTATTTCTGTAACCTCCTCCAGCCTCTTCAACCCTCCCTATCTCTGTAACATCCTCCAGCCCCTACAACCCTCCCTATCTCTGTAACCTAATCCAGACCCTACAAGCCTCCATATATCTGGAATCTCCTCCAGTCCCTAAAACCATCCCTATCTCGGTAACCTCCTCCAGTCCCTACCACCCTCCCTATCTCTGTAACAACCTCCGACCCCTACAACCGTCCCTATCTCTGTAACCTCCTCCAGAACCTACAACACTCCCTATTTCTGTAACCTCCTCCAGGCCCTACAACCCTCCCTTTCTCTGTAACCTCCTCCAATCCCAACAACCCGCCCTATCTCTGTAACCTCCTCCAGCCCCTACAACCCTCCCTATCTCCGTAACCTCTGACCCCTACAACCCTCCCAACTCTGAAACCTCCTCCAGTCTCTACAACTCTCCCTATCTCTGAAAGCTCCTCCAGCCCCTGCAACCCTCCCCATCTCTGTTGCCTCCTCCAGCCCCTACAACCCTCCCTTTCTCAATAACCTCCTCCAGTCCATACAACCCTCCTAATCACTGTAAACTATTCCAGTCCCTAGAACCCTCCCTATCGCTGTACCAACCTCCGACCCCTAAAACCCTCCCAACTCTGTAACCTCCTCCAGTCCCTACAACCCTCCCTATCACTATAACAACCTCCGACGTCTACAACCCTCCCCATCTCTGTAAACTCCTCCAGTCCCTACAACACTCCCTATCTCTGTAATCTCCTCAGGCCCCTAGAACCCTCCCTATTTGTGTAACCTCCTCCAGTAACTACAACGCTACCTATCTCTGCAACCTCATCTAGCCCAAGCAACCCTCCCTATCTCTGTAACCTCCTCCAGCACCTACAACCATCCCTATCTCTGTAACCTCCTCCAGTCCCTACAACCCTCCATATCTCTGTAACAACCTCCGACCCCTACAACCCTCCCAACTCTGTAACCTCCTCCAGTCTCTACAACACTCTCTATCTCTGTAACCTCCTCCAGCCCCTGCAACCCTCCCTATCTCTGTTGCCTCCTCCAGCACCTACAACCCTCCCAATCTCTGTAACCTCCTCAAGCCCCTACAACCCTCCCTATCTCCGTAACCTCTGACCCCTACAACCCTCCCAACTCTGAAACCTCCTCCAGTCTCTACAACTCTCCCTATCTCTGAAAGCTCCTCCAGCCCCTGCAACCCTCCCCATCTCTGTTGCCTCCTCCAGCCCCTACAACCTTCCCTTTCTCAATAACCTCATCCAGTCCATACAACCCTCCTAATCACTGTAAACTATTCCAGTCCCTAGAACCCTCCCTATCGCTGTACCAACCTCCGACCCCTAAAACCCTCCCAACTCTGTAACCTCCTCCAGTCCCTACAACCCTCCCTATCACTATAACAACCTCCGACGTCTACAACCCTCCCCATCTCTGTAAACTCCTCCAGTCCCTACAACACTCCCTATCTCTGTAATCTCCTCAGGCCCCTAGAACCCTCCCTATTTGTGTAACCTCCTCCAGTAACTACAACGCTACCTATCTCTGCAACCTCATCTAGCCCAAGCAACCCTCCCTATCTCTGTAACCTCCTCCAGCACCTACAACCATCCCTATCTCTGTAACCTCCTCCAGTCCCTACAACCCTCCATATCTCTGTAACAACCTCCGACCCCTACAACCCTCCCAACTCTGTAACCTCCTCCAGTCTCTACAACACTCTCTATCTCTGTAACCTCCTCCAGCCCCTGCAACCCTCCCTATCTCTGTTGCCTCCTCCAGCACCTACAACCCTCCCAATCTCTGTAACCTCCTCCAGCCCCAAAAACCCTCCCTATCTCCGTAACCTCTGACCCCTACAACCCTCCCAACTCTGAAACCTACTCCAGTCTCTACACCTCTCCCTATCTCTGAAAGCTCCTCCAGCCCCTGCAACCCTCCCCATCTCTGTTGCCTCCTCCAGCCCCTACAACCCTCCCTATCTATGTACCCAACTCCAGTCCCTACAACCCTCCCTATCTCAATAACCTCCTCCAGTCCATACAACCCTCCTAATCACTGTACACTATTCCAGTGCCAAGAACCCTCCCTATCGCTGTACCAACCTCCGACCCATAAAACCCTCCCAACTCTGTAACCTCCTCCAGTCCTAACAACCCTCCCTATCACTATAACAACCTCCAACCCCTACAACCCTCCCCATCTCTGTAAACTCCTCCAGACCCTACAACACTCCCTATCTCTGTAACCTCCTTTAGTCCCTACAACCCTCCCTATCTCTATAACAACCTCCGACACCTACAACCCTCCCCATCTTTGGAAACCCCTCCAGACCTAACAACACTCCCTATCACTGTAACCTCCTCAAGCCCCAAAAACCCACCCTATCTCTGTAACAACCTCCGACCCCTACAACCCTCCCAACTCTGTAACCTCCTCCAGTATCTACAACACTCCCTAACTCTTTAACCTTCTCCAGCACCTGCAACACTCCCTATCTCTGTTGCCTCCTCCAGCCCCTACAACCCTCCCTAACTCTGTAACATTCTCCAGCCCCTACAACCCTCCCTATCTCTGTAACCTCCGCTGCCCATACAACCCTCCCTATCTCTCTAACCTTCTCCAGCCCGTACAACCCTCCCTATCTCTGTAACCTCTTCTAGTCCCTGCAAACCTCCCTATCTCTGTAAACTCCGCCGCACCTACAACACTCCCTATCTCTGTAACCTCCTCCAGGCCGTACAAACCTCCTTATCTCTGTAACCTCCTCCAGTCCCTACAACCCTCCCTATCTCCGTAAACTCCGCAGCCCCTACAGCACTCCCTATCTCTGTTACCTCCTCCAACCCCTACAACTTTCCCTATCTCTGTAACCTCCTCCGCCCCTACAACACTCCCTATCTCTGTAACCTTCTCCAGCCCCTGCAACCCTCCCTATCTCTGTAACCTCCTCCGCCCCTACAACCCTCCCTATCTCTGTAACCTCCTCCAGCCCCTACAACCCTACCTATCTCTGTAACCTCCTCCAATCCCTACAACCCTCCCTATCTCTGTAACAAGCTCCGAGCCCTAAAACCCTCCCAACTCTGTAACCTCTTCCAGTCTCTACAACCCTCCCTATCTCTATAACCACCTCCAGCCCCTGCCACCCTCCCTATCTCTGTAACCTCCTCCAGCCCCTACAAACCTCCCTATCACTATAACCTCCTCCAGTCCATACAACGCTCCCTATCTCTGTAACCCTCTCCTGCCCCTACAACCCTCGCTATCTCTGTAACAACCTCCGACCATTACATCCCTACCAACTCTGTAACATCCTCCAGTCCCTACAACCCTCCCTATCTCTGTAACCTTCTCCAGCCCCTACAACCCTCCCTATCTCTGTTACCTCCTCCAACCCCTACAACCCTCCCGATCTCTGTAACCTCCTCCAGCCCCTGCAACCCTCCCTATCTCTGTTACCTCCTCCAACCCCTACAACCCTCCCTATCTCTGTAACCTCTTCCACCCCTACAACACTCCCTATCTCTGTAACCTGTCCAGCCCCTAAAACCCTCCCTATCTCTGTAACATCCTCCAGCCCCTACAACACTCCGTATCTCTGTAACCTCCTCCAGCCCCTACAACACTCCCTATCTCAGTAACCTCCTCCAGCCCCTACAACCCTACCTATCTCTGTAACCTCCTCCAGCCCCTATAACCCTCCCTATCTCTGTAACCTCCTCCGCCCCTACAACCCTCCCTATCTCTGTAACCTCCTCCAGCCCCTACAACCCTCCCTATTTCTGTAACCTCCTCCAGCCCCTACAACACCTCGAGATCTCTGTCCTTCTCCAATTCCGGCCTCTTGACCATCCCCCGATTCCCATCGCTCCACCATTGGCGGCCGTGCCTAAAGCTGCCTGGGGCCCTGAGCTCTGGAATTCCCTCCCAAAACCTCTCCGCCCCTTTCTCTCTTTCTCTCATCCTTTATGAAAATGTACATCTTTGACTGGTGATGCTCATTCCTAATATCTCCTTTTGCAGCTCGATGTCATAATCTGACTCATTTAGGCTCCTGTGAAACGCTTTGTGGTTGTTTTACTATGTTAGAAATGCTATACAAATGCAGTCATTGTTTCTTAATATAACTGGACTCTGATTGTAACAGATTCTGGCTAAATATTCATTCACCTGGGACACTGTCAACCATGTATGGAAACCAATTCTTTAACCAACTCTTAGAATTCTCTCGAGTCGAATATTTAATCACATCTCAATGTGATTACCAGAGTTTGAATTTTGCGAACATCAGTTATTGGCCAGAACAATGGGAGGAGAAACTGTCAGGAGGTTTTTCGCCCCCCCTTCCCCCACCCTTCACCCCCACCAAGTGCCAGTCTGCAATTTGTTCCCATGTTTTGCTTTCAGAGAGGCACTGACCCCTTGTTCTGCTATTAACACCTACTGATGTCTGACCTCATGCCATTATTAACACCTGCTTTCGTCTTTAACACAATCATTAGCACTCCATTTCTCTTGTGTCCAACACATCTTTGTCAAATCTCACCTGAGTTTTCACCTATCTCTGTCCTTCTATTTTGTTCCACCCAGCCCTCACTCTCTTAAACAGTATTAAAAAAACCCAAAACAAAAACACAATTACCTGGAAAAACTAGGCAGTTCTGGCAGCATCGGTGCAGAAGAAATCAGTCAACGTTTCGAGTCTTCATGACCCTTCGGCAGAACCCAACAAAAACCCAACACATTTCTAAAACAAAAACAGAAATACCTGGAAAAACTTTCTCCAGGTATTCCTGTTTTTGTTTTGGATTTCCAGCATCCACAGTTCTTTCCTTTGACCATCACATTTCTACATCTCTTCAGCTCTGGAGAAGAGCCATACGGACTTAAAATGTTAACTCTGTCTTTTCTCTGCGCAGCGCACTGCCAAACCTCCTGAGTTTTTCTAGGTTTTCCAGAAAATGAAACAGGTTATCTCTATAACCTCCTCCAATCCCAACAACTGTCCCTATCTCTGTAACCTCCTCCAGTCCCTGCAAGCCTCCCTATCTCTGTACCAACATTCGACGCCTTCAACTCTCCCAACTCTGTAACCTCCTCCAGTCCCTACAACACTCCCTATCAATATAACAACCTCCGAACCCCACAACCCTCCCCATCTCTGTAAACTCCTCCAGACCCTACAACACTCCCAATCTCTGTAACCTCCTCAAGCCCCTAGAACCCTCCCTATTTCTGTAACCTCCTCCAGTAACTACAACACTACCTATCTCTGTAACCTCATCCAGCCCAAGCAACCCTCCCTATCTCTGTAACCTCCTCCAGCACCTACAACCATCCCGATCTCTGTAACCTCCTCCAGTCCCTACAACCCTCCATATCTCTGTATCAACCTCCGACCCCTACAACCCTCCCAACTCTGTAACCTCCTCCAGTCTCTACAACACTCCCTATCTCTGAAACCTACTCCAGCCCCTGCAACCCTCCCTATCTCTGTTGCCTCCTCCAGCACGTACAACCCTCCCAATCTCTTTAACCTCCTCCAGTTCCTACAACCCTCCCTATCGCTATACCCTCCTCGAATCCCTACAACTTTCCCTATCTCTGTAACCACATCCAGTCCATACAACAACAACTATCTATGTATCCTCCTCCAGTACCTACAACCCTCCCTATCTCTGTAACCTCCTCCAGCCCCTACAACCCTCCATGTCTCTGTAACCTCTTCGAGCCCCTACAACCCTCCCTATCTCTGTAACCTCCTCCAACCCCTACAAACCACCCTATCTCATTAACCTCCGCCGCCCCTACAAACCTCCCTATCCGTGTAACCTCCTCCAGCCTCTACAACATTCGCAATATCTATACCAACCTCCGACCCCTACAACCCTCCCTATCACTGTAACTTCCTCCAGAACCTACAACCCTCCCTATCTCTGTAACCTCCTCCAGAACCTGCAACCCTCCCAAACTCTGTAACCTCCTCCAGCCCCTACAACGCTCCCTATCTCTGTAACCTCCTCCAGCCCATACAACCCTCCCTAGCTCAATAACCTCCTCCAGTCCCTACAACAATCCCTATATCTACACCCTCCTCCTGTCCCTACAACACTCGCTATCTCTGTAACCTCCTCCAGTCCCTACAACACTCGCTATCTCTGTAACCTCCTCCAGTCCCTGCAACCCTCCCTATCTCTGTAACCTCCTCCAGTCACTACAACCCTCACTATCTCTGTACCCTCCTCCAATCCTTACAACCCTCCACATCTTTGTAACAACGTCCGCCTCCTACAAGCCTCCCAACTCTGTAACCCCCTCCAGTCTCTACAGCCCTCCGTATCTCTGTAACCTCCTCCAGCACCTACAAGACTCCCTATCTCTATAACCTCCTCCAGTCCCTATAACACTCCCTATCTCTGTAAGCTCCTCCAGCCACTACAACCCTCCCTATCTCTGTAACATACTCTAGACTCTACAACACTCCCTATCTCTGTAACCTCCTTTTGTCCCTACAACCCTCCCTATCTCTGTAACCTCCTCCTGCCCCTACAACCCACCCTATCTCTGTAATCTCCGCCGCCCCTACAAACCTCCCTATCCCTTTAACCTCCTCCAGGCTCTACAACCCTCCCTATATCTGTTACCTCCTCCAGCCCCTACAACCCTCCCTATCTCTGTAACCTCCTCCATTCCCTGCAAACCTCGCTATCAATGTAACCTCCTCCAGCCCCTACAACACTCCCTATCTCAGTAACCTCCTCCAGCCCCTACAACACTCCCTATCTCTGTAACCTCCTCCAGCCCCTACAAACCTCCCTATCTCTGTAACCTGCTCCAGCGCCTACAACCCTCCTTATCTCTGTAACCTCATCCAGTCGTTACAACCTCCCTATCTCTGTAACAACCTCCGACCGCTACAACCCTCCCAACTCTGTAACCTCCTCCAGTCACTACAACCCTCCCTATCTCTGTAACCTCCTCCAGCCCCTGCAACCATCCCTATCTCTGTAACCTCCTCCAGCCCCTACAACCCTCCCTATCTCTGTAACCTCCCCCAGCCACTACAGCCCTCGCTATCTCTTTAACCTCCACCTGTCCCTTCAGCCCTCCCTATCTCTGTAACTTCCTCCAGCCCCTACAACCCTCGCTATCTTTGTAACCTCATCCAGTCCCTACAACCCTCGCTATCTCTATAACCTCCTCCAGCAATTACAACCCTCCCTATCTCTGTAACCTCCTCCAGCCCCTACAACACTCCCTATCTCTGTCACCTCCTCCAGCCCCTACAACCCTCCCTATCTCTGTACCCTCTTCCTATCCCTACAGCCCTCGCTATCTCTATAACATCCTCTAGTCCCTACAATACTCCCTATCTCGGGAAACTCCTCCAGTCCCTACAACCCTCGCTATCTCAGTACACTCCTCCAGTCCTTATAACACTCCCTATATCTGTAACCACCTCCAGCACCTATAACCCTCCGTATCTCTGTAACCTCCTCCAGATCCTGCAACCATCCCTATCTCTGTAACATCCTCCGACCCCTACGACCATCCCAACTCTGCAATATCATCCAACACTTACAACCCTCCCTATCTCTGTAACTTCCTCCATTCCCTACAACCCTCGCTATCTCTAAAACATCCTCCAGTCACTACAACTCTCCCTATCTCTGTAAACTCCTCCAGCCCCTACTACCCTCCCTATCTCTATAACCTCCTCCAGTCCCTACATCCCTCCCTATCTCTCTAACCTCCTCCAGCCACTACAACCCTCCCTATCTCTGTAACCTCTTTTAGTCCCTACAACCCTCCCTATCTCTGTAACCTCCTCTAGACCCTACAACCCTCCCGATCTCTGTAACAACCTCTGACCCCTACGACATTCCCCACTCTGTAACCACCTCCAGTCACTACAACACTCCCTATCTCTGAAACGACCTCCGACCCCTTCAACCCTCCCTATCTCTGTAGCCTCCTCCAGCCCCTTCAACCCTCCGTAACTCTGTAAACTCCTCCAGTCGCTACAACCCTCACTATCTCTGTAACCTCCTCAAGCCCCTACAACCCTCTCTATCTGAGTAACCTCCTCCAGTCCCTACAACCCTCCCTATCTCTGTAACAACCTCCGACCATTACATCCCTCCCAACTCTGTAACATCCTCCAACCCTACAACCCACTCTATCTCTAACAACCTCCGACCCCTACAACCCTGCCTATTTCTGAAACCTCCTCCAGACCTTACAACCCTCCCTATCTCCGTAAACACCTCCAGCCCCTACAACCCTCCCTATCTCTGTAACCTCCTCCAGTCCCTACAAGCCTCCCTATCTCTGTAACTTCGTCCAGCCCCTACAACCCTCCCTATTTCTGTTACCACCTCCAACCCCTACAACCCTCCCTATCTCTGTAACCTCCTCCGCCCCTACAACACTCTCTATCTCTGTAACCTTCTCTAGCCTCTACAACTCTCCCTATCTCTGTAACCTCCGCCGCCCCTACAACACTACCTCTCTCTGTAACCTCCTCCACCCCCTACAACCATCCCTATCTCTGTAACCTCCTCCAGCCCCTACAACCCTCCCTATCACTGTAACTCCGCCGCTCCTACAACCCTCCCTATCTCTGCAACATCCGCCGCCCCTACAACCCTACCTATCTCTGTAACCTCCTCCAGCCCCTACAACCCTACCTATCTCTGTAACCTCCTCCAGCCCCTACAACACTCCGAGATCTCTGCCCTTCTCCAATTCCGGCCTCTTGACCATCCCCCGATTCCCATCGCACCACCATTGGCGGCCGTGCCTTCAGATGCCTGGGACCCTGAGCTCTGGAACTCTCTCCCTAAACCTCTCCGCCCCTTTCTCTCTTTCTCTCATCTTTTATGAAAATGTATGTCTTTGAATCTTGATGTTCAGTCCCAATATCTCCTTTTGCAGCTCGATGTCAAAATCTGTCTCATTTAGGCTCCTGTGAAACGCTTTGTGGTTGTTTTACTATGTTAGAAATGCTATACAAATGCAGTCATTGTTTCTTAATATAACTGGACTCTGATTGTAACAGATTCTGGCTAAATATTCATTCACCTGGGACTGTGAACCATGTATGGAAACCAATTCTTTAAACAACTGTTAGAATTCTCTCGGGTCGAATATTTAATCACATCTCAATGTGATTACCAGAGTTTGAATTTTGCCAACATCAGTTAATGGCCAGAACAATGGGAGGAGAAACTGTCAGGAGGTTTTTTACCCCCCTTCCCCCACCCTCCACCCCCACCAAGTTCAAGTCTGCAATTTGTTCCCTTGTTTTGCTTTCAGAGAGGCACTGACCCCTTGTTCTGCTATTAACACCTACTGATGTCTGACCTTCATGCCATTATTAACACCTGCTTTCGTCTTTAACACAATCATTAGCACTCCATTTGACTTGTGTCCAACACATCTTTGTCAAATCTCACCTGAGTTTTCACCTATCTCTGTCCTTCTATTTTGTTCCACCCAGCCCCCACTCTCTTAAACAGTATTAAAAAAACCCAAAACAAAAACAGAATTACCTGGAAAAACTAGGCAGGTCTGACAGCATCGGTGCAGAAGAAATCAGTCAACGTTTCGAGACTTCATGACCCTTCGGCAGAACCCAACAAAAACCCAACACATTTCTAAAACTAAAACAGAAATACTTGGAAAAACTTTCTCCAGGTATTCCTGTTTTTGTTTTGGATTTCCAGCATCCACAGTTCTTTCCTTTGACCATCACATTTCTACATCTCTTCAGCTCTGGAGAAGAGCCATACGGACTTAAAATGTTAACTCTGTCTTTTCTCTGCGCAAGGCACTGACAAACCTCCTGAGTTTTTCTAGCACGTTCTGTTTCTGCCAGGAGACACGTTGGATGTTCCCCCAAAATCTGGTGCGAATACTGGGGGCTTGACCAGAATATCGGGAGCGCCCACCCCCCAGTAACATTTAATGATTTGAGGTTGTCTCGGTCGGTCTGTTCCCTTTCTAGTGTTCACTTCATAAACAGTTAAATCCTCAAGACAGCGGTGATGTCAACTCTGGAGGGTGGATGAGAAGCAACTCAGTTCAACGTACATCCTGGGTACCGTGTAATATAACTCACACGGAAAAGGTAGACAATATACCAGGGAACAGCTCCCTTAAGCTCAGAAGTCACAGGACAGTCGGGAGTCCAACATCTACAGACACCTTGTCGGATCAGCTCCAGCCTACAATAAACCAGGCTGTCTGAATCGATAACTGTAATCGTCACTATACGATTGATGCCTGAGTAATAACCTTGCATTTGGACTATACACTCGAGCCTGAATCACGGGGAGTTATTTAACTGCGTGCGCAGGTTTCCCCCAACACCTTCAGAGTGCAAATAAGACCACACAGTGGGAGTTGCCCCCGCAGGTTAGCAAGGCAAGGCAAAAATCATACCAAAAACTAGGGATTATTTCTGGAGGGATAGAATTGAAAAGTAGGGAAGTGACGGTAAGTCTGCATCAAAACTTGGTTGCACAGCACTGAGATTACCACGAGCAGTTCTGGTCACCATGTTACAGAAAGGACATCGAGATACTGGAGAGGGAAGATTTACAATGATGATCCCAGAAATGTGAGGGTAAACTCACATGAGTTTATATGAGGACAGGATGGACAGGCTGGGTCTTTGTTCTCTAGAAAAGAGAAGGCTGAGGGGGGTGACCTCATCGAGGTATTTAAAATTCAGAAAGGTTTCGATGGAGTGGATACAGAGGGAGTGTTTCCTCTGGTGGGAGGGGAGACCAGAACTAGGGGTCATCCATATAAGATCCTCAGTAATAAATCCAATGGGGAATTCCTAAGAAACGTCTTTACCCAGAGAGTGGGGGGAATGTGGAACTCGCTCCCACAGGGAGTGGTGGAAGTGAATAGTGTCGATGTAGTTAAGGGGGAAGCTGGATAAACACATGAGGGAGAAAGGAATAGAAGGATATGGCGATGGGGTGAGATGGGGTGAGATGGGAGGAGGCTCGTGTGGAGCAGAAACACCAGCACGGATCAGATGGGCTGAATGGCCTGTTTCTGTGCCGCATATATGAAATCCTGTGTCATCAAATCCTGTCTATGTCACTGTACAAAGTGCCTTCTCTTATCCAGGAGTAACGGAGCGAGTTTTAATTCTGTTCCCCTTGGGATCAAACCCCAGATTTTCCAGAAAATGAAACCAGTGACCAGGCTGACATCAATAAATTCCTTTAAATGTACAATACAGGCTCTGCCCATGGTGTCAAGATAAGGCAATGGCAGAGAGTGTGGGGATGAGGTGGAATTGAAGAGAGAGGGAGCCTCCTCACTAACACTGTGCCTTTGTGTAAGATACCCTTGGTTGTGTACACATGCATATGTAGGATTAAGATTGACCTAAACTCATGGTAAACAAATGACTTGCATTTCTCTAGCGCCTTTCCCCCACCTCAGGACATCCCGAAGCATTTCACAGCCAATGAAGGATTTCTTTTGCAGTGAGCTCACTGTTATAAGAAACACAGAAGCACACAGCAAGATCCCACAAACAGCAATGTGATTATGGCCCCAGAGCATCTGCTTTTTTACTGATGTTGTTGGAGGGGTAAATATTGGCCCCAGGAAACCAGCAGAACTCCCCCCTGCACTTCTTCCAAATTGAGGCCGTGGGATGTTTTCCACTCACCTGAGAGGGCAGACGGGAGTTTAATGTCTCATCTGAAAGACGACAAATCTGACAAGGCAGCGTTTCCTTGGTACAGGCCCTCCGACAGTGCAGCACTCCCTCAGTACTGACCCTCTGACAGTGCAGCACTCCCTCAGTACTGACCCTCCGACTGCGCGGCACTCCCTCAGTACTGACCGTCTGACAGTGCAGCACTCCCTCAGTACTGACCCTCCGACAGCGCGGCACTCCCTCAGTACTGACCCTCTGACAGTGCAGCACTCCCTCAGTACTGACCCTCTGACAGTGCTGCACTCCCTCAGTACTGACCCTCCGACAGTGCGGCACTCCCTCAGTACTGACCCTCCGACAGTGCTGCACCCCCTCAGTACTGACCCTCCGACAGTGCAGCACTCGCTCAGTACTGACCCTCCGACAGTGCGGCACTCCCTCAGTACTGACCCTCCGACAGTGCAGCACTCCCTCAGTACTGACCCTCCGACAGTGCAGCACTCCCTCAGTACTGACCCTCCGACAGTGCTGCACTCCCTCAGTACTGACCCTCCGACAGTACGGCGATCCCTCAGTACTGACCCTCCGACAGTGCGGCACTCCCTCAGTACTGACCCTCCGACAGTGCTGCACTCCCTCATTACTGACACAGGGGTGTTTTGCCAAGACTTTTCTGCTCATCTGTCTGGTGTGAGATTTGAACCCACAAGTTTCTGATCCAGAGGCGGGAGTGCTACTCACTGCCACAGCTGACGCTATGATTAAGCTTTTTTCTTTATAAATATCTGGTGGTTTTGATGTGAACAATAATCAGATGGTGTAGGTTGTTCATCCCAGGATGGATTATTTAACTAGTCAGGGTACGGTTTAGCCAACTTTGCTGTGTCACTTCTCTTGGAGGTTTAGGATGTGTAATTCATGTCTGTTTGAATGAATGTTCTCAACACATTGGGCCCAAGGTAGCCGTGAGAATCTGGACAGTGACCCTGGATTGTAAATAAGTTAGCATCTGCTGTTTCCTCGGACAAACTTTATCTGTCCTTGAGATGTGAGTCTCACCGACAAGGTCAGCGTTTATTGCCCATCCTTAATTGCCCCTTGAGAAGGTGGTGGTGAGCTGCCTTCTTGAACCGCTGCAGTCCATGTAGTGTAGGTACACCCACAGTTCTGAGGAAAAGGGAAGAAAGAGCCTGCATTTCTCTAGCGCCTTTCCCCACCTCAGGACGTCCCAAAGCGTTTCACAGCCAAGGAACGACGTTTTTTCCTTTTGGTGACTGTTGTAATGTAGGAAGCGCGGCAAATTTGCCAACTTGTGCACAGCAAGCTCCCACAAACAGCAACGTGAAAATGTCCCAGGTCAACTGCTCTTTCCTCAATGACGTTAGTTGAGGTCGCTTTTTGGAAGATCAGGTTGGGGGTTGGTTGGGGTTGGGGTTGGGGGGGGTGGGTGCGAGGAGTGGGTGTGATCTCCCTGGGGTCTGGGCCCAATATTTATCCCTCAGCCAACGTCACTGATCTGGGTCATTATCACATTTGCTGTTCTGGGATCTTGCTGTGCGCAAATTGGCTGCCGCATTTCCTACATTACTACGGCGGCCACACTTCAAAAAAAAAAGTCCTTCATTGGCTGAGGTCAAGATAGGCGCTAGAAAAATGCAAATGCGTCTTCCTCATGTTTCCTATTTCTCTCTTAACCTCTTCCTTTGTCTCATTTTGAGGTTGCCTCATTCACTTTCATTGCTCTGCTTCTCTCTTTCTTTCTCTCATTCCCTCTTTCTCTCTTGTCTCTTCGTCTTGTTGCCTTCCTCTCTATCTCGGTTTCTCTCTTTACCTGTCCCCTCTTGTTCTCTGTTCACCCACCCTGCCCACCGCCATCTCTCAAATTTCCTGTTTCTTTCTCTTTTTCTCCTTTCCTCTTTTCTTCATTCTCTCTTTTCCTCTGCTTCTCTGGCTCTTTCCCTTTCTTTATCCGTTTCTTTCTCTCTCTTTCTCCGCACCCGCTATTTGGCTCCAGGCCACGAGAATGTCAAGGGGGCTGGAGGAGGACAGCGGGTGGGTCCAAGGCAGGGCGGGGTCAGTCAGTCAGTCCTTTGGGGTCCGATTCAGCAAGGAGCCTCCCCAGTCATGAGTGAGTCAGTCCATCCAAATCTAGGGTGGATCTGAATCTTCTGGGCCACGCTCTTGAGGAATCCCGGTGGCTTGGGGACACCAAGCGGTGACCCTCCCTGACCCCAAAGGTCTCCAGGGCAATAGACCGGACCCTCCAAAAGGCATGGCCCCCATTGTGAGGTCATGAAAGAATGGCCCCTGCCTCAGCTCAGCCCCATTGTTACTCAAACAGGGAACTTCCATCTCCCTTTCAGATTCTCTCTCTCTCTCGCCTCTCAGTCAGATCATTGGGTTCAATTCGCACTCCTGAGGCCTGGGCCCCATAACCCAGGGGCCAAAATTCCACTCTTAATACCGAGGGAGCTCGGCAACATCAGAGGAACAGCACTGAGAGAGCTTTACTCTGTATCTAGCCCCGTGCTGTACCTATACTGGGAGTGTTTGATGGGGACGGTGTAGAGGGAGCTTTACTCTGTATCTAACCCCGTGCTGTACCTGTCCTGGGAGCGTTTGATGAGGACAGTGTAGAGGGAGCTTTACTCTGTATCTAACCCCGTGATGTCCCTGTCCTGGGAGTGTTTGATGGGGACAGTGTAGAGGGAGCTTTACTCTGTATCTAACCACGTGCTGTACCTGCCCTGGGAGTGTTTGATGGGGACGGTGTAGAGGGAGCTTTACTCTGTATCTAACCCCGTGCTGTACCTGCCCTACGAGTGTTTGATGGAGACAGTGTAGAGGGAGCTTTATTCTGTATCTAACCCCATGCTGTACCTGTCCTGGGAGTGTTTGATGGGGACAGTGTAGAGGGAGCTTTACTCTGTATCTAACCCCGTGCTGTACCTGCCCTGCGAGTGTTTGATGGGGACAGTGTAGAGGGAGCTTTACTCTGTATCTAACCCCGTGCTGTACCTGCCCTGGGAGTGTTTGTTGGGGACAGTGTGTGCCTGAAATGGAAGTACAATTAATTTCCTCACAGCAACAGTCCTCGCTTCTAATGACTACATAATGCTTTTACAATCCAGGTTTAAAAAGAGTTTGAACTGGAAGAGTTAATGGATTCTGAGGCAAGGGTTTGTAGACGCTATGTTAATCCCTCAGGCGTTTGATCAGAGTCTCGTTCATCAACAGGGATTTTCACTAGGGTGATTTTCCCCTACTTCCTCCTTCATCAATCTGTCACTGGAATGTTCCGGAATTTCCACGTCCGGCTGCACCAATAGACAGGAACTAAACCGTGGCAAGCAACAACAACTTGAATTTAGACGGCACAACTGGTGCCTGGGATGAGGGGGTTAGCTGATGAGGAAAGGTTGGACAGGTTGGGCTGGTATCCATTGGAGTTTAGAAGAAGGAGAGGTGATCCTATTGAAACAGATAAGATCCTGAGCGGGTGGGAGAGCGGACTTGACAGGGTGGGTACTGAGAGGGTGTTTCCCCTTGTGAGGGAATCTAGAACTAGGGGACACAGGGTTAAAAATAAGGGGTCTCCCATTTAAGACAGCGATGAAGAGATTTTCTTCCCCCTCAGAGGGTCGCGTGTCTTTGGAATTCTGGAATTTGGGATGGTGGACGCCGGGTCATTGGATAAATTGAAGGCAGAGGTAGATATGTTCTTGACCAAAAAGGGAGTCAATGGTTTTCAAGGGGTAGGTGGGAATGTGGAGTTGAGGCCACAATCAGATCAGCCATGATCTTATCGAGTGACAGAGTAGGCTTGAGGGGCCTAATGGCCTACTCCTGCTCCTTATTCATATGTAGATAGTGTCTTTAGCATCGTAAACCGCACAGAGGTGCCTCACAGAGAGCAATTATCAGACAGAATTTGACCCCCGAGACACATAAGGGGATATTAGGGGACAGATGATCAAAAGGTCCGTCACAGAGGTTGGTTTTTAAGGAGCGTCTTAAAGGAGGGGAGAGAGAGAGAGAGATGGAGAGATTTAGGGAGGGAACTCCAGAGCTGAAGGCACGGCCGCCAATGGCGGAGCGATGGGAATCGCTAGGGGTTAACCCTGCCACCAGTCCCACGGCAGTCTTTCGGAGATTTTCAGCGCCCAGTGCTGCAGATTAACTCTTCAACCAACACCCAGCACCCCCGCCAGTCACCTCCACAGTGTCAACTTTGTCCAGCAGAGAAAAGTGGTGAAGCCTCTTTTCCCAGAATTATTGCTCTGCCCTCCTCTCCTGAGGCTGCTAATCCTTCAAGGGGTTGAGTTCCAAAGGGCCTTCCAGTCATGAGACCATGGGTACTGTAGGTATCTTTGCAATTACAGTGTGTCAAACAAGCAGGGGAAATCCTGCAGGGGTAGTTGCCGAGATGTAGTAACGTTGAGTTAACACAGCTTGGTAGAGGGATACGCTCTACAGAGAACCCTCTTCACATGTTTCCCACTATATATTTTATTCTTTCACGGGATGTGGGCTTCGTTGGCTAGGCCATCATTTATTGCCCATCCCTCATTGCCCCTTGAGAAAGTGGGGGTGAGCTGCCTTCTTCAACCGCTGCAGTCCCTGTGGTGTAGGTAAACCCACAGTGCTGTTAGGGAGGGAGTTCCAGGATTTTGACCCAGCGACAGTGAAGGAACTGCCGATATATTTCCAAGTCAGGGTGGTGAGTGACTTGTAGGGGACTTTGCAGGTGGTGGTGCTCCCATCTATCTGCCGCCCTTGTCCTTCTAGGTGGTAGTGGTCGTGGGTTTGGAAGGTGCTGTCTAAGGAGCCTTGGTGAGTTGCTGCAGTGCATCTTATAGAAGGTACACACACTGCTGCTACTGTGCGTCGGTGGTGGAGGGAGTGAATGTTTGTGGATGGGGTGTCAATCAAGCGGGGCTGCTTTGTCCTGGATGGTGTTGAGCTTCTTGAGTGTTGTGGGAGCTGCACTCATCCAGGCAAGTGGGGAGTATTCCATCACACTCCTGACTTGTGCCTTGTAGATGGTGGACAGGCTTCGGGGAATCAGGAGAGGTGTTACTCATCGCAGGATTCCCAGCCTCTGACCTGCTCTTGTGGCCACAGTATTTATATGGCTAGTCCAGTTCAGTTTCTGGTCAATGATAACCCCCGGGATGCTGATCATGGGGGATTCAATGATGGTCATGCCATTGAATGTCAAGGGAAGATGGTTAGAGTCTCTCTCTTGATGGAGATGGTGGTTGCCTGGCACTTGTGTGACACGAATGTTACTTGCCACAGTTCAGCCCAAGCCTGGATGTTGTTGAATGAATTCGAGAAGAGAGTAGGAAGAAACAAAACTGAGAGAACTCTGATGGTTGGTGACTGTGAGAGATTCCAGTTCACCCTCAGTTATTGACTAGGCCAGGCAGCAACAGCACAACCAATTCCCAATTTCACTTCCTAGTCCAGGGTTGCAGGAGATTCCGAGTCCTGGAGAGGGAAAAGCCCTGTTTCTCAAAGTTCCCCTCATTAACTAAAGCCGCGCATACACCCCCACAGCTCAGATTTCCCCCAGCCCCCCAACACACACACCGACTCCTCCCCCTGTTCCCTTTGGATCCGGGCCTTCAGGTTTCCTATTGACAGCTAAGCCCTGAATCCCTCCTTAGCAACTGTCATAACAGGAGGAGGCCATTCAGCCCCTCAAGCCTGCTCCGCCATTCAATGAGATCATAGCTGATCTGTGACCTAACTCCGTATAAACTGCCTTTGACCCACATCCCTTAATATCTTTTCTTCGCAAAAACCTATCAGTGTCAGGTTCATAATTAACAATTTGATCCAGCATCATTTGTGGAAGAGAATTCCAAACTTCCCCCACCCTTTGTGTGTAGGAATGTTTCCTAATTTCACTCCTGAAAGGTCGGCCTCTCATTTTTAGACTCTGCCCCCGAGTCCCAGACTCCCCCCAACCAGGGGAAATAGTTTCTCTCTATCGACCCCGCTCTGATCCCCTTAATATCTCAAAACTTTGATCAAATCCCCCCCCTTAACCCTCTAAATTCCAGGAGATACAAGCTGAGTTTGTGTTTAATCTCTCCTTGTAATTTAACCCTTGGAGTCCCGGTCTCATTCTGGTAAATCGACACTGCACTCCCTCCGAGGTCAGTATATCCTTCCTAAGGTGTGGAGCCCAGAACATCTCACAGTGACTCCAGGTGTGGTCCAACCAGGGCTTTATAAAGGCTGAAGTGTGCCAGCTGTGGATCTGCAGCTAACATCTCATCTCTGAATCAGATGATTGTAGATTTAAAGTCCCACCCCAGAGGCTTGAGTACAAAAGTCAAAGCCAATACTCCACTGCCAGAACCGAGGGTGTGTCAATGTATGATGGAGTGCTGCACCGACAGAGGGTCAGTACTGAGGGGGTGCTGCACTGTCGAGGGTCAGTATTGAGGGAGTGCTGCTCCGTCAGAGGGTCAGTATTGAGGGAGTGCTGCACCGTCATAGGGTCAGTACTGAGGGAGTGCTGCACCATCAGAGGGTCAGTACTGAGGGGGTGCCGCACTGTCGGAGGGTCAGTACTGAGGGAGCGCTGCACCGTCAGAGGGTCAGTACTGAGGGGGTGCTGCACTGTCGGAGGGTCAGTACTGAGGGGGTGCTGCACTGTTGGAGGGTCAGTACTGACGGAGTGCTGCACTGTCAGAGGGTCAGTACTGAGGGGGTGCTGCACCGTCAGAGGGTCAGTACTGAGGGAGTGCTGCACTGTCAGAGGGTCTGTACTGAGGGAGTGCCGCACTGTCGGAGGGTCAGTACTGAGGGAGTGCTGCACCGTCAGAGGGTCTGTACTGAGGGAGTGCTGCACCGTCAGAGGGTCAGTACTGAGGGGGTGCTGCACCGTAGGAGGGTCAGTACTGAGGGGGTGCTGCACTATCGGAGGGTCTGTACTGAGGGAGTGCTGCACTGTCAGAGGGTCTGTACTGAGGGAGTGCTGCACCGTCAGAGGGTCAGTACTGAGGGGGTGCTGCACCGTAGGAGGGTCAGTACTGAGGGGGTGCTGCACTATCGGAGGGTCTGTACTGAGGGAGTGCTGCACTGTCAGAGGGTCTGTACTGAGGGAGTGCTGCACCGTCAGAGGGTCAGTACTGAGGGGGTGCTGCACCGTAGGAGGGTCAGTACTGAGGGGGTGCTGCACTGTCGGAGGGTCAGTACTGAGGGGGTGCTGCACTGTCGGAGGGTCAGTACTGAGGGGGTGCTGCACTGTCGGAGGGTCAGTACTGAGGGGGTGCTGCACTGTCGGAGGGTCAGTACTGAGGGGGTGCTGCACTGTCGGAGGGTCAGTACTGAGGGGTTGCTGCACTGTCGGAGGGTCAGTACTGAGGGAGTGCTGCACTGTCGGTGGGTCAGTACTGAGGGAGTGCTGCACTGTCGGAGGGTCAGTACTGAGGGGGTGCTGCACTTTCGGAGGGTCAGTACTGAGGGGGTGCTGCACTGTCGGAAGTTCAGTGCTGAGGGAGTGCTGCACTGTCGGAGGGTCAGTACTGAGGGGGTGCTGCACTGTCGGAGGGTCAATACTGAGGGAGTGCTGCACTGTCAGAGGTCAGTACTGAGGGGGCGCTGCACTGTCGGAGGGTCAGTACTGAGGGGGTGCTGCACTGCCTGAGGTGCCGTCTTTCAGATGAGACATTAAAGCTGGGCCCCGTCTGCCGTCTCAGGTGGGTGTAAAAGATCCCATGGGCATTATGTTTAAGAAGAGTGGGTGACGGGGGGGGGTTCTCCCCATGTCCTGGAACCAAAACCACTAAAAAGAAACTGATGACCTGGGTTATCCTCAGATTGATGAAGGATCTTGCTGTGTGCAAATTGGCTACCGGCTTCCCTGCATTACAACAGTGAGCAGAGTTCAGAAATTAAAGTACTTCATTGTTTGGGGCCATAAAGCGCGATGGGACGCCCTGAGGCGGTGAACGGCGCTAGATAAATGCATGTCCCCCTTTCACTTAATTCTTGCTGCTTAACAGTGGCGAAGGCGCCTTTCAGAAGTGGGCGGGGCGCGGCTGACGTCAGCCCCTGCCTTGTATGGTCATTGATGTGTGTCGGAAGGGACGTCCTCTCGTTGGCTGGGAACACAGTTTGAATCATCTTCCTGATGTAAATTTCTGGGAATGACTGAGGGCAGTTTGATAAAATCTCTCACACGTTTTGCAGCCACAAGTCTGGACGTGAATCGAGGAGGCGAAAGCATCTCTGGTGAGTAGAGATTTAAATATATATAATATATATATGTAGACATATATTAGTGAACAAAACAACAGGAAAAAAGTTTAGAAAAGTTTTTCAGAAGTTTGTCTTAAACTTTTTCCTGCCGGAGAAGTGTTGGTTTGCAATTGGCTATCAAATGGTAAGTAACCTGGTTACTTACATCTGTAAGTCTCTTTTTTTTTAACCATGTTGCGGGAGAAAATATCTTTTTTCAGAGTTAGTTGGTGAGCTTTTTAAAGTTGTGCCTGTTGATGGAAGGTGCCACAATCACTTTTTCTTCCGAACTGAACTTTGACCGGCACACGAAACAAAAACAGAAAATAGCTGGGAAAACCCAACGAGTCTGAACACATCTCTGGCGAGAGAGAGAGAGAGAGATCAAGAGTTAACGTTTCGAGCCAGAGGGTCAGTTCAATGTGCTGTGTCCCAACGCTGAATACAAACTCTCTGTCTCTGCCGCCAAGGGTTGATTTTAGGGACCATCGATCAATCGGCACTGTCTCCAGGAGAGGAGGTTGGGGGACATAAGCAGAATTGATGGCCGCGTTAGAGGAATGATATACTTTCTCAGTGGGGGAGTGGGTTTCGTTAAGGCACAGTTCATGGTTCAGCACCTCCCCACGTTTTTTTAGAAAAGGTGATGTTTTTGAGATGGTCCCTTAGGTGAACACGTGGACTTGGTTTCCAGTTTTGAAGTTTATAACTGTGCTGCTTGTAGTTTGTAAGAATGATTGATTGATTCATTCGGGATCACTCAGGGTGGATGGGTTGCTGCCAGCTCTGGTGGGTGGGGGTCGGGGGATGGGGGCGCGGGTCTGAAGAGTTCGAAATGAAAGTTAGATATTGGTGTGTGTTTGGGGAATTCCAATTTTTGAGTCCAGGAGAGTGTGTGTGAGAGAGAGAGTGTGTGTGAGAGAGAGAGTGTGTGTGTGTGAGAGAGAGATGTGTGTGTGAGAGAGAGAGTGTGTGTGTGTGTGTGAGAGATGTGTGTGAGAGAGTGTGTGTGAGAGAGAGAGAGTGTGTGTGAGAGAGTTTGTGAGAGAGAGAGAGTGTGTAAGTGTGTGTGAGTGTGTGTGTGTGTGAGAGAGTATGTGTGTGTGAGAGAGAGAGTGTGTATGTGTGTGAGAGAGTATGTGTGTTAGAGAGAGAGAGTGTGTGTATGTGTGTGAGAGAGTATGTGTGTGTGAGAGAGAGAGTGTGTTTATTAAATTCCTTCTATTTGATGCTGTAGTTTTTGGAGGTATTTTCTCCCAGGGAGGAACAGGAGAGATTTGGTTTTCTGTTACTCGGCCCCTCAGGAAGTGTTAGCTCCGCCCTGCAATTGGAAAAACAAAAATGCCCCCGTGTGACCTGAAGACTGAGGGTAGTTGCGGTTTCTGTGGGGCCTGTAATGGACACTGGGGGAGGATGTTTGATATGGACACCTTCCTGGACAGTGGCACCAGAGTTACTCAGGGAAAGTAGCGCTTTTCCCCACCTCAGGACGTCCCAAAGCCTTTCACAGCCAACCAAGGACCTTTTTTTTGTGTGCGAGCTCACTGTTGTAATGTAGGAAACGCAGACAATTTACGCACAGCAAGATCCCACAAACAGCAATGTGATAATGACTCAGATCATCTGGGGTTTTTTTTTAGTGATGTTGTTTAAGGGATAAATATTGGCCCCAGGACCACGGGGAGAACCACCCTCCCCCCCACCCCCCTGCTCTTCTTCCAAATATTGGCCGTAGGATCTCTCCGCGACGCCCCCCTTGGCCGAATGTCAGTCTGGATTGTGAGCTCCTGGTCTTTGTACTGGGGGGGCTGGTGCCCACAACCCTGTGAGTCAGAAGTAAGTGTGCGACGGACTGAGACACTGGCTCACTTTGCTGGGCCGACAGGGCTTCCATGGAGCTTGTGTCTCTGAATCCACCGCAGTTAGAAACAAAACAACATGTTTACAAAAATCAGCTGTTTCACCTGAGGACAGTTTTAACAATCTGAAGGATGGCAGACTTCAGTGCAATTTGGATGTGAGATTGACTCTCACTTTTACTGTTTTACGCTCGGACATTGAATGCAAAGTGTTCTGTCCGAGAGAGGGATGTCCTTCTCCTGCTGTGTGACTATGAACAACATCTGGAGTAAGGACTGGCTCCTTGTCCCTGTCTCCACGTCCTCCCATTTACCTTTATAACGTTTTCCGTTTTAATGTTGTGGGGCTAATATTCACCCCAATGAATATCGCTGTCAAATAAAAATCGGATCTGGGTCACTATCGCATTGTCCTTTGTGGGATCTTGCTGTGCGCAAATTGGCTTTTGCTTTTCCCCCCATTACGATGGTGACCCCCACTTCATAAATGGAAGGGAGTCATTTGGCTGTGAGGCTCTTTGGGATATCTTGCAGCGGTTAAAGGCGTTACAGAAATGTGAGTTCTTCACCGGATATACAGTAGGCCATTCGGCCCATCTGCTCCGTGCCGGTGTTTCTGCTCCACACGAGACTCCTCCCACCCACCCTCCCTCTCTCCATCTCACCCCATCACCATATCCTTCCATTCCTTTCTCCCTCATGTGTTTATCCAGCTTCCCCCTTAAATACATCGATACTATTCACCTCCACCACTCCCTGTGGGAGCGAGTTCCACATTCTCCCCACTCTCTGGGTAAAGAGGTTTCTCCTGAATTCCCCATTGGGTTTATCGGTGATGATCTTATATCGATGGTCCCTAGTTCTGGTCTCCCCCACACACAAGAGGAAACAGTCTGTCTGTATCCAGGTGCGTGTTCCAGAAGTGTCTTGTCAGCAATGCCTACCACAGTCAAATAGCTCGCCAGCCAGCACTATTGTGGGAGGGGCAGGTAAAAGAGTTGCTGGTGGTGGGGGTGGGATGTTGGTGACACAAAGGGGTCATTCCAGCAGCCAGACCATGATCTCTATATTCCATTACCCTTCTCCCCACCCAACCCCAACATCCCCGACTGTAACACACTCTGAACAGGTTAATCTCTAAACACCCCCACCTTCCCCCCGCAGATACACCAGGAGACGATGAAGGAGGAGATCGGAGCCGGAGTGTCCTTCCTGGTCAGCTTGGTCAGGAATCGCAGCAGGCTACATCAGGTAAAGATCGAGGAGTTTGGGGAGAAGCTCACTGCGATACTGTACCGAAAATACCAGAATCACTGGTACCCAGCCAATCCCAGCAAAGGACAAGCATACAGGTAAGCAAACAGCAGAGCTGCCCAGTACAATGGCTAGAATATTACAGCACAGAAACGGGCCATTCAGCCCATCTGCTCCGTGCCAGTGTTTCTGCTCCACACGAGCCTCCTCCCACCCCCTGTTCATCTCACCCCATCACCATATCCTTCTATTCCTTGCCCCCCACCCCCCCATGTTTTTATCCAGCTTCCCCCTGAAAGAGCATAAAATATTGGACAGCACACCAGGGAGGACCCTCCTCACTATTTCTTGCATTGCGCTGAGGGACATTGTCCATCCACTTGCGAGAGCAGATGGAACAAGTCCTGGGTTTGAGTCTCCACCCCAGAGACTTCAGCCCCATAATCCAGGCCGACACTCCACAGTGCCAGTGCCGAGGGGGCGCCGCGCTGTCAGAGGGTCGGTGCCAAAGGAGATGCTGGCCTTCAGGTGAAACTTTAAACCAAAGTTCCCGTCTGCCTCCTTGGTGGGTTTAAATGATCCCACGGCCACTATTTGGAAGAGGAGCAGGGGGAAGGTCCTGGGGCCAATATTTACCCCTCAACCAACATCACTAAAAAAACAGATGATCTGGGCCATTACCACATTAAAGTTTGTGGGAGCTTGCTGTGCACAAATTGGCCGCCACGTCTCCGACATTACACAGTGAACATACTTTTGAATAAGTATTTCATTGGCTGTGAAAGGTTTTGGGACATCCTGGGGTGGTGAAGGCGCCAGAGAAATGCAAGTCTTTGTTTTGAAAAAAAACAAAAAACTGCAGATGCTGGAAATCCAAAACAAAAACAAAAATACCTGGAAAAACTCAGCAGGTCTGGCAGCATCTGCGGAGAGGAAAACAGTTAGCGTTTCGAGTCCGTATGATTCTTCAACAGAACTAAGGAAAAATAGAAAAGAGGTGAAATATAAGGTGGTTTAAGTGGGGGTGGGACAGGTACAGCTGGATAGAGGGCCAGTGATAAGGTGGAGATAACCAAAAGATGTCATAGACTAAAGGGCAAAGAGGTGGTGACGGTGGTGATATTATCTAAGGGATGTGCTAATGGGGACATTAAGGGTAGAAAGCAGGACGAGCAAGGTACCAGGTAGCCCTAGTGGGGGTGGGGTGGGGGGAAGGGATCGAAATAGGCTAGAAGGTAAGAGATAAAACAATTGATGGAAATACATTTAAAAATAATGGAAATAGGTGGGAAAAGAAAAATCTATATAAATTATTGGAGAAAAGGGGGATCGGAAAGGCGGTGGGGATGGAGGAGAGAGTTCATTGATTGTCTTTGTTTTGAAAGTTGCTCGAAGTTGTCCCTGCAATACCGGCCTTTCCCCACCTGGTGGCGCCGCTGCTCAGTTTTAAATTTGGATGAGCAGCTGAACCGCTTAAAGCCCCTTTAAAGCTGAGACAATGAAATTTTAGGGGCATCTTAAAGGAAGGGAGATGGAGGTGGAGAGGTCTCGGGAGGGAATTCCAGAGTTTAGGGCCCCAGGCAGCTGAAGGCACGGCCACCAATGGTGGAGCGATGGAAATCAGGGGATGCTCAAGGGGCTGCAATTGGAGGAACGCAGAGATTTTGGAGGGTTGTCGGTCTGGAGGAGGTTACAGAGATAGGGAGGGTTATAGAAACTTGGAGGAGGTTACAGAGATAGTTAGGGTTGTAGGGGCTGGAGGAGGTTACAGAGATAGGGAGGGTAGTAGGGGCTGGAGGAGGTTACAGAGATAGGGAGGGTTATAGAAACTTGGAGGAGGTTACAGAGATAGGGAGGGTTGTAGGGGCTGGAGGAGGTTACAGAGATAGGGAGGGTTGTAGGGGCTGGAGGAGGTTATAGAGATAGGGACGGTTGTAAGGGCTGGAGGAGGTTACAGAGATATGAGAGGGTTGTGGGGCCTGGAGGAGGTTACAGAGATGGGGAGGGTTGTAGGGGCTGGAGGAGGTTACAGAGATAGGGAGGGTTGTAGGGACTGGAGGAGGTTACAGAGATGGGGAGGGTTGTAGGGGCTGGAGGAGGTTACAGAGATAGGGAGGGTTGTAGGGACTGGAGGAGGTTACAGAGATAGGGAAGGTTGTAGGGACTGGAGGAGGTTACAGAGATAGGGAGGGTTGTAGGGACTGGAGGAGGTTACAGAGATAGGGAGGGTTGTAGGGACTGGAGGAGGTTACAGAGATGGGGAGGGTTGTAGGGACTGGAGGAGGTTACAGAGATGAGGAGGGTTGTAGGCACTGGAGGAGGTTACAGAGATAGGGAGGGTTGTAGGGACTGGAGGAGGTTACAGAGATAGGGAGGGCTCTAGGGGCTGGAGGAGGTTACAGAGATAGGGAGGGCTGTAGGGACTGGAGGAGGTTACAGAGATGGGGAGGGTTGTAGGGGCTGGAGGAGGTTACAGAGATAGGGAGGGTTGTAGGGACTGGAGGAGGTTACAGAGATAGGGAGGGTTATAGAAGCTGGAGGAGGTTACAGAGATAGGGAGGGTTATAGAAGCTGGAGGAGGTTACAGAGATAGGGAGGGTTGTGGGGACAGTTTTGGAAACAAGGATGAAAGTTTTAAAATGGAGGCGTTGTTGGACTGGGAGCTAATGTATGTCAGTGAGTGACGGGGTGAAGGCTGAACAGGACTTGGTACAACTTGGGAAAAGGGCCAGTAGGGTTCTGGATGGTCTAATGTCTGTCCTTTGGGATCCTTCAGTATATTTTTTCTCTCCCTGGTAGATGCATTCGGATAAACAGGAAACATAAAGCAGACCCATCCTTGTTGCTCGCTTGTCAAGACTGTGATCTGGAATATACCCAGTTGAGACTGCCCAAAGAGATTACGTTGTGGATTGATCCCCAGGAGGTGTGCTGCAGGTAAGTCTTCACCTGGATGGTTTAGCAACACAGTCACCGCAGAGACAAACACAAGGAGCTCATCTGGAGAATTGTGTCCGATTCCGACTGCCTCACACTTTAGGAGGGAAGGCGAGGCCTTGGGGAGGGTGAGAGGGAGATTTACTCGAATGGCGCCAGGGAAGAGGGACTTCAGTTCATGTGGAGAGACTGGGGAAGCTGGGATTGTTCTCCTTAGAGCAGAGAAGGTTAAGGGGGAGATTGAATCGAGATGTTCAAAATCATGAGGGGGTTTGGATAGAGTCAATAAGGAGAAAGTGTTTCCAGTGGCAGGAGGGTCGGTAACCAGAGGGACACAGATTGAAGGGAATCGGAACCAGAGGGGGAGATGAGAATTTTTTTTACACAGCGAGTTGTTGTGATCTGGAAGGCGCTGCCTGAAAGGGGGGTGGAAGCAGATTCAACAGGAACTTCCAAAGGGGGAATTGTGTCTGTCTGTCTCTCTCTCTCACTGCTGTGCTCTCTGTCTCTCCTTCACTGTACGGTAAACCTTCCCTCGGCTGTGTTCTGCCAGTTTGTGTGGGTGTTTGTTGTTTATACCAGGTTGTTAGTGGCTGTGTCTCGCGTGTTGCTGCCTGACCCGATTCCCACTAAATCTTCATTTGAAATTCCTGCAGGTGTAGTGATGGGAGTCTGCCTTTCACTGTCGCTCAGTTTGGACAAGACTCCAGGAGGGCGGCGTCGTTAGACTCTGAGCAAGGCAGCGCGTCCTCGGAGTGCAGCACACCTGACTGCCACTCGGAGACTTCGTCAGATGAAGGGGAACATGCCAAAGGTCAAACAGTGAAGGAAACTGCAGCAAAAACAGCTGAAGCTACTGGCAAGGTAAAGAGAACATTGAGCACCCAGTGCTGGGAGGGGTCGGAGTGAATGGTTCCAATACTCTCCGGGCCGATCTCCCACCTTCTACCCCTGGAAACTCATCAAAAACTCAACTGACCCCAGACCCTAACTCACATTGAGCCCCGTTCACCCATCACTATCCTGTCGCTCACTGACCTACACTGGCTCCTGGTCCAGCAACACCTCCGTTTTTAAAAAAAAATCTCATCCTTATTTCAAATCCTTCCTCACCCCTCCCTATTTCTATAAACCCCTGGAACCCTCCCTATCTCCGTAATCTCCTCCAGCCCCTACAACCCTATCTCTGTAACCTCCACCAGCCCCTACAACCCTATCTCTGTAACCTCCTCCAGCCCCTACAACCCTATCTCTGTAACCTCCTCCAGCCCCTACAACCCTCCCTATCACCATAACCTCCTCCAGGCCCAACCCTCCCTATCTCCGTAATCTCCTCCAGCCCCTACAACCCTATCTCTGTAACCTTTTCCAGCCCCTACAACCCTCCCTATCACCATAACCTCCTCCAGCCCCAACCCTCCCTATCTCCGTAGCCTCCTCCAGCCCTAACCCTCCCTATCTCCGTAATCTCCTCCAGCCCCTACAACCCTATCTCTGTAACCTCCTCCAGCCCCTACAACCCTATCTCTGTAACCTCCTCCAGCCCCTACAATCCTCCCTATCTCCGTAATCTCCTCCAGCCCCTACAACCCTCCCTATCTCTGTAACCTCTTCCAACCCCTACAACCCTCTGAGATCTCTGCGCTTCTCCAATTCCTGCCTCTTGACCATCCCCCGCTTCCCATCGCTCTGCCATTGGCGGCCATGTCTTCAGCTGCCTGGGGGCCCTAAGCTCTGGAATTCCCTCCCTAAACTCACTCACTCCCTCCCGAACACAGTCTGTCTCTCTTTCTATCTGTGGGAACTGGCTGTGCAATAGTTGGCTGCCCACATTTCCTCTATTTACAACAGTGACCACACTTCATATAAATTACTTCATTGGCTGTGAAACACTTTGGGATGTCCTGAGGTGGGGAAAGGCGCTAGAGAAATGCAAGTCCTTGCACGTGGCCTGTGGAGACGGGGCTGGGGATTAAATGGAGCTTGTGTGTGTGATTTGTCATGTTTAATTGCTTCAATAATTTTTTCCCTTAGGTTTCTGGAAGTTTCTCCCAGTGCACTGCTGCGTGGCCTCTGTACCCTCACAAGCCGGTGCAGTACGCCACATTCTACCAAGCCGTCCCCCTCATCAGCTACTACTTGATACCCGGACTGGACAAGGCCCTGCAACCTCGCCCAGGCTTCCTCCTGCCTCATGTGCAGGCCCACTGCTCGAAGATCGGCAAAAGGCACAAGTGATGAAGGTCCTGGCTAGCAGAGGGATCGGATACCTCGCTCACACTGAGCTGTGCCAACCCTGTGCTTAACTGCTCCATTCTAACACCCATGGGCATGTTTGCAAGTGGCTGAGCTGTGTGTGTGTGAGCGCGGTGTGTGTGTGTGTGTGAGCGCGGTGTGTGTGTGAGCGAGGTGTGTGAGTGTGAATGAGTCAGAGAGAAGTGTTGCTGTATATAACATTCACTACTCACGTGTGTGTGTAAGGCCCACACTGCCTATGTGTGTTTGTGGGTTTACATTGTTGCTCCTGTGGGTCTGTGTATACTTTATATATAATTGAAGCCGTCTCTGTATTATAAATCTGTACTAAAAACTCAGGTATCTTTGAAAATATGAGGTGTGTCCACATTGCCTGACAGGTGATTGTTATTTATCATGTTTACAGGGGGAGTGTGTGAAATACCCCAGAGTCTCTGTTAATATGTATTTGTTAAATTATCATCTATCTGGCTTGTGGAATATTTAATGTTTTTGCACTTTTATTTTATTTCCTGCTGCTGATCACTCTCCATTCGCTCCTGTTGAAATCTCGGAGCCTCTCTTGGGTAAGAAACTTAGCTGTGACGCTTATCATAGCCAAATAGCCCATCAACATCCACTGAGTGAGGCTCCAGAAGGTGCCTGGCGAATGGATTGCCGAAGACATTAGGACAAACTCTAGCACTCAAAAGAGTGTGTTTTCTGTGCAATATACATTGAGCAATTTAAATTTTTTAAATCCAAAAATTGTTTAAAAGGGATTTGGGGAATTGTTTCCTGAGGATGAGGTGTTGAGGAACAACTCTGGATCCCTGGGATTTTTTAGCTCTTCTTCCTTAATGTGGGAATAGTTATTCCCATGTTCCTGTATCTTTCTCCCAGGTTAGGGGAAGGGTCCCTATCTCTGAATGGCCTCCTGAATCAGCTTGCTGTGTTAATTCACACCAAAGGCCGCAGTGTGTTAACACAGTGATCCTCTGGTCTGCTGTCCTGCTGCCATTGCCCATTCCCACCCTCAAACAGTGACTTGTGTTTCCACCTCAGTAACCCAGGGACACAAGCTCCACAGTGGGGCGAGTGGAAGCCCCTTACCCAGACCCTCACCCAGTTCATGTCTCTCCAAGTCTTTACAGATATTGGAGAAAAATCACAGCGGACCAACACAGTGTTACTGCTCCCCAACTGGTGAATGGGAGAAACTTTTATAAAACTCAGTATTTATTGACCGTCAGTTAAGCGCGAGTTAAATGGCTTATTCTGAATGTCTCATTAAATTTCTTTTTTCTTTTGTGTAAAATAAATTAAACCACTTTGTTCAAACAACATTCCCAGGGTGGTGTGAGTTTCTGTAAAGATTGGAATACTGATTTCCTCCTTTTGGACATCTTCATGTGTTGATCAGCTGAGGCACTTTGGGACTTTCATGGAACAATACTGGTCACTCGTTAGGGTGAGGGAGGGGAGTGGGAATTTTTAATTCATTCATGTGGGCGTCATTGGCCGGGCAGCATTTATTGCCCATCCCTAATTGCCCCTTTAGAAGGTGGTGATGAGCTGCCTCCTTGAACTGCTGCAGTCCATGTGGTGTAGGAACACCCACAGTGCTGTCAGGGAGGGAGCTCCAGGATTTTGACCCAGCGACAGTGAAGGAACGGCCGATGGATTTGCAAGTCAGGACGGTGAGTGGCTTAGAGGGGAACTTCCAGGTGGTGGTGTTCCCATCTATCTGATGCCCTTGTCCTTCTAGATGGTAATGGTGGTGGGTTTGGAAGGTGCTGTGTAAGGAGCCTTGGTGAGTTTCTCCAGTACATCTTGTAGATGGTACACACACTGCTGCTACAGTGCGTCGGTGGTGGAGAAAGTGAACATTTGTGGATGGGGTGCCAATCAAGCGGAGCTGCTTTGTCCTGGATGGTGTTGAGCTTCTTGAGTGTTGTGGGAGCTGCACTCATCCAGGGCAAGTGGGGAATATTCCATCAGAGACTCCTGACTTGTGCCTTGAAGATGGTGGACAGGCTTTGGGGAGTCAGGAGGTGAGTTACTCACTGCAGGATTCCCAGCCCCTGGCCTGCTCTTGTAGCCACAGTGTTTATATGGCTAGTCCAGTTCAGTTTCTGGGTGGAGAGAAGGCACCAATTTCTCCCCAATTCCAGGGTTGGAGGACTTGTGGAAGAATTGACCCGAGCCACCAAAGCAGTACAGCAAACTGGAGAAACAGCAAACTTAACATGGAGTTCAACAACTTCCAGTCATGAAAGTGCTTTTATTGTTTTAGCTCATTTTTATTCATTGATTTATTCCCTTTTTTACCCCACTTGCTATCCTTCTCGCTTCCAATGTCCCCTCTCCCCACCCCAAAGGATCATCTGTCACTTCTTCCATGTTGTTCTTTCACCGACTGGAAACCCTCGTTCTGCTATTAACACATTCTCCTGTCGGAGGGTCAGTACTGAGGGGGCTCCGCGCTGTCGGAGGGTCAGTACTGAGGGGGCTCCGCGCTGTCGGAGGGTCAGTACTGAGGGAGCTCCGCGCTGTTGGAGGGTCAGTACTGAGGGGCCTCCGCGCTGTCGGAGGGTCGACACTGAGGGAGCTCCGCGCTGTCGAAGGGTCAGTACTGAGGGGTTCCGCGCTGTCGGAGGGTCAGTACTGAGGGGGCTCCTCGCTGTCGGAGGGTCAGTACTGAGGGGGCTCCGCGCTGTCGGAGGGTCAGTACTGAGGGGACTCCGCGCTGTCAGAGGGTCAGTACTGAGGGGGCTCCGCGCTGTCGGAGGGTCAGTACTGAAGGGGCTCTGCGCTGTCGGAGGGTCGACACTGAGGGGGCTCCGCGCTGTCGGAGGGTCAGTACTGAGGGGGCTCCGCGCTGTCGGAGGGTCAGTACTGAGGGGGCTCCGCGCTGTCGGAGGGTCGACACTGAGGGGGCTCCGTGCTGTCGGAGGGTCAGTACTGAGGGGGCATTTCAAAATGCATGTTTTGTGATGGCCAATCATATTCCACTTTTCCAAACAGGTCATGAGGTGTTTCAATGGAATCAATATTACAGACATCTCAATATGGTCATTACAGAGAGTCTCCACTCCCCCTCTTCCCCCCACACTTCCCCTCTTCCCCCCCCACTCCACCTCTTCCCCCCCACTCCCTCCCTTCCCCACTCCCTCTCTTCCCCCTCACTCCCTCTCTTCCCCCACTCCCTCTCCTCACCCCCACTCCCTCTCTTCCCCCCACTCCCTCTCTTCCCCCCACTCCCTCTCTTCCCCCCACTCCCTCTCTTCCCCCACTCCCTCTCTTCCCCCCCACTCCCTCCCTTCCCCACTCCCTCTCTTCCCCCCACTCACACTCTTCACCCCCACTCCCTCTCTTCCCCCCCACTCCCTCTCTTCCCCCCACACCCTCTCTTCCCCCCCTCTCCCTCTCTTCCCACACTCCCTCTCTTCCCCCCCACTCCGTCTCTTCCCCCACTCCCTCTCTTCCCCCCACACCCTCTCTTCCCCCCCTCTCCCTCTCTTCCCCCACTCCCTCTCTTCCCCCCCCACTCCCTCTCTTCCCCCCACTCCCTCTCTTCCCCACCTCTCCCTCTCTTCCCCCACTCCATCTCTTCTCCCCCACTCCCTCTCTTCCCCCCCTCTCCCTCACTTCCCCCCACTCCCTCTCTTACCCCCCTCTCCCTCTCTTCCCCCACTCCCTCTCTTCCCCCCCACTCCCTCTCTTAGCCCCCACTCCCTCTCGTCCCCCCCACTCCCTCTCTTCCCCTCCACTCCCTCTCTTCCCCCCACTCCCTCTCTTCACCTCACTCCCTCTCTTCCCCCCCACTCCCTCTCTTCCCCTCCACTCCCTCTCTTCCCCCACTCCCTCTCTTCACCTCACTCCCTCTCTTCCCCCCCACTCCCTCTCTTCCCCCCCACTCCCTCTCTTCCCCTCCACTCCCTCTCTTCCCCCACTCCCTCTCTTCCCCCCCACTCCCTCTCTTCCCCCCCACTCCCTCTCTTCCCCCCACTCCCTCTCTTCCCCCACTCCCCCTCTTCCCCCCCACTCCCTCTCTTCCCACACTACCTCTCCCCCCCACTCCCTCTCTTCAGCCCCACTCCCTCTCTTCCCCCCCACTCCCTCTCTTCCCCCCACTCCCTCTCTTCCCCCACTCCCCCTCTTCCCCCCCACTCCCTCTCTTCCCACACTACCTCTCCCCCCCACTCCCTCTCTTCAGCCCCACTCCCTCTCTTCCCCCCCACTCCCTCTCTTCCCCCATTCCCTCTCTTCCCCCCCACTCCCTCTCTTCCCCCACTCACTCCCTTCCCCCACTCCCTCTCTTCCCCCCCACTCCCTCTCTTCACCCCCACTCCCTCTCTTCCCCCCCACTCCCTCTCTTCCCCCCACTCCCTCTCTTCCCCCAATCCCTCTCTTCCCCCCACTCCCTCTCTTCCCCCACTCCCTCCCTTCCCCACTCCCTCTCTTCCCCCCACACCCCCTCTTCCCCCCCACTCCCTCTCTTCCCCCCACTCCCTCTCTTCCCCCACTCCCTCTCTTCCCCCACTCCCTCTCTTCCCCCCCACTCCCTCTCTTCCCCCACTCCCTCTCTTCCCCCCACTCCCTCTCTTCCCCCCCACTCCCTCTCTTCCCCCCCACTCCCTCTCTTCCCCCCACTCCCTCTCTTCCCCCACTCCCTCTCTTCCCCCACTCCCTCTCTTCTCCCCCCACTCCCCCTCTTCCCCCACTCCCTCTCCTCCACTAACTCCCTCTCTTCACCCCCCCACTCCCTCTCTTCCCCCCCACTCCCTCTCTTCACCCCAACAGCCCCTCTTCCCCCACTCCCTCTCTTCCCCCCCACTCCCACTCTTCACCCCAACAGCCCCTCTTCCACCACTCCCTCCCTTCCCCACTCCCTCTCTCCCCCCAACTCCCTCTCTTCCCCCCCCACTCCCTCTTTCCCCCCCCATTCCCTCTCTCCCCCCCCAACTCCCTCTCTCCCCACCCCCCACTCCTTCTCTTCCCCCCCGCCATCTGTCCTTGCTTCCTCTCCCCACCCCATGACCCTGGTTCCTCTCCAACCAGCCCCCTACCTCCCGGTCCCTCTCCAAACCCGCTGCCCCCCATCAACACTGAGGGGGTGCCGCGCTGTCGGAGGGTCGGTGCCAAAGGAGATGCTGGCCTTCAGGTGAAATTTTAAACCGAGATCCCCATCTGCCTCCTTAGTGCGTGTAAAAGATCCCACAGCCACTATTTGGAAGAAGAGCAGGGGGAAGGTCTCCCCGGTGTCCTGGGGCCAATATTTACCCCTCAACCAACATCACTAAAAAAACATGATCTGGGTCATTATCACATTGATGTTTGTGGGAGCTTGCTGTCCGAAAATTGGCCGCCACGTTTCCTACATTACTACAGCGAACATACTTTTGGAAAAGTACTTAATTGGCTGTGAAAAGCTTTAGCCATCCTGGGAAGGTGAAGGCGCCAGAGAAATGCAAGTCTGTGTTTTGAAAGTTGCTGAAGTTGTCTCTGCAATACCGCCCTTTGCCCACCTGATGGCGCCGCTGCTCAGTTTTAAACTTGGATGAGCAGCGCCATCTAATGGCTGAACCCCTTTAATACAGGAACAACAACAGAAAACAACTTGCATTTATATAGCGCCATTAATACTGCAAAAAAGTTCCCCTATGCACATCAGGGTTTTGTAAATGAGTCAAAAGTTGATCCAGAGCCACCTAAGCAGATACTAGGGACTAAAAGCTTAGACAATGAAGTTTTTAAGGGGCATCTTAAAGGAAGGGAGATAGAGGATTAGGAAAAGAATTCCAGAGCTTAGGACCCCAGGCAGCTGAAGGCACGGCCGCCAATGTTGGAGCGATGGGAATCGGGGGATGCTCAAGGGGCTGAAAGGAGCGCAGAGATTTTGGAGGGTTGTTGGGGCTGGAAGAGGTTACAGAGATAGGGAGGGTTACAGAAGCTGGAGGAAGTTACAGAGAAAGAGAGGGTTATAAGGGTTGGAAGAGTTTACAGAGATAGGGAGGGATATAGGGGGTTGGAAGAGGTTACAGAGATAGGGAGGTTTGTATGGGCTGGAGGAGGTTAAAGGGATAGGGACAGTTGTAGGGGCTGGAGGAGGTTACAGAGATAGGGACGGTTGTAGGGGCTGGAGGAGGTTACAAAGATAGGGAGGGTTGCAGGGGCTGGAGGAGGTTATAGAGATAGGAAGGGTTATAGGGGTTGGAAGAGTTTACAGAGATAGGGAGGGTTATAGGGGGCTGGAAGAGGTTAAAGAGATAGGGAGGTTTGTAGGGCTGGAGGAGGTTAAAGGGATAGGGACAGTTGTAGGGGCTGCAGGAGGGTACAAGGATAGGGAGGGTTATACAGGGTTGGAAGAGGTTACAGAGTTTCTCCAATGCATCTTGTAGATGGTACATACTGCTGCAAATGTGCGTCGGTAGTGGAGAGAGTGAATATTTGTAAAAGGGGTGCCATCAAGCGGGCTGCTTTGTCCTGGATGGTGTCAAGCTTCGAGTGTTGTGGGAGCTACACTCATCCAGGGCAAGTGGAGAGTTTCCATCAGAGACTCCTGACTTGTGCCTTGTAGATGGTGGACAGACTTTGGGGAGTCAGGAGGTGAGTTACTTGCCGCAGGATTCCCAGCCCCTGTCCTGCTCTTGAAGCCACAGTGTTCATATGGCTAGTCCAGTTCAGTTTCTGGGTGGAGAGAAGGCACCAATCTCTCCCCGATTCTAGGCGTGGAGGTCCTGTGGAAGAATTGACCTGAGCCACCAAAGGAGAGCAGCTGGTGACACAGGATGTTCATCCAGGGAGAGTCCCAAACCTCTTAATCCCACCCCCCGCACCCACCAAGCCAAAGCCACCAACTGCAGCTGCATTGGGAAACTCTCCAAGATCATGTTCTACACTGATGACAGTAAAGATCATGGAAGGCAGGGAACTTTTGCATAAACTTAATAGTGTCCAAAATATAATTGTAAGTACCAATACATTATTGAACTCATTGAGTGTAATAAATAAATGTCCCTAAAATACCAAATTGGTCAATTCCTCTTCCTGATCTCCTGTTGATTTGGACATTCTGAAATTATCATCTCAGACTCACTGATGACAAGTTGGTGACAAGGACTCACGGTCAGTGGGAAGTGATTCTGATTTCAATCCTGAACTATGATCTCCAAAAGGAAGCACTGAACGGTCTCCTTATTTAAGAAAGGATGTAAATGCGTTGGAAGCAGTTCAGAGAAGGTTTACCAGACCAATACCTGGAATGGGTGGGTTGGACAGACTCGAAGAGTAAGATCCTGAGGGGTCTTGACAGGGTGGATGTGGAGAGGATGTTTCCTCTTGTGGGAGAATCTAGAACTTGGGGCTCATGGTTTAAAAATAAGAGTTGCCCATTTAAGACAGAAATGAGAAATTTCTCTCTGAGGGTTGTCTGGAGGATCAGAATCCCCTCCAACTGGGAAACATATGAAATTAAAAATCCAGACCCACAGACCTGTTTTGACTTCATTTTGAAGGTATAAAATACAAAATTTTTATTTGGAACAATATACTTTCATAAAGTATTTGAAAAAACATTACAAGGCATTTCGAAATGGCCATCACAAAAAATGCAATCATATTCCACTTTTCCACACAGGACATGAGGTGTTTCAATGGAATCAATATTACAGACATTTCAATATGGTCATTACCGAGAGTCAGACAGTGCAAAGCTATTCACTTTATCGACATACATCATGTTAACACTCTGAGGAGTTTCAATACAATGATGATATATTTAGTGTTCACTGTACACTTTCCGTCTGAGTCGTACAGCCCGAGGGGTCTATACAATTCCCAGCCCCTCGGTGCACTGTAGCTGAAAGGTCTTAGACAGCGACCTTTCCCCATTGCGCCTTTGTGGCGGCTGCCCCCAAGCTCTAATACATCCCTCAGCACGTAGTCCACGGTGCCTCATTGTGGGGGGGGGAGAGAGAGTGATGGGGGGAGGGCTGGCCCCTGCAGGGCAGTGGTGGTGTTGGGGGGGGAGCCTCCACAGCGCAGAGGGTTATACGTTCATATGTAACAATCATCCATTCTGGACTGATTTTCCCCTCCCTGACACAGGCTCAGTGCTGGGGAAACTCAGTCGGTGCTGGACAGTCCCGTTCCCCAGAAGGTTTTGTTCTCCAGCCGCTCCATCCAGATGCTCAGGTGCTGTTGTCACAAGGCCCCGTGTTTCACCTGGACAGGTCACCCCTGTCAAAGGAACATCCTTAGATGCTTCATTTCGATTGTTCGAGTGTCGATTCCTAGGAGAGAAAATCCAGCAGAGTTCAGGTGACATTAAAAGAATCCAACACTTTGGACAAGTGTGTAAAGGAGCCGTTCAGGAGCACAGACCGATTAAATTACACTCAACATCCTGGGTACCAATAGCAGCTGGAAAATGGGTCACAGGAGCTGCACGGTGATGGAGCACAGAGTGTAGAGGAGAGGAGGCTCATAGGGGAGGCAATGGGCAAGAGCTGGACACTCCACAGGAGCTGTGCTGACCGAGGCACCAGACAAATAGAAAAATGCCAGCTCACCTCAATATTGGAGAAGAAGAAGAATTGATGAGGATCTCGGTTAACACTGAGCTGAAGATGATGGGGATCAGATCAGACACGAGGAGGTTGGGAGTGTCCGGGCTCTCCAGACTGATCCTGAAGGATTGAGAGGAGCCACAGATGGACAGGATATTCCTTGATGTGCTCAAGCCCAATCCAGCAGTGACCAAACAGGTTAACAGACACAGAAATATCGCGATGGAGAGACAGAGGACAGAGTTAGAGAGTCTGTAATAATCTCCCCTCCCCACCGCTGGGTGGGCGAGAGGTGGGCAGGGAGATGGGGATGTTGAAGGAGACAAGGAAATCCAAGATGGCTGCCCCAGTGATGGAAACCACTGATGGCCGGGTCACAGGGTGCTGAGATTGAGCAAGAACTTGCATTTATATAGCAGCCTCATTGTCCAAAGGTGCCTGACAGGGGAAAGCGTGAGCCACATAAGGAGATATTAGGACAGGTGACCAAAGTCTTGATCAAAAGGTGGTAGGTTTTAAAGAGCGCCTGAAAAGGAGAGGTTTAGGGAGGGAATTCCAGAGCTTAGGGCCCAGGCAGCTGACATCACGACCGCCAATGGTGGAGTGATGGAAATCAGGGGATGGTCAAGAGGCCAGAGAGATGAGCACAGGCAGCTCAAAGTGTATCGCTGTACACAACATTTCCACAACACTAAATGTAATAAAACTAAACTGGAATTAACAATGGGAGCTGTGGAACATTCTAGAACTCACCATCTTTGCCGTGTTTGGAATATGAAAACCACAATTACAGCAACAAGAACAACAGGAATTCCGATTCCCAATCCCACTCTTGCTCCAGTAGAGAGTCCAGAATCTATGGACAGAATGAAGACATTAACAGACTGGGACACACTCACAAAACTAACAGCAGAGACCTTCAGCACCTAGTGTTTCAGAACCAACCCCAGTACAAACAGATCCCTGGTTAATTCTAGTCCTGGAGGGACGTAGGAGGTTAGATACCAATAATCACACACACACACCAGGCCACCCCACACTCCGTGCACACACACACTGTCCCACAATGTGATGGATACATGCTTTCCAATCGACATAACTGGACACTGACCAGCAGCAACCTCCCTCCAGTTAAACCCAACAGTCCGCTGAAATAGAGCGGGAATTTTAATTAAATCAGGAAAGGAAAGCCACGGGATTGGGTGGAACACTGATTTACACCCAGGTCAATATTACTCCCCACTGACTTCAACCAGCGTTACACACAATCCCGTCAGTTTCCCAATAGGAGGGTTCGGTTAAAATTGTACCCAGACTTTCCACACAGGATTCCAGAGACACTAATGCTAGTGGGAAGCAGGAATCCTCAGTTCTGTATCTGAGGGACAGGAAGGTGAGATTCAGAAAACAGAAATAACAATTCCAAGTAGTTTAAGGGCCAGTTACAGGTAACAGTGACCCACACCACTCACTTTCACAGCATCATTCTATGGTGAAATATCACACAGCATTTCAAACATTCTAATGTTACTACCTGTCTCTGCAGCATGTTCAAATGTAAGAGCTGAAAACACATGCAGTAGTTTAGAAACAGATTTACCTGGTACCTGTGTGTGTTCTAAAGAAAACATCATGTGTTTAGTATCGTGTGTGAAACAAACTGCAGAAATGTTCAAAGACTCTATCGGGCTTTAGGGAAACACATCCTGGGAGGAACGGGATTTGGGTCAAACTGATCGGGAAGGATCAGGAACAGGGTCGGCAAAGTGAAAAATCCAACAGGATTGCATTAACTGTGGGGGGGGGTAGAATGGAAGTTTTCCAGAGTTACCCTGAGCAGGATCATTCCCAGCAGCCTACATCCCCCTGTGGAGAGAATCCCCCCAGGATCCTGGGTCTACTGGGATACACTTTCAAGGCAAGTGCACTGGGTCTTGTAAAGGCTGCCTGAGAGGTGCGATGGGCCCCACCTCCCCAACATCTGGAGATGGATAGAGCTCTTTGCTGGAGAGTGAGTGCAGCTTGATAGCTCCATTAACTCCTTCCATCACCCAGTTTGACAGCTCTGTCCTTCAGGGCTCAGTCTGCTCAGTCAGTGGTGCTATTACTGACCCAGCCTTAGTGATGGACATTGAAGACCTCACTCAGTACATTCTGTGTCCTCGCTACCCTCAGTGCTTCCTCCAAGTGGCATTCAACATGCAGGAGTACTGATTCATCAGCTGAGGGAGGGCAGCTTGATAACACTGTTAACTCCTTCCATCAGTGAGTATGACTATATCACCCAGCTCTCCCAGCATGGACACTAGTCCCCAGATGTTAGGGAGGGGATATTGCAGAGTCCACTGGGCTGGGTGGGTCTTTGTTGTTTCCTGATTCCATAACTGGGTCACATCCAGTGATCTGTTCAATTTTAGTCTCTTTTTTTCTCATGGTTTGATTCTGATTGATGTGGCCGAGCAAGTCAGAGGACAGTTAAAAGTCAACCAGGTTATTGTGGGACTGGAGTCACATAGAGACCAGACTGGGTAAGGACGGCAGGTTTCCTTCCCTAAAGGGACATTCGTGAGCCAGTTGGGGTTTTACAACAATCCAACAGCTTCAGCGTCACTTTTATTGGAACCAACTTTATATTTCCAGATTTTTATTTAATAAACTGAATTTAAATTCTGGAAGTGCCATGGAGGGATTTGAACTCTCATCCTCTGGATTATTAGTCCAGGTCTCTGTATTACTAGTCAAGTAACATAACCACTGAACAACCGAACCCATACAGAGATTAAATACAGAATACCTGAAACAGAAACCTCTCACCTCTTAGAGAGATGACCAAGATCAGTTTGCTCCCAATAATAGCCCACACTCGTGTTCCTGTAAATCTGACACTGATACTGGTTCATGTCAGACTTCCTGAGGTCAGAGATCAGAACCAACCAGTTGCCCTGTTCCAGTTGATCTTTGAACAGTTTTGTTCTGTTTCTGAACCATGGGTCTTGTCCTGTCAAATCGTCATTCCCAGTGATGAACTTGTGTAAATGTTCATGCTGAGATGTCCCCCAAATTACCAGTAAATCTGAGACTGGGACATTGCGTTTGTAGGTACAGGGCAGCACAACCTGCTCCCCAAGGAGCCCAGAAACTGGCACAGGCGAGTCACCAGGGAAAGATTGTAAGTATTTATCCACAGATATAACCTCCCTGCTGGTACATTACATCCCAAGCTTCACATGGTTACACTGCGATGCTTGATTTACAAGAAGCACTGACCAGTAAATCACTGCTTTCATTTCTGAGGGAAGGTTAAAGCTCAGGCATTAAGGGCCTTCAACTAAACCCAGCTTGTGCTGGAGATTTGGGATCATGTACATCCACCAGAGAAGGCAAATGGAAACCTGGGTTTCTCATCCCATAAAAAAGATGGCCCCTCAGGGAGAAGCCAGAGGGAGTGGCACTGCGCCCTCTGGCACTACCCTAGGAGGTGTTGTGCTCAATTTTCCCCATGTCTATTGGAGGGGGATTTGGCCCCATGGCCACCTGACTCAGGTGAGTGTTGAAGCCACTGAACCACAGCTGACACCTCATCTAACATTATAAAATTTCACACGGTATTACCTTCGGTTGTGTTGTGTTGTTTATGATGATCAACTGCAGGAGTTACACTTGGGTCTGGGGTTCGACAAACTGGAATAGAAAACATTACAGTTCAAATGCGAATTAGATCCACTATTTAACTTAAGCATCTCCCCTCATTCAGCTAATCTACTGCTGAAGCCCTCATGTCTGCGTTTATTACTTCCAGACTCAACTATTCCAATGTTCTCCTGGGCAGTGTCCCACATTCCACCCTCTAATCTCCAGCCCATCCAAAACTCTGCCGCCATCATATCCTAACACCCACACCAAGTCCCTTTCACACATCACCCCCATGTTGCTCACTGATATACATTAGCCTCCGGTCCAGTAATGTCTCAATTTTAATATTCTCATCCTTGCTTACTAATCCTTTCATTGCCTCCCTATCTCTGTAACCTCTTGTCCCTCCGACCATCCTTATCTCTAACTTTCTCCAACACCTCAAATCCTCCCCATCTCTCCACTGTCTTCCAGCCCCTCCCTGTCATTGTAACCTGCAACCTTCACTACAACCCTCTGAGATCTCTGCGCTCCTCCAATTCAAGCCCCTGGAGCATCCCCCGTTTTCCATCGCTCCACTAATGGCAGCCGTGCCTTCAGCTGCCTGGGCGCTAAGCTCTGGGACTCCCTCTCTAAACCTCTTCGACACTGTCTGTCCTTGTTGAAGATGAGCCTTAAAACCGACCTCTGACTGAGCTTTTGGTCACCTGTTCCTAATGTGGCTCAGGGCCAAATTTGGTTTTATGAAGCTCCAAAGTTGAGATTTAACAAGGCTAAAAATGCTCTTTCAATTAGAGTTTTTGAAAGTTGGATAAACACCTGAATGGGGAAAGAAATCTGCAGAACTGTGGGAAAAGAGAAGGGGACTGGGATTAATTGAGTAGCTCTTCCTCAGAGGCAGCACGATGGGCTGAATGAACTCCTATGTTGCACGATTTTCAGTCACCACTCACACTGTAGATCTAAAGGCAGTCATCCATTTATTTACTCAAATAGTGAGCGTGGGTAACATCACACTAAAGGGCAGCTGGAACACCAGCTCTGGTTGGATGTACTCCTCCAGGTCTGATCACATGACCACGTTACAGACATAGCTGCAGGATGACAGATTGGGACCTGAATATTAAAGGGCTCATGAAATTTAAGATGGACAGGAAGCTAGGAAAAGGTGGAGGGGTGGCTCTGTTAATTAATTGCAGTAATAGGTCATCCCTCACTATTGTGCTAAATTCAGGAAACCAGGATGTAGAAACGGTGTGGGTCGAGATGAGAAATGATAAAGGCAAGAAGTCATTTGTGGGAGTGGTGTACAGGCTCCCTAACAGTGACCACACAGTAGGATGGAATTTAAAGGAGGAAATAATGGGAGCTTGTCAGAATGGCACATGGGGACATTTTAATCCACATATAGACTGGAAAAAAAATCAGATGGGCAAAGGTAGCCTAGATGAGGAGTTCAAAGAAAGTTTTTGGGAAAGTTTCTGAGAACAGCATGTTCCGGAGCCAACCACAGAGCAGGCTATACTAGACCTGGTATTGTGCAACAAGATAGGATAAATTGTTATCCTCATAGTGAAGACACCCTTAGGTGGCAGTGATCATAATATGATTGAAGTTTACATTCAGTTTGAGGGAGAGAAGAGTGGGTCCAAGGCTAGTATTTTAAACTTAAATACGGGCAATTATTTGGGAATGAAAACAGAGCTAGTTAAAGTGGACTGGAAAATAAGGCTAAGGGATATGTCAGTAGAGATGCAGTGGCAGATATTTGAAGGGACATTTCAGAATACACAAAATAAATACATTCCAATGAGAAAGAAAAATTCCAAGGGGAGGACACAGCAACCATGGTTAACTAAAAGAGTTAAAGACAGTATCAAACTTCAAGAAAAATCATAATTGCGCAAAGATGGGTGGCAGCTCAGAAGATTGGGCAGAATATAGAAAACAAAGAATGACAAACAGGTTAATAAGGAAGGAAAATTAAGAGTCTGAGAGAAAGCTAGTTAGAAATATGAATACAGATAGCCAGAGTTCCTATAGATGCCTAAATAAGAAAAGAATTAACAGAGTGAGCATTGGTCCTATAGAAAACGAGTCTGGGGAATTAATAATGGGAAGTAAGGAGATGGCAGATGAATTGAACAGATTTTGTATCAGTCTTCACTACGGGGGATACAAGTAACATCCCAGAAATAGCTGTAAATCAGGAAAAGGGAGAGAGGAACTCAGGAAAATTACAATCACCAATGAAACGGTAGTGAAAAAATTGTTAGAGTTGTGTGCTGACAAATCCTTGGGGCCTGATGGAATTAATCCAGGCTGTGGCCCTTTAGTTCAAGCTGGTTTATTTTTCAAGATAACTCCTCAATGCTACCACACAGTGTTCCAGCTGTATCTTTCTATTCTATTTAGATGGGATAATCAATGGCCATCACCTGTTTAACTAGCAATTGTTTTTATCAAGGTGATTGCCACATTAATAAATGGGTGGGATGAAACGAGTGGTGTGCCACAGGGAATAGTGCTGGGGCCTCAACTTTTCACAATTTATATAAATGACTTGGATGAAGAGACAGGAGGTATGGCTGCTAAATTTGCTGATGAAGTAAGTTGTGAAGGGGACATAGATAGGTTAAGTGATTGAGCAAAGATCTGGCAAATGGAGTATAATGTGGGCAAATGTGAACTGTCCATTTTGGCTGGAAAAATGAAAAAGCATATTATCTAAGCAGTGAGAGATTGCAGAGCTTAGATGGAGGGATCTGGGTGTCCTAGTGCATGAATCACAAAAGGCTAGTATGCAGGTACAGCAAGTAATTAGGAACGCGAAGACAATGTGAGGTGAACTGAATATAAAAGTAGGGAGGTTATGCTCCAGTTTAAGGAAGGATGTAAATGTGTTGGAAGCAGTTCAGAGAAGGTTTACCAGACTAATACCTGGAATGCATTGGTTGTTTTATGAGGAAAAGCTGGACACATTAGGCATGTATCTGCTGGATTTTAGACTGAGAGATAACTTGACTGAAACATATATGATCCTATGGTTCAACGTCCTGTCCAAAAGACAGCACGTCCCTGTCCATGAACAGTGAGGTTCAAAACCCACACCACAGACCTGAGCTCAAAAAAATGCTGACATTCCCACTGCGGCACTGAGGAACTGCTGCACTATTGGAAGTTCTGTCTTTTAGTCGAGACATTAAACTGAGGGTCCCTTTTGCCCTCTCCCATGGATGTAAGTGATCCTACAGCCAGTACTGGAAGTGGAATAGGTGACTTCCTCCTGGTTTATTTGGCCATCAACCAACATCCCTAGCAGAGCTGTAGATTACCAGGAAAGATGCAATATAAACACAGGTCTGTCTTTAATGTTGGAATCATCATGAAGTGATGGGAGAAAACTGAAATTGGAACTTACCTGTCTGAGATACGTTGAACTGCTGGTTGGGGGTCTCTCCTCATGTCGCTACGATTCGGAACATGTTTCACTGTCTGTGTGGCATCATGACACAAGACTTAATGGCATCCACACTTCCAAGATAAACTGGAACATCCTCATTGTTGTGACTGAGTTTACTTCAGTAGCAAGGACACATTCATGACTCCATTTAGTTGCTGTTGGTCTTGGTTCAGTGTCCGAGACGCACTGAACATCCTCATGACTGTGGCTTTTTCACCAGACACTTTTTTCCCGCTTTATTACAATCCCTTGCCGCTTCCAATCCCTTGTTCCCTCTACCCCGGTGAGCGTCGGTGAGAATTCCAGTCTCTGATACTGGGTTAAATCCAGCTGGGAACTGGTGTCTGATTGAAGTGGAAATCAACCCATCACCCATTGTATCTACCCAGACACTCCTGGTAGCAAATTGTTAGTCTGGATAAGGACTTGTCCATATAAAAAATATTCCTTATGAAGCACAATATACTGGACGTAAAAGGAATCTTTACAATGATATATTAATTATTGAGATGGGAGCGTCTTTGGCGAAGCCAACATTTATTGTCCATCCCGAGACGCCCCTTGAGAAGGTGGTGATGGGCCGCCTTCTTCAACCGTTTCAGCCCCGTGTGGTGAAGGGGCTCCCACGGAGCCGTTAGGGAGGCAGTTCCAGGATCTTGACCCAGTGACGATGAAGGAACGGCCGGTATATCTCCAAGTCGAGGCGGTGTGTGTGTGACTGGGAGGGGAGCTTGGAGGTGATGCTGTTCCCAGGCTCCTGCTGCCCTTGTCCTTCTCGGGGAGGCTGGAGGTTGTGGCTTTGGGAGGTTTTATTGAAGAAAGTGGGACTGGGAACAGAAGAGAAAGAAAACTTGTTATAATAAAAGCAAAAATACTGCAGATGCTGCAAGTTTAAACTGAAAACGGAACAGCTCTGAAAGCATCAACATTAAACTGGAATCATTAACTGTTTCCCTCCTGATCTGCTCAGTGTTTCCAGAATTTTCCAATTTAACAGACTCAAACAGATGACGTCATCCACCCACCCAGAGACAAAAAGCTGCCGGATCGCCCTGTCAATCAGCGCTTACCCCGCCCAGCATAAATCAGGTTCCAATCGGCCGCTAGGTAGCCCTGTCAATCAGCGTTCACCACGCCCAACACAAATCAGCATCCAATCAGCTGCTACGTCGCCCTGTCAATCAGCGTTCACCCCGCCCAACACAAATCAGCATCCAATCTGCCGCCAGGTAGCCCTGTCAATCAGCGTTCACCCCGCCCAACACAAATCAGGATTCAATCCGCTGCGATGTCGCCCTTGTCAATCAGCGTTCAAACCGCCCAGCACAAAACAGGATCCAATCAGCTGCCGGGACGCCCTGTCAATCAGAGTTCACCCCGCCCAACACAAACCAGATCCAATCAGCTGCCGGGAGGCCCTGTCAATCAGAATCTTCACGTTTGCTGCGGCCATTTTCTCTCGATGTCGTTTTTAGCTAATCCCGTTCCCGCTCCAAACCTAACAGTTTAATCCGGTATCAGCAGGAGGAACCGCCCGGTCCCCGCTCCCACTCCCGGTCCCCACTCCCACTCCCGGTCCCGGCTCCCACTCCCGGTCCCCGCTCCGGTTTTCACTGAGGGACCCGCAGCTCCTTTTCCATCCATTTCCCCCCCCCCCCCGGATAAAGAGTTAAATCCCGGTGAAGATAAAGGAAAGTTTCCCCCCGGATCCCCCTCCCTCCCCCCGGGTGTGAGACACTGACAGTACCTGCAGCTCCTTTCCATCCATTCCCCGAGAGAGGGATCCGCTCAGAGCCGGGGACAGGGAGACAAGAGAAGAGACACATCCACTGGGCCGAATGGGAAAGAGGCGGGGCCTGTGTCCGGCTCCATTCAGACAGGGGGGGGGATCGTTCCCAGACTCTCCTCCCTCTCCCCCCGGGGCTGAAGTGAACAGTTCCCCGGGAGCCGGCACCGGGATTGTAGATTCAATCTAATCCCCACAGGATAAAAGCAGCTTTTACCCCGGCTTTTCCTGACAGAGACTGGGTCATTATTCCTCACTCCCCCCCCCTAACTCACTGTGACAATGGGACAGTCCAGGCTGCTGCTGACGTCATTAGGTGGATCCAGTTCCAGTGAGCGGAAACCTCCCTCGGGTTATTTCTTGGCACAAACAACAGCAAATGAATTAACCAATCACAGCAAAAGAGGCGGTTTCGTCGTCATTCCATTCTGATTGGGGATTGGACACTGGGTTTATAAATCCGCCAATAGCAAGTGTATAAAAGACAAAGACTCAGTCACTGTCTCAATCGAGACAACGTAAAACTACAGAGCGTTCAGTCCCTCCCTTTAACCACTTAACTCGTTTGTTTCATTCTCTCTTTCTGGGCGCAGCCGCTCCACTGAATAAACCAGGAAAAACACCCGCTGCAGTGAGAAAACCGCAGCAAAGACTGAAATATCCGAGCAGCCAGAGATATGTGGCTTTCAGCTAAATTATATACCAAATAAACAATCCCACAGTGACTCGGGACTGAAAACCCCCTCCTGTAGCAACCAAGAGCGGGTGGATAAATCACAGATAAAAACAGAGAGTTCAGTCAGATATACCCAGAGTCTGGATCCTGTATTAAAGGGGTTCAGTCAGATAAACCCAGAGTCTGGATCCTGTATTAAAGGGGTTCAGTCAGATATACCCAGAGTCTGGTTCCTGTATTAAAGGGGTTCAGTCAGATAAACCCAGAGTCTGGTTCCTGTATTAAAGGGGTTCAGTCAGATAAACCCAGAGTCTGATTCCTGTATTAATGGGGTTCAGTCAGATAAACCCAGAGTCTGGTTCCTGTATTAAAGGGGTTCAGTCAGATAAACCCAGAGTCTGGTTCCTGTATTAAAGGGGTTCAGTCAGATAAACCCAGAGTCTTGTTCCTGTCTTAAAGGAGTTCAGTGAGAATAAACCCAGAGTCTGGTTCCTGTATTAAAGGGGTTTATCCAGGAGATGGTGAGGTGAATAAGGCAGGTGAGTTGAGGTCGCAAATTAACACATGGAAGTATGATGTCATTGCTGTCACAGAGACATGGTAAAGAGAGGAGCAGGATTGGCAGCTTAATATTCCAGGATATTGGGTCTTGAGGCGAGACAGGGAAAAGAGGTAAAAGAAGAAGGGGTATCGCAATATTGATCTAGGAATCGATTACAGCAGTAAGGAGGGATGACATTTTAGAAGGCTCCTCAAATGAAGCCATATGGGTAGAACTTAAAAAGAAAAAAAGAGCAATCACATTGCTGGGAGTGTACTATAGGCCCCCAAACAGTCAGAGAAATAGAAGAGCAGATATGTAGCCAAATTTCAGAGAAGTGTAAAAATAATAGGGCAGTAATCGTGAGGGATTTCAACTTCCCCAACATTAACTGGGTTAGTCAGTGTGATAGGTTTAGAGGGAGCGCAATTCTTAAAATGCATCCAGGAGAGCTTTTTAAGCCAGTACGTAGAAGGTCCTACAAGAGAGGGGGCGGTCCTGGACTTAATTTTAGGGAATGAAGCCGGGCAAGTGGTAGAGGTATCAGTGGGGGAGCATTTTGTAGATAGTGATCTTAACTCTGTTAGATTCAAGCTTGTTGTGGAAAATGACAAGGATGGGCCAGAAATCAGAGTTCTAAATTGGGGGAAGGCCGGTTTTAATAAGATCAGGCATGATTTGGCCAGAGTGGACTGGGAGTAGCTACTTTTACGTAAATCTGCATCAGAACAGTGGGACTCATTCAAGAAAGAAAGAGTGAGAGTACAGGGCCAACAAATTCCAGTAAAGACAAAGGGTGGGACTAACAAATCCAGGGCACCCTGAATGTCAAGGGATGTTGGATAAAGAGAAAAAGGGAGGCTTATGATAGATACCAAGGGCTCAAAACAGCAGAAGCCCTAGAGGAGTATAGAATGTGTGAGCTGTGGGGGGAGGGGGGTGGGGAAACTTAAAAAGAAAATTAGGACAGCAAAAAGGGGCAAGAAAAATCATTGGAGGTAAAATAAAGGAAAATCCAAAGTTATTTTACAAGTACATTAAGACTAAGAGGATAGCTAGGGAAAGAGTAGGGCCCATTAAGGACCGTCGTGGTAATTTGTGTGTGGAGCCTGAAGACGTAGGTAGGATTCTAAATGAATACTTTGTGTCAGTGTTCCCAAGTGAGAGGGACGACATGGGTATGGAAATCGGGTGGAAGGACTGTGATATAATTAAAGAAATTAGCATAGAAAGGGAGGAGGTTCTAAGTGGCCTGGAAGGCTTGAAAGAAGATTAATCTCCAGGCCTGAATGAAATGTATCCCAGGCTGTTGAGTGAGGCAAGGGAGAAGATAGCAAGGGCGCTGGCAATAATTTTCAATACCTCTCTGGCCACAGGAGAGGTGCCAGAGGACTGGAGGACAGCCAATGTGGTACCGTTATTCAGGAATGGGGGAAGGGATAAACCAGGGAAATACAGGCCAGTCAGTCTAACCTCAGTGGTGGGGAAACTACTGGAAGCAATTCTGAGGGACAGAATTAATCTACACTTGGAGAGGCAGGGATTAATCAAGGACAGTTGGCATGGTTTTGTTAAGGGGAGGTCACGTTTGACCAATTTGATTGAATTTTTCGAAGAGGTGACCAGGTGTGTCGATGACAGCAATGCATGATCTGTGAGGGTGTTGGAGTATAAGAGTGAGCAAATCTTGCTGCAATTATGTCGGGATTTGGTGAGATCACACCTGAAGTATTCTGTAGTTTTTATCCCATTACCTCAGGAAGTAGATGCGCTTACTTTGGAGCGGGTGCAACTAACGTTCAATAGACTGATCCCTGGGTAGTCGGCAGGCTGTCCTAGTAAGGGAGATTGACAGAATGGAAGAATATTCCCAGGTGTCTAGAAGAATGAGAGAGGATCTCATTGAAACACAATATTCTGTAAGGCCTTGACAAGTTGTTGTTGAGCAGTTGTTTCTGCCCCCCCCCCCCCCCCACCCGCCCCAGCCCCCGCCCGGAGAGTCTAGAACTTTTGGGTCACGGTCTCAGCGTAAGAGGTCGGCCGTTTTGGACTGAGATGGGGAGAAACTTCTTCACTCAGAGGGTGGTGAATCTTTGGAATTCTCTACCCCAGAGAGCTGTGGGTGCTCAGCCGCTGAGTATCTTCAAGACTGAGATTGATAGGATTTGTGTGCACCAAGGGATCCAAATTGATAGAAGTTCAGCCATGACCTTGTTGAATGGTGGAGCAGGCCCAAGGGGCTGTGTGACCTACTCCTCCTAATTTATATTCTTATCAACTGAAGGTGAAGAGCAGGAATCTGAGGCTCCCTCTATCACACAGTTAGTAGACATTCAACTAATCCCTGTACCAAACAACTCACCGGCCAACACTTAAAAGCTCCTTGTCCCTCTCTCTGCTGACTTTTCTCCATCCTCTGATCCTTGCTCTGTTCCCCAGTCGCTGACTCCATCCCCCGCCCTGGTCACTGTACGTGGCTGAACTGGAGTATTTACAAGCTCGAACTCCTGTTTGACCCTGAGCAGAGCTTCTGGTCCAATATCCATCACCCAGGCTGTGTAATTCCACCTCTGTCACATCGCCTGTTTCTGTCCTTTCCTCACTTCATCTGCTGCTGAAACCCTCAACAAACACTTTGTGATATCAGAATTGTTGTGTCTAGAGATAACCCCTGTCCTCACTGACCGGTTCAGTAATGGTTCAATCCCTGTTTTCAAGAACTCTCATTCTCGTTTTCACCCCTCCCGATCCCTAACTTGCTCCAGCCTCTCAAACCTCCCTATCTCTGGAACCTCTCCCAGCCCCTTGAACCCTCCCCCAGCCCCGACAACCCTCCCTCGCTCTGAAACTGCCTCCGGCCCCTACAACCCTGCCCCAACCCCTACAACCCTCCCGATCTCTGGAACCTCCCTCAGCCCCTTCAACCCTCCCTATCTCTGGAACTGCCTCCAGCCCTACAACCTTCCCTATCTCTGTAGCCTCCTTTAATGATGGCCTTTTGCAGATCCCTGATTTCCATCACTGGTGGCCGTGCCTTCGGCTGCCTGGGGCCCGAAGCTCCGGAATTCCGTCCCTAAAACTATCCTTAAACTTACCTTTCTGTCTGAATTTCTCCTGGTGTGGCTCAGTCTCAAATTTTGTTTGATCAATCCTGTGAAGCACTTCTGGGTGTTCTATAAAGATGCTATATAAATGCAATTTGTTGTTGTTCAACTTGTTCCTGCGCTTTTCAAACCTCCCCCTTAACCCAGGCATCGGAGGATTCAGTCACTGGGAAGGCCATCTCAGATTCCCTTGTTTCACTCAATATCCACATCTCCGTGCTCACTGCCTCTCCCCACACAGTGGGAGGAGGAACTATTGCAGGATTCTCTAACTTTATCCTCTGGCCCTCCCACTGTCGGTCAGCACAGCTCCTGTGGAGTGTCCAGCTCTTGCCCATTGCTTCCCCTATGAGCCTCCTCTCCTCTACACTCTACCACCGTGCACCTCCTGTGACCCATTTTCCAGCTGCCATTGGTACCCAGGATGTAGAGTGTAATTTAACCGGTCAGTGCTCCTGAACAGCTCCTTTACACACTTGTCCAAAGTATTGGATTCTTTTAATATAACCTGAACTCTGCTGGTTTTCCCTCCTAGGAAACAAAATAGATACAAGATCAATCGAAATGAAGCATCTTACGTTGCCACAAAGGTGACCTGTTCAAGTGAAGCACGGGGCCTTGTGACAACAGCACCTGAGCATCAGGATGGAGCGGCTGGAGGACAAATCCTTCTGGGGAACGGGACTGTCCAGCGCTGAGTTTCCACTGCACTGAGCCTGGGTCAGGGAGGGGAAAATCAGCCCAGTTTTGTGGTTATCGAGTGATTCATGGTGGAAAGGCTGAGCTCAAGATTGGGATCAACAATCACTTCCCACTTTGCACAAGCCATTCTGAGCAGCACAATCTCAGGAGGGAAACTGCCAGTGGAACTATAATCTGTTTACTAGAAAAACTGTCGAAGTATTTCATTGTCTGCATTATCTCTCAGCATTCCTGTTACAGACTGAATCCAAACCCAGTCTCAGGAACAAACAGGACCACCTTTAGCTGTGTAACCCATTGATCACTCCCCGTGTGAGATGGTAACTTCCAAAATATCCTATTGATGAGTGAGTGGGAACATCAGGGAGTTTCTGATGAATTTATTCACTTGTCCTCAGTGTGGGTGATGGTACCAGGGCCCCATTTATTGTCTATCTCTACTTGAAGCACTGCAGTCCTTGTAGTGATGATGATCCCACAGTGATGAATATGGGAAGAGGCTTCAGAAACTCCCTCTGCAGCAGCATCCACTGGGCAGAAACCAGCAACGACATTATTGTCAGCAAGTGTTTTACACCCAGAATTCAGATTCTAGATGGTTTAAAGATTGAAAACAATATGCATACATATAATTAATTCTAATGTTTCTCTGCAGTTTTTGATTTGAGCAGTGAAGCCAATGTTTGCATTTCTTAGCTGATATGTGCAATCATAGAATGATTCAGAAGAGAGGCCAATCAGCCCATCGAATGTTTCCCCTTCAAGTATTTATTCAATTCCCCTCTTGAAAGTTTCTATTCAATCCGTTTCCACCACCCTTTCAGGCAGCGCGTTCCAGATCACAACAACTCGCTGTGTTAGAAAAAAATTCTCCTCGTCTCCCCCTCTGGTTCTTTTCCCGATTCTCTTCAATCTGTGTACCTGTGGTTACTGGCCCACCTGCCACTGGAAACAGTTGCTCCTTATTTACTCTATCCAAACACCCCAAGACTTTGAACGCCTCATTTCAATCTCCCCCTTAACCTTCCCTGATCGAGGGAGAACAATCCCAGCTTCCCCAGTCTCTCCTCGTGAACTGAAGTCTCTCATCCCTGGAACCATTTGAGTAAATCTCTTCCACACCCTCTCCAAGGCCTTAACATCCTTCCTAAAGTGTGTGGGGCCAAGAATTCGATTCAGTCCACCAGCTGAGGCTTAACTTGTGATTTATAAAGGTCTCCCATAACTTCTTTGCCTTTGCACTCAATATTTGTATTTATAAACTCAGGCACCTGTATCTGTTCACCAGCTTTTACTGTTTTGTGAAGCTTGCAGTCCCATATTTTTGCTCTACAATTCCTCCTCCCACTGTGATATATACAGAATTTAGACTTCACATTTTGTCTGTGTTGTTCAATCCAAACTAAGTGCATAAAAGTTTTATTTTTGTATGTGGATGTATCTATCCTGTATATTTGAATGTTATAATTTTTCTATTAAGTTTTTGATTCAAACAACGATTAAAGAGAAACTCATGCTGATATTTGTGGATCTACAGGCTGATGTTTAATGACTCTGTGGGTCACTGCCTTAACAGAGGTGCTGCTGTCTGCAGGCAGTAAGTGAGGTGAGGTGAGAGTGACTGCCCTTGACATCAAGGCACCATTTGACCGAGCATGGCACCTAGGAGCCCCAGCAAAGCTGGAGTCAATGGGAATTGGGGGGAGGGGGGGGGGGGGTGGGGGGGGGGGGGTGGTGGTGCAGGGATGGGGGGGATCTCTCCGCTTGTTGGAGTCATACCGAGCACAAAGGAAGATGGTTGTGGTTGTTGGAGGTCAATCATCTCAGTTCCAGGACATCACTGCAGGAGTTCCTTGGGGTAGTGTCCTCGGCCCAACCATCTCCAGCTGCTCCATCAATGACCTTCCTTCCATCATAAGGTCAGAAGCGGGAATGTTCCCTGATGATTGCACAATGTTCAGCACCATTTCCTCAGATCTGAAGTGGTCTGTGCCTACATGCAGCAAGACCAGGACAACATTCAGGCTTGGGCTGATAAGTGACAACTAAAATTCTAGTCACACAAGTGCCAGGAAATGACTATCTCCAACAAGAGAGAATCCAACCATATCCCCTTGACATTCAATGGCATTACCACTGCTGAATCCCCAACTATCAACATCCTGAGGGTTACTTTTAACCAAAATCTGAACTAGATGAGCTATATAAATACTGTGGCTACAAGAACAGGCCAGAGGCCTGCGATGAGTAACTCCTCTCCTGATTCCCCAAAGCCTGTCCACCATCTACAAGGCACAAGTCAGGAGTGTGATGGAATACTCCCCACTTGCCTGGATGAGCGCAGCTCCCACAACACTCAAGACGCTCGACACCGTCCAGGAAAAAGCAGCCCGGTTGATTGGCACCACATCCACAAACATTCACTCCCTCCACCACCGACGCACAGTAGCAGCAGTGTGCACCATCTACAAGATGCACTGCAGCAATTCAGCCTTTGACAGCACCTTCCAAACCCACGGGCACTACCATCTAGAAGGACAAGGGTAGCAGATAGATGGAAACACCACCACCTGGAAGTTCCCCTTGGAGCCACTCACCATCCTGACATTTGTTAACGGCGATTATTCCCCTCTCTTTGTCGGGTTTACAAATATGTAGGTCTGGGTTGGCACTGAGGCCTCGCAACCTCTCCAGGCATTCCCGCTGCTCGTGAAAATCGGACAAGTCCATTGGGTATCCCGCAAAATGGGTGCGCTAGCCAGCTAGGCGTGATTTCAAGGACTCGGCGTCTTCATTAGATGCTGGTTTGTGGCGGGATAGCTGGGAATGGAGGAGTTTGAACTCAGCAGATACTTCCTTGGTGTGGGATGCAGGCGGGAGCACTAACTCCCCACTTTCAGACAGAACACGGTCTGAGATTTACCCCGTGTCTGGGGGTGTCATTAATTGCGCTGCCAAACCGCTTCTGCCTCAGTGGGTTTACAATGGAGGCGTGTTTCCAGTGGAAATTTGCGCACCTCAGACCAGGCGCAGTGTCCATAAGACCATAAGACATAGGAGCAGAAATTAGGCCATTCAGCCCATCGAGTCTGCTCCGCCATTCAATCATGGCTGATAAGTTTCTCGACCCCCATTCTCCCGCCTTCTCCCTGTAACCTTTGATCCCCTTACCAATCAAGAACCTATCTATCTCGCTCTGAAATACACTCAATACACGTGTCAGGGCACGGCGTAAATTAGTAACCCGGCTACCAGTCTGCCCAATCTCATTCTGCATAAACACTCCATCATGGGACTGACTGTGCCTCACTTTAGCATCATCAATACGCATGGGAATGAACACAGGCTCAACCTCGGGTCGAAGACAGGCTCGTGAGAAATTTGATGGACAGTTTACCTGTTCCCACCTGTGAGTCGAGCTCTGTTGTTGCCAACATAAAATTTGTCTTTGGGCGATGTCTGATTGACAGGTCGACAGGGCGCCTGATTGGTCGGCTGGTTCGGGGAGCGGCGTCTGATTGGTTGGTTCGGGGAACGGCACCTGACCGGGTGGATGGTTTGGGCGACGGCCTCTGATTGGTCGGCTGCTTCCGGAGGGGGGCGGGACGGCGCCTGGTTGGCCGACTGGTTTCGGGGAACGGGCGTCCGATTGGTCGGCCGACCCCGGACCCGCCTCTTGGCGCGAGCAGAAACCGTTGGGAGGAAAAAAAAACCGTTAAAATTTGGAAAGGGGGGTCGGGAGGTGAAAGGTCAAACTGAATGGCCAACTTCAGAAAGTTCAGTCTATTGGAGAGAAAAATCACATTAAGGAAGCTCAGAGGAGGAAATTTTGGGGGTAAAATATTTAAGGGGATGCGATGAGCAGTTGGATTTATTCTAAAGGAGTTTTTTTTTAAATTTAAAGAATGAATTTATTGTCTGGGATTGAAGCTTCCTGGAGGAGGGGGGACAGGACAAGGAGGAGAACAAGTTTCCTTTCTCTTCTGTTCCCAGTCCCACATTCTTCAATAAAACCTCCCAAACCCACAACCTCCAGCCTCCCCGAGAAGGACGAGGGCAGCAGGAGCCTGGGCTGCGGTGGGGAGGGGCAGGGGTGGGGGCAATCCAATGGTAATTTCCAGTTTCAGTTTCTATCCTCAGTTCGAGATGGTTCCAACATTAAAGAAAGGCCAACATTCCTACAGCGTTCCACTCCAGGAGTGCTCTACCTGAAGACAGGCCCATGGCTCAGCGTCTGATAAAGCTTCGTCCTGAGCTGCCGCTGTCCCCACTCTCGGGGTGGAGGGGGGGGGGGGGGAGAGAGAGAGAGAGAGAGCGAGGAGCCAGGTCCCAGGTCCACCTGAGCCAGGGCCAGAGTCGTACCCACTGTCGGTGTTATTCTGAATCACACATTAGGCCAGGTCACTGAGTGTATTTCAGAGCGAGATAGATAGGTTATTGATTGGCGAGGGGACCAAAGGTTACGGGGAGAAGGCGGGAGAATGGGGGTCGAGAAACTTATCAGCCATGATTGGATGGCGGAAGCAGACTCGATGGGCCGAATGGCCTAATTTCTGCTCCTGTGTCTTACGGTCTTGTCCGTCTATCCAACTGAGCGAACTGTCCCCACCCACCCACCCGGATTATAGCACCTTTCATGGCGGTTTATAGCTGGGTGTTGGTTGATGCCCCAAACGCTGGCAAAGAAACCAGGGAGATTCCCATTCCAATCGTGGCCGTGGGATCTCTTGGAGCCATCCGGGAGTTTAATGGGCCGGGTTTTAGTGGGGAGGGGGGGGCACCGCCTTCCTCCCGTCACCGCCACCCCCCACAACTAAATAGTCGGTCGTCCGCCCGCCCCGTGAATAAAGCGTTTGTCCCGCAGGCATTTTACACTTTGAATTGGCTTAGGGGGAGACTTCTGCATCCCCCCCACCCCCCCCCGGCCCACCTGGGGAGGGAGTCCGCTTCGGAGAGCCTCGACGATCCGGTTGGCCGGCAGCTCTGGCGGTCCCAGCAGCGGCAGGATCGAACCACGGCCACGGCTGGGACGACAGCCGGTCCCCGAAGAAGAAGAAGTTACGGAAGCCGGGCTCAAGGTAAGACCCGGGAATTGGAGGCACCTGGCCGCCCAGGCCCTCGTGAGGGTGGCGAGGGAGGTGGGGAGCTGGGCTTGATAGGGCAGGGGTAGGGTTAAAGGGGTGAGGTGTATGATCTGGGGGGGGTGGGGTGGGGTGGGAATGCCTCTGATGGGAACAGGGGACCCCCCCCCTCCCCACCCCACATCCCAAACTGGGAACATCCATTGTAGCGACCCCTCTTCTTGCCTGACATCAGTTTGCCCGGCAACAGCTGCTGGGCTACCCACTTGGTCTCAGCCTCCCACTGCAGTGGGTAAAATAGCGGCAGGGCTGGATGAGGCACTTGAGTGGCCCGAGGGCGGGTGGGCCATCTGCTGCCTGAGCTGCCCACCGTAGAATGGGAGACAGGTAGGGGCTGAGGCAGGCCTTGTGCTGCGCTGTACAACCTCCCCCGCCACCAAACACACCAGTGGAGATCTGCAAAATCCTGCCCAACGTCTCAGCTGAGAGACAGCACCTCTGCCCATGCAGCACTCCCTCAGCACTGCAGAAGGACCGTCAGCATTTAATATGTACTCAGGTCACTGCAATGGGGTTTGAACCCACAACCTGCTCGCTCCGAGTCGAGAGTGTTACCCACTGAGTCATGGTTGACATGTGGGATACCTGTCGCCCTCTGTTAGCCCCACATAAACATCCATTCTTCAGGTGTGAGTTTTGACCGTGAGGGGTCAATTCTCAATGTGGACCCTCATTCAGCCAGGAGATGGCGCTGCTCTCCAGCTCAACCGGCCAATAGAAACGGAGCAGCAGCGCCACCTCGCGAACAAATGACGTTACTGCAGGAACACTTTGGAGCAACTGTGAAAATAGACTTGCCTTTCAGGACCACGGACGCCTCAAAATGCTTTATAGCCAATGAAACACTGTTTTTGGAAGTGTAGTCACAGTTGTAATGCACGAAACAGGCCAATGAACTTACACACAGCAAGCTCCCAGAAACGCCATCAGAAAAAGGAGTTTGCTTTTTGTTATTTTTTAAAAATTCATTCATGGGATATGGGCGTCGCTGGCTCAGCCAGCATTTATTGCACATCCCAATTGCCCTTGTTCAGAGGGCATTTAAGAATCAATCACATTGCTGTCGGTCTGGAGTCACATGTAGGCCCAACCAGGTAAGGGCAGCAGCAGATTTCCTTCCCTGAAGGATGTTAGTGAAGTAGGTGGGTTTTTATGACAATAGTTTTGTGGTTATCATCAGACTTTTAATTTTAGATGTTTATAGAATTCATATTTCACTATCTGCCAAAGCACGATGTGAAGCCAGGTCTTCAGAGAATTACCCTGGGTCTCTGGAAAACTAACCCTGTGACAATACCACCACTTCCCCATTTTGGTTTTTCTAAGGCACCAGGGAAAAGTTCTCTGTTCTGGTTCATAATAGTAGCTTTGGGAGTTTTTCATCGACCTCAGAAGGAAGACAACACTGCATTTTAATGTTTCACCCTCCATTTTGTATGATGGAACAAGTTTTGGGGGCCGAATGGCCTCCTCCTGCTCCTATTTCTGATGTTTTGAAAATGGATGTTCCGAGTGTGGGAAGGACTGTCCTGCCTATTCCCCTGTCCCTTACTATGTGTAGTCAAGACTCGGTGGTGTGAGGGACTGAAGCCTCCCCCAATATCACGGCTTCCCCATGGTTCAGTGAGTAGCTCTGAGTCTGAGTTCACAGAGCCACTCCAGAGAGCTGAGCACAAAATTCATGCTGACTTTCTTGAGTACCAGTACTGAGGGAGTTCTACACTATCAGCTGGTCAGAACTGTGGGAGAGCTGCACTGCCAGAGGGTCAGTACTAAGGGAATGCTGCACTGTCATAGTTGTCATTTGAATGAGACATTGAACCGAGGCTCAGTCTGCCCTCTCGGGTAGATAAGACAACATCACCCCAACCACTAATTGGAAGAAGGGCAGGGGGAGTTCTCCCTGGTGTCCTGGAGCCAATATTTATCCCTCAATCACTGAAAACAGATGATCTAGGTTATTATCACATTGTTGTTTGTGGGAATATGCTGATGGAATTAGCAAGCTCCAGGATCTCTGAGGTGGTGACCCGATCCTACCAAGAGATGCTGAGGATATGTCTGAGGCACAAAATGTGGAAACTGTTCAGTGTTCTCTCCTGCTGAGTGTATATTGTCCAGGTTTCAGTTCTGTAGAGGAGATGGCTGAAGATGCAGAAATCCTGGAACATGATAATTCCCTCAGCCTCCTGTCAATGCTAAGCCAACGATGCCTGCGCTGGCTCAGCCACATTCATCGGATGGATAATGGCCGTATACCCAAAGGCCTTCTTAACGATGAAGTGGCCACTGCGTCCTGACCCCCTCAGTGTCCATATCACCACTGTAAGGGACATCTGTAAGGGAGATATGAAGATGGTAGATATTGACATTGTCAATTTGGAGACAGCTGATGGCTGTGACCTCTGGAGGCTGAACAAGGGCAATTAGGGAAGAAGCGAGCAAAACAAAAACTCAGCTGGCCAAGAAGAGGGCCCAGAGAAACCGGAGGCCAGAGAATTGTGCACCTTCTCAACCCACAGTCTTCCACTGCAGCAAATGTGGCAGATACTGTCACGCCAAAGTGGGGCACCACATGGCCTATGAAGACAGGGCTGGGAATTAAAAGGAGTTTGACTGTGTGATTGGTCATGTTGTTCAATTGCTTTAATAATGTTTTTCTCAGGCTGTTGAATGCTTCTCCCAATCTACTGCTGTGTGGCACCAGTACCCTCACAAGCTGGTGCAATATGCCACTTTCTACCAGCCCATCCCCGATTGGCTATTATCTGATACCCAGACTGGACAAGGGCCTATGTCCTCCCCCAGGCTTCCTCCTGACTCAGGGGCAAGCCCACCACTTGAAGATTGGCAGATGACGCAAGTAAGAAGTCTCAAGTTTGGCCAGAGCTGTGCCCAACCCTGTGCTTGAGGCTCTGTACGAACACCCATGGGCAAGTCTGCAAGCAGGTGAGCTGTGTGTGTGTTTGAGAGAGAGGGATATTGCTGTATTCAACGTTCACTATGTGTGTGCGTTTGTGTATGTGTGCGCGTGTGCGTTTGTGAGGCTCACACTGCCTGTGTGTTTGTAAGGTTCACACTACTACTCCTGTGGGTGGTGTATATTTTATAATTGAGGCATTCTCTGCATTAGAAATCTAAAAACTCAGGGATCTTAGAAAATATATGGTGTGTCCACATTGCCTGACAAGTGATTGCTATTTATGTTTACAGTGGGGAGTGTGTAATATTAAGCAAATATCCCAGAGATTCTGTTACTATACAGCTGTAAAATAATAAGCTATCTGGTATGTGGGTCCTGTTTAATGTTTTGTACACTGTTCACTCCTGTTGAAATCTTTGAGCCTCTCTCTCAGATATGAAGCTTAACAATGATGTGGTGACGTAGTGATATTGTCACTGGACTGCTAATCCAAAGACTCAGGGTAATGCGCTGGGGACTGGGGTTCGAATCCCACCACACTAGGTGGTGGAATTTGTATTCAATAAAAATCTTGAATTAGAAGTCTAATGATCGATTGTCATAAAAATCCATCTGGTTCACTGATGCCTTTTAGGGAAGGAAAGCTGCTGTCTCAGCTGGTCAGGTCTCTGTGACTCCAGATCCACAGTGATGTGGTTGACTCTGAAATGACCTAGTAAGCCACTCAGTTGTATCAAACCACTAAAATGTCGATAAAAAGCAATGAAACTGGACGGACCACCCGGCATCGACCTAGCCACCGGAAACGACAAAGCCAAACCAAGCCCTGTCATCTGGGGACTTGTGCCAAAATTGGGAGAGCTGTCTCACAGACTAGTGAAGCAACAGCCTGACATAGTCATCCTCACAGTATCATATCTGACAGAAAATGTCCCAGAAACCACCATCGCCATCCCTGGGTATGTCCTGTTCCACCGGCCGGACAGACCAAGCAGAGGTGGCAGCACAGTGGTAAACAGTCAGGAGCGAGTTGCCCTGAGAGTCCTCAACATCAACTCCTGACCCCATTAAGACTCATGGCATCAGGTCAAACATGGGCAAGAAAACCTGCTGCTGATTACCATGTACCATGGCAAACCCCACCACCCAACCCCCACCCTCCTGAGCTTATGAATCAGTACTCCTCCATGTTGAACATCACTTGGAGGAAGCACTGAGGGTGGCAAGGGCGCAGAATGTACTCTGGGTGGGGGACTTCAATGTCCATCACCAAAAGTGGCTTGGTAGCACCACCACAGGCCTAGCTAGCTGAGTCCTAAAGCTCATAGCTGCTAGACTGGGTCTGTGGCAGGTGGCGAGGGAACCAATGACAGGGAAAAACATACTTGACCTCCTCCTCACCAACCTGCCTGCCACAGATGCATCTGTCCACGACAGTATCGGTAGGAGTGACCACCGCACAGTTGTTATAGAGGCAAAGACCCGCCTTCACATTGAGGATACCCTCCATCGTGTTGTGTGGCACTACCACCGTGCTAAATGGGATAGATTTTGAACAGATGTAGCAACTCAAGCCTGGGCATCCATGAGGCGCTTTGGGCCATCAGCAGCAGAATTCTATTCAACAACAACCTGTAACCTCATGGCCCAGCATGTCCCCCGCTCTATCATTAACATGTCAGGGGATCAACCTTGGATCAGTGAAGAGTGCATGCCAGGAGCAGCACCAAGCATACCTAACAACTAGGTATCAACCTGCTGAAGCTAACACAGGACTACTTGCCAAACAGCCTAAGCAGTTTAAGTGATAGACAGAGCTAAACATTTCCACAAACATCAGATCTGATCTAAGCTCTGTGGTCCTGCCACAAACAGTCGTGAATGGTGGTGGACAATTAAACAATCACTGGAGAAGAAGGCTGCACAAATATCCCCATCCCCAATGATGGAGGAGCCCAGCACATAAGTGGAGAAGATAAGGCTGAAGTATTCGCAACAATCTTCAACCAAAAGTGCCGAGTGGATGATTTATCTCAGCCTCCTCCAGAGGTCTCCAGCATAGTAGGTGCCAATCTTCAGCCAATTTGATTCACTCCACGTGATATTAAGAAACGGCTGAAATCACTGGATACTTCAAAGGCTATGGGCCCTGACAACATTCTGGTAATAGTACTGAAGATTTGTGCTCCAGAACTTGCCACGTCCCCAGCCAAGCTGTCCCATTACTGCTACAACACTGGCATCTGCCCAGGTACGTCCTGTACACAAAAGGCAGGAGAAATCCAACTCAGCCAATTACAGCCCCATCAGTCTACTCTCGATCATCAGTAAAGTGATGGAAGGGGTTATGAACAGTGCTGTCAAGTGGCACTTACTTAGCAATAACCTGCTCACTGACGATCAGTTTGTGTTGCACCAGGGCCACTCAGCTCCTGACCTCATAACAGCCTTGGTTTAAACATGGACAAAAGAGCTGAACTCAGGAGGTGAGGTGAGGTGAGAGTGATTGCCCTTGACATCAAGGCAGCATTTAACGGATTGAGGCATCAAGGATCCCTAGCAAAACTGGAGTCAATGGGAATCGGGGGAAAGCTCTCCACTAGTTAGAGTCATACCTAGCACAAAGGAAAATGGTTGTGGTTATTGGAGCTCAATCATCTCAGCTCTAGGACATCGCTGCAGGAGTTCCTCAGGGTAGTGTCCTAGGCCCAACCATCTTCAGCTGCTTCATCAATGACCTTCTTTCCATCATAAGGTCAGAAGTGGGGATGTTCGCTGAGGATTGCACAATGTTCAGCACCATTCATGACTCCTGAGATACTGAAGCAGCCCATGTCCAAATGCATAAGGCTGGACAATACCCTGGCAAATAACATTTGTGCCACACAAGTGCCAGGCAATGACCATCTCCAATAAGAGAGAATCTAACCGTCACCACATGACATTCAATTGCATTACCATCGCTTAATCCCCCACTGTCAACATCAAGGGGCGAGCAACTCTCTGGAATCCTGAGGTGCACAACTCATCTCCTGACCCCCTAAAGCCTGTCCACCCGACTACAAGACACAAGTCAGGAATGTGATGGGAATACTCCCCACTTGCCTGGGCGGATGCAGCTCGAAAAACGCACAGAACTCGACACCATCCAGGACAAAGGAGCCCGCTTGATTGTATCACCTACAAGATGCGCTGAGCAACTCGCCATGGCACCTTCGGCAGCACAACCGCTCCCACCTGGAAGGACAAGGGCAGCAGATGCATGGGAACATCACCACCTGGAAGTTCTCCTCCAAGTCACTCACCATCCTGATTTGCAACCACATCGCCGTTCCTTCACTGTCGCTGGGTCAAAATCCTGGAACTCCCTCCCTAACAGCACTGTGGGTGTTCCTACAACACATGGATTGCAGTGGTTCAAGAAGGCAGTTCACTACCACCACCTCAAGGGCAATCAGGGATGAGCAATAAATGCTGGCCCAGCCAGCGACACCTACATCTCATGAATGAATTTTTTGAAAAATAACAGTAGACAGTGAAAGTGTTACCGCTCTCCAATTTGTGAATGGGAGGCTTTTTATAAAATTCAGTATTTATTTACTGACAGTTAAAAATTCCACAGCTGAATATCTGTGATACAATATAAATTCAGCAAATTTATCCCAATAATAATGCATAAATCTGAAGTGTGATTAGGTGCTGCCTGAAAGGGCTGTGGAAGCAGATTCAATAGGAACTTTCAAAGGGGAACTGGATAAATACTTGAAGGGGATACAATTGCAGGGGTCTGGGGGAAAGAATGGGGAATTGGGTCTAAATGGATATAAAGTCACTACAAGCATGATGGGCTGAATGGCCTCCCCTCTATCATTCTATGGCTCCACTTATCCATGAACAATTACAAGCACTACCTTCACGGTTTGCATTAAAAACTGTGGATTAAAGCGAGAGTCAAATATACAAATGCATAATTTTTGGTCACAGGCAGTTTCAATCTGTAAACCAGTTAGAATCAAAATTCTGGATATAAAACAGGCACTGACAATAATGTAATAATAATCCCAAAAGAAAAGTACCATTTAAATATACATATGTCTGCATAATACATATAAAATATTTAATATATCCATTGACTAATATGACCAGTGTTGAAACTAAAACTTCATTGTGATAATAATCATTCTAAAAATATAACGGAAAAGTAAGATTGAAAGAAAAGGATGTATCAGCATATCTTTGGCCAGATGCTGTTTCAATATGTAAACCATCTAGAATCTGAATTCTTGGATGTAAAACACTTGCTGACAATAATGTCGTTGCTGGTTTTTGTCCAGCGGATGCTGCTGCAGAGGGAGTTTCTGAAGCCTCTTTCCACATTTACCTCTATGGGAGCAGCATCACTACAAGGACTGCAGTGCTTCAAGTAGAGATGGACAATAAATGGGGCCCTGGCAGCATCATCCACACTGAGAACAAGTGAATACATTCATCAGAAACTGCCTGATGTTCTCACTCACTCATCAATAGGATTTTTTGGAAGTTACCATCTCACACAGGGAGTGATTAATGGGTTACACAGCTAAAGGCTGTCCTGTAGGTTCCTGAGACTGGGTTTGAAATACTTGGACAACATTTCCAGTAAACGGAAAATACTTCCACAATGAGTTTCCCTCCCGTTTCTGCAAAATGGGAAGTGATTGTTGGACCCAATCCTGAGCTCAGACATTCCACCAGGAATCACTCGATAACCACAATACTGGCCTGATTTTCCCCTCCCTGACCCAGTCTCAGTGCTGGGGAAACTCAGTTAGTGCGGGACAGTCCCGTTCCCCTGAAGGTTTTGTTCTCCAGCCGCTCCATCCTGATGCTCAGGTGCTGTTGTCACAAGGCCCTGTGCTTCATCTCAACAGGTCACCCCTGTCAAAGGGACATCATTAGGTCCTTCATTCTGATTGTTGGAGTGTCAATTTTGAACACAATTCCTAGGAGAGAAAAACCAGCAGAACTCAGGTGACATGAAAATAATCCAGCACTTTGGACAAGTGTGTAAAGGAGCCGTTCAGGAGCACAGACCGATTAAATTACACTCCACATTCTGGGTACCAATGACAGCTGGAAAATGGGTCACAGGAGCTGCACGGTGATGGAGCACAGAGTGTAGAGGAGAGGAGGCTCATAGGGGAGGCAATGGGCAAGAGCTGGACACTCCACAGGAGCTGTGCTGACCAACAGTAGAAGGGCCAGGGGATAGAGTTAGAGAACCCTACAATAGTTCCTCCTCCCACTGCAAGGGGTGTGTGTGGGGACAGGCGGTGAGCATGGAGATGTGGATATTGAGTGAAACAAGGGAGTCCGAGATGGTCTTCCCAGTGACTGAATCATCAAATATCCGGGTTAAAGGGCGGTGTTTGAAAAGTGTAGGAGGAGCCTGAACAACAACAACTTGCGTTTATATAGAACCTTTAACAGAACATATTCTAAGTGCTAATGAAGCAAATTTTGACATCAAGCTCCATAAGGGTTCAGGCAGTGGGGTAGGCTTTAAGGAGCAAATGGTGTTGTTGGGAGGTAAGGAAGAGAGACAGACACAGACAGGCAGAGGTTGAGGGAGGGAGTTCCAGAGTTCGGGCCCAGGCAGCTAAAGGCTCAGCCACCAATGATGCAGCGATGGAAAATCAGGGATTCTGAAGACACCAGAATTGGAGGAGTGCAGAGATCAGAGGGTTGTGGGGCTGAAGGAGGTTACACATGGGGAGGAGTGAGGCCACAGAATGTTTGATAAAAGGATGAGAATGTTAAAATCGGTCTATCTCAGTCCTAAATAAATTCAAGGATGAACAGCGGCAGATTTACAATCAAACCCTTGTGGCACGGGGACCCCCCAAACGACAGGGGAGTGGGGGGAAGATACCAAAATGAGTGAGTGAGTGCCGAACTGTGTGAAGTGCTGTCTTTCAGCTGAGATGTTAAACTGCCTGCTCGGCTATCTAGCAGCCTCCTGTGCAGTGAAGTATTCGGGCACAGCACGCCGAAATTATTCACCGAAAACCGTTTTCTGGTTGTCTGGGCTGTAGCTGGGCCGGCGGGGCACAGCTGCCGTTCTCTGTAGCTGGCAGAGCCCTGAAACTGGTCGGTGACTGCGCCTCAATCCAACCTTGTGGCCCAGTGGGTGCAGGAGGCCCGGTGTTCATCGGGAGGTTTCACCATTTTCCCGGGCTCGGTTGGTGTCGGTAACCCAATATAGTACCACTGGGGGCTCTGCTCTTTCCAACAAGCCTGACCACGATCACACATGTGGTTTTGGAGGAAAAGACTTCAGACCACAGGCGTGAAAAATCCCATTGTAATCAATGGGAAATGAGCCAGCGGGACAAGGCAGGATTGTTCCCGGCAAATTGCAGCCTCATTTCCCGTGGGTTTTCGACATTTGTCCCGATGCATTCAGACGGCTGCCAGAAGCCTCCCCTGGTTTTGGCAGCGTTTGACGCTGCTTGTGCCCCACCAGCACCTTCCGATGCAGCAAAATGTCCAGACACAGGTTGCTAAAATTATTCACCGAAACCGCTTTCCGGTCTCTGGGCTCTAGCTCGGCCAGGCAATGTGCTGTGGGCAGCGCACAGCTACCGTTTTCCATAGCCGGCCAAGCCATAAGACCATAAGATGCAGGAGCAGAAATAGGCCATTCAGCCCATCGAATCTGCTCTGCCACTCAATGAGATCATGGCTGATCTGATAATCCTCAACTCCACTTTCCTGCCTTTTCCCCATAACCCCCGATTCCCTTTCTGATTAAAAATCTATCTCAGCCTTAAATATACTTAACGACCCAGCCTCTACAGCCCTCTGCAGATTCACTACCCTCAGAGAAGAAATTCCTCCTCATCTCTGTATTAAATGGGCGACCCCTTGCTCTGAGATTATGCCCTCTGGTCCTCGACTCTCCCACAAGGGGAAACAACCTCTCAGCATCTACCCTGTCAAGACCCCGAAGAATCTTTAATGTTCAAATATGGTCGCGTTTCATTCTTCTAAATTCCAATGAGAACAGGCCCAACCTACTCAACCTCTCCTCATAAGAACAGCCCCACAAGCAGCTGTTGACCATGTCTGGCCCGGAGCTATGGCCCAGAAAGCAGTACTCGGCCCATGCCCCATCCCACAGCCAGGCAGAGAGCCAACGGCAGGGCACTCGCACCGGACTGCGCAGCTCGGTCAGCGCTAGTACTCACCGCTTGAGCGAGCCAATCCGATCGTCCGGGCTGGAATTATGGCCTGGAAAGCGGTACTCGGTCTCTGCACAGCCCCATAGAGAGCCAGTGATGGGGCATTGACACCGGGCTCTGCAGCTCCCAGAGCCCTTCCATCTGCTGTTTAAAATGAGCCGGTCTGGCATCCCACCCTGGTGTTGCGGCCTGGAAAGTGGCACTCAGTCTCTGCGCTGTTCCAAGGCCGGGCAGAGAGCCATCCACCAGGCACCAGTACCCAAGTCCGCAGCTCACCAGGCACCAGTGCCCAAGTCCGCAGCTCACCAGGCACCGGTACCCAAGACCGCAGCTCACCGGGCACCAGCACCCAAGTCCGCAGCTCGCCGGGCACCAGTACCCAAGTCCACAGCTCGCTGGGCACCAGTACCCAAGTCCGCAGCTCGCTGGGCACCAGTACCCAAGTTCACAGCTCTCTGGGCCCTCCCTTTGAAGGGAATGGATCCGACCTTCCGCCCGGGACACAAAATCTCCTGGCAGTTTCCCCTTCCTCTCAAGATGCTAGCTAACTGACTGTGAAAAAATCAGTAACCAGCGCCCCATAGTTTTGGGTTGTGTCCAGGGGTAGGCTGGGAGCCAAAACTGAAGCACAGGGTCGCACTAACAGTAAATCTGCCACTGACAATGGAATATCCACAAGTGTCTGCTGTAGAGAATTCCAACCCACCAGGTGGAAATAGCCTTTCAGCATCAAACCTGTCAAAACAGAATATTATGTTTCAAGGTGATCATTCTCTTTTTGAGCTTCAGAGAATGCAGGCCCATTTTACTTATTCTCTCCTTGTCGGACAGCCCATTGATCCCAGGATTGAGCCTAGTGAACCTTTGTTACACTCGCTGATCACTCCATCACTCCATCAAGTCACATATAACCTGCCTTGGAGAAGCAGACCAAAACTATACACAGTTCTCCGGGTTTGGTTCTATCCATGCCCTATATAAACTGCAGTGAATCTTCCTTACTCTTCTTCTCCAAACCCTTGCAATAAAGGCTAACATCCTATTTGCCTTCCAAATCATCCACATGTTAACTTGGTGATTTGTGTGTAAATCCTTCCAAATTTCTTTTACTGATCTCCTTCCTTGTAAAAATATTCTACTTTTCCATTTTCCAAATGTTCACAATTCCCACATTATACTCCATCTGCCTCCATTTTTGCCCAATTACTTCACCGGCCTATATCTCTTTGCAGCCTCTTTGTATCCTCCTCAGTTTACTTTCCCATTGAGCTTTGTATCATCAGCAAAATTGGACATATTACACTCTATCCCCTCACCTAAGTCATTGATCTAGATTGTGAATAACTGATGATTCAGCACCAGTTACATTGTGAGCCCTAATCTTGTGGAACAACATATTGTGTGGCGCCTGATCAAATTCGTTCTGAAATTCCAAATATATTCCTCATCCACTGGTTCCCCCAGAGGGATAATATTTGTTCCTTTTCAATCCATGGGGAATGTTCAGCAGCTACAGGATGACAAGCTGGAAGTGAATGAATAATGCTGCTCAATGATAGGGTGGATTGAAGCATCCTCACAGCTCAGTAAATGGATAGTTTTAGATGTCAGCAACATTTAAGAAAACATTATAAACTAAAAGCAGGATTAAAATGGAAACAATGAAACATTCTTCAACTCACCATTTTTGTCGCCTTTGGAATACGCAAACCACAATTCCAGAAAGCAAAACTCCAACAAAAAAACCAACAGCAACTCCAATTCCAAATCCAGGCCGTGCTCCTGTACAAAGTGCAGGACCTAGAGACAGAATGAAGATATTAACAGACTGGAACACACTAACAAAGCACCTACTGTTTCAGAACCAACCCCACTACAAACAGATCCCTGGTTAATTCTAGTCCTGGAGGTATGTGGGAGGTTAGATAACAATAATCACACACACACACACCAGGCACCCCACAGCTCCGTGCACGCACACACTGTACCACAATGTGATCGATACATGCTTTCCAATAGAGATAACTGGGCACTGACCAGCTGCAGCCTCCCTTCAATTAAAGCCAACAACCTGCTTAAAGAGAGAGGGGGAATTTCAAAAAATAACTTTTTTCGTTGGGAATGCCATGAGGTTGGATGGGTCACCTGTTTGTACCCAGATCAATATGATTCTCCACTGAATTCAATGTTGATGATTCCCGGGGTCACTCCCTCCCGACTGTATACCACTGTGCCCACACCTCTGTTGGGTCTGTCCTGCCGGTGGGACAGGACATGCCCAGGGATGGTGATAGAGGAGTCTGAGATGTAGGGTTGATTATGTGAGTATGACTATATCACACAGCTCTCCAAACTTGGACACTAGTCCCCAGATGTTAGTGAAGGGACTTTGCAGAGTTGACTGGGCTGGGTGTGTCTTTGTTGTTTCCTGATTCGATAACTGGGTCACAACCAGTGATCCGTTCAGTTTTATTCTGTTTTTTCTGTCTCATGGTTTGATACAAACTGATTGAAGTGGCCGAGCAAGTCAGAGGACAGTTAAAAGTCAACCAGGTTAATGTGGGACTGAAGTCACATGGAGACCAGACTGGGTAAGGACGGCAGGTTTCCTTCCCTAAAGGGACATTTGTGAACCAGTTGGGGCTTTACAACAATCCAACAGCTTCAGGGTCACTTTTATTGGGACCAACTTCATATTTCCAGATTTTAAATTTAAATTCAATTTATTAATTTAAGTGCCATAGTGGGTCTGAATTCACATTGTCTGGCTTATTAATCCAGGCCTCTGGATTTCTAGTCTAGTAACATAATTACTGCACTACCAAAACCATAAAATCAGAGATTAAATACAGAAGCCTCAAACCTCTTACAGAGAGATGGATGTGATCAGTGTGCTCCCAGTGTAACCCTGCACCTGTTCTCTTGTAAATCTGACACTGATCCTGGCTCTAGTCTGACTTCCTGAGGTCAGAGATTAGAACTGACCTGTTGCCTTGTTCCAGTTGATCAGTGAACAGGTTTGTTCTGTTTCTGAACTGTGGGTCTTGCCCTGTCAATTCACCGTTCCCATTGACAAATTTCACACTCAGATATCCCCCAGGCTACTAGTAAATCTGAGATTGGGACATTCCCTTTGTAGGTACAGGGCAGCACAAGCTGCTCCCAAAGGAACCCAGAAACTGGCACAGGCGAGTCACCAGGGAAAGATTGAAAGTATTTATCCACAGATATAACCTCCCTGCTGGGACATTACAGCCGAGGCTTCACGTGGTTACACTGCTATGCTCGATTTGCAAGGAGCACTGATCAGTAACTCACTGCTTTCATTTCTGTGGGAAGGTTAAAGCTCAGGAATATACTATTTATAATGACAAGTTCCCTGTGCAGCGAGAACAATTCTTGCCATTCTTTTTAAATGGAAACATCTCAATGTCACACTTTGAACAAAGAAAATCTCAAAATGTTTTTAAAATTCCCTTTTTCCACAGGATTGGGTGGAATGTCGGTTTACACCTGGGTCAATGTTACTCTCCACTGACTTCAACCAGCGTTGCACCCAGTCCCATCAGTTTCCCAACAGGAGGGTTCGGTTATAATTGTACCAAGACTTTCCATACTGAATTCCAGACACACTAATGCTAGTGGGCAGCAGGAATCCTCAGAGTTTTGGATCTGAGGGACAGGAAGGTGAGACTCAGAAACAGAAATAACAATTCCAGGTAATTTAAGGACCAGTTACAGATAACAGTGACCTACACAACTCTCTCTCACAGAATCATTCTTTGGTGAAATATCACACAGCATTTCAAACCTTCCAATGTTACTACCTGTCTCTGCAGCATGTTCAAATGTAAGAGCTGAAAACACATGCAGTAGTTTAGAAACTGATTTACCTGGTACAGGCGTGTTCGGTACAGGTGTTTGAGGTCGCTCTAAAGAAAACATAGTGTTTAGTATTGTGTATGAAACAAACTGCAGAAATGTTCAAAGACTCTATCGGGCTTTAGGGAGGAACGAGACTCGGATCAAACTGATCGGGAAGGATCAGGGACAGGGTCGGCAGAGTGAAGAATCCAACAGGATTGCATTAACTGTGGGGGGGTAGAATGGAAGTTTTCCAGAGTTACCCTGAGCAGGATCATTCCCAGCAGCCTACATCCCCCTGTAGAGAGAATCCCCCCAGGATCCTGCGTCTACTGGGATGCACTTTCAAGGTAAGTGCACTGGGTCTTGTAAAGGCTGCCTGAGAGGTGCGATGGGCCCCACCTCCTGCACCTCAACATTTGGAGACAGATGGAACATATTTCTGGAGGGTTAGTGCTGGAGGGAGTGATCACCGGAATCCTCGACATTGATCTAAATCCCACGAACTCTCACAGTTTCTGGGCAACTATGGGCCTAGAAAACTCCTGCTGATTATCACCTACTGCCCTCCCTTAGCTGGTGAATCAGGACTCCTCAATGTTGAACCACTTGGTGTGCGCGGTGAGTGCACTGGTGAGTGAGTGAGTGCAGCTTGACAGCAACATTAACTCCTTCCATCACCCAGTTTGACAGCTCTATTCTTCAGGGCTCAGTGATGGTATGACTGAGCCACCCATGGTAATGGACTGTGAAGTCCCCACTCAGTACATTCTGTGTCCTCGCTACCCTCAGTGCTTTCTCCAAGTGGTGTTCAGCATGGAGGAGTACTGATTCATCAGCTGAGGGAGGGCAGTAGCTGATAATCAGCAGGAGGTTTCCAGGCCCACGTTTGACCTGAAGCTGTGAGACTTCATGGGGTTCAGAGACAATGTTGAGGATTCCCAGTGCCACTGCCTCCAGACTGTATACCATTGTGCCCCCACCTCTGCTGGGACTGTCCTGTCCATGTGACAGGACATACCCAGGGATGGTGATAGAGGAGACTGGGATTCAGGGTTAATTCTGTGAGTATGACTCTGCCAGACAGCTCTCCCAACTTGGACACCAGTCCCCAGGTGTTAGTGAGGGGACTTTGCAGTGTCGACTGAGCTGGGTGTGTCTTTGTTGTTTCCTGATTCGATACCTGAGTCACAGCCAGTGATCCGTTCAGTTTTATTCTATTTTTCTCTCTAGTGTTTGATACAAACTGATTGAAGTGGCCGAACAAGTCAGAGGACAGTTAAAAGACAACCAGGTTAATGTGGTAAAAGCAAAACACTGCGGATGCTGGAAAAACTCAGCAGGTCTGACAGCATCTGCGGAGCGGAATACAGTTGACGTGCGAGTCTGTACTAGTCTTCATCAGAACTAAGGAAATAGAGAAATTAGGTGCAATATAAGCTGGTAGAGGGGGGTAGGACAGGTAGAGCTGGATAGAGGGCCAGTGATAGGTGGAGGCAAAGAAGAGATTGCCAAAGATGTCATAGACAAAAGGACAAAGGGGTGTTGACGGTGGTGATATTATCTAAGGAATGTGCTAATGGGGACATTAAGGGTAGCAAGCAGGACAAGCTAGTGGCAGATGGCCTTAGTAGTGGTGGAGCTGGGGGAAGGGATCGAAATGGGCTAAAAGGTGGAGATAAAACAATTGATTAACCAGTTGGGGTTTGACAACAATCCAACAGCTTCAGGGTCACTTTTCCTGGGACCAAATTGATATTTCCAGGTTTGTATTTAAAGAACTGAATTTAAATTCTGAAATTGCCATGGTGGGACTTGACCTCTCATTCTCTGGATTATTAGTCCAGGCCTCTGGAAGACTAGTCTAGTAACATAACCACTGACCCCATAAAATCAGAGACTAAATACAGAATAGCTGAAACAAAAGCTTCTTACCCATTACAGAGAGATGGATGAGAGCGGATTTCACTAAATAATGCACCTCCTCTTTCTTCTTGTAAATCTGACACTCATACACGTTCTCGTCAGACTTCCTGAGGTCAGAGATCAGAATTGACCAGTTGCCGTGTTCCAGTTGATCTTTGAACAGTTTTGTTCTGTTTCTGAACCGTGTGTTTTGTTCTGTCAAATCATCATTGCCATTGACAAACTTGTGTAAAATTTCAAGTATTGATATCCCCCAAATCACCTGTAAATCTGAGACTGGGACATTCCCTTTGTAGGTACAGGGCAGCACAACCTGCTCCCCAAGGAACCCAGAAACTGACGAGTCACCTGGAAAAGATTGAAAGTATTTATCCACAGATATAACCTCCCTGCTGGCACATTACATCCCAAACTTCACATGGTTACGCTGCGATGCTCAATTTACAAGAAGCACTGATCAGTAACTCATTGCTTTCATTTCTGTGGAAAGGTTAAAGCTCAGGCATTAAGGGCCTTCAACTAAACCCAGCTTGTGCTGGAGATTTCTTAGCACAAAACAGATGGACAGCATTTGAATCACATGTTTTCCATTTATACACATGCTGGGAGAACTCATCAGGATATTGGTCACCTCCCCTTGGAAGGAAATCAGAGACTGGGGGTGCACAATGTGAGGCGGAGCTCAGCAGCTGAAAAATGACCCTGAAATGTAATGACATGAACAGATGGGATGGGGGTTCCCAAGGACGTAGGAAGGGGTTTGGACAGGTTGGGGGTGGGGGGGAATGACGGTCGAATACACTGGGTAGGGGTTTGAGGCAGAACCGGATTTACTTTCTTTATTCTTTCATGGGATGTGGGCATCGCTGCCAGGTCCAGCATTTGTTGTCCATCCCGAATGGCCCTTGATCTGAGTGGCTTGCTCGGCTACTTCAGAGGACAGTTCAGAGTCAACCACATTGCTGTCTGGGTCTGTAGTCACATGTAGGCCAGACTACACAAGGACAGCAGGTTTCCCTCCTTAAAAGGGCATTCGTAAACCAGATGGGTTTTTATTAAAATCAATGATAGTTTCTTATGTTGTAGGTTTGTATTATTATATATGATGATAATATTATCATAGATTTATTAATTTATTAACCAGTTGCCATGGTGGGATTTGAACTTATGTCCCCAGAGCATTAGTCTGGGCCCCTGGATTCCAAGTCCTGTGATATTACCACCGTTACCATCTCCCCACCAGTCTGAAAAGGATTGAGGCAATGTGATGCAATGCTCACCACCCTCAAGATTACAAAGTCAGAGGATACAGGTGCAGGAGTAGGCCATTTGGCCCCTCAAGCCTGCTGTCTCATTCAATAAGATCATGGCTGATCTGATTGTGGCCTTAACTCCACTTTCTTGCCTGTGCTCCCTTGTCAGTCAAAATTCCGTCCAGCTCAGCCTTGGTTATATTCAATGAGCCAGCCTCCACTGCTCTCTGGGAAGAGAATTCCAAAGTCTAACAACCCTCAGTAGAAATTCCTCCTCATTTCTATCTTAAATTCCAGACATCTTATTTTTAAACTGTGCCCCCTAATTCTAGATTCCCCCACGAGGAGAAACATCCTTTTAGCATCTATCCTGTCAAACTCCCTCAGAATCTGAGCTGTTTCAATAAGATCATCTCCCGTTCCTCTAAACTCCAATGGATACAGGCCCAGCCTGCTCAACCTTTCCTCCTAACACAAACCCCTGCATCCCAGGAATCAGCCGAGTGAACCTTCTCTGAAATGTTTCCAATGCAAGTCTATCCCTCCTTAAGTAAGGAGACCAAAACTGTACACAGTGCTCCAGGTGCAGTCTCACCAATGCCCAGTGCAGTTGTAGCAAGACTTCCCTACTTTTATACTCCATCCCCCTTGCAATAAAAACCAACATTCATTTGCCTTCCTAATTACTTGCCGCACCTGCATACTGACTTTTTGTGATTCATGTACAAGGACACCCAGGTCCCTCTTTACTGTAACATTCTGCAGTCTCTCTCCATTTCAAATAACATTCTGCTTTTCCATTCTTGCTGCCAAAGTGGACAAGTTCACATTTCCCATATTATACCCCACCTGCCAAACTTTTGCCCACTTACTTTACCTGTCTGTATCTCTTTGCATCCTCCTCTTGTCTTGCTTTCCATATTTGTACCAGCACCAAATTAGATACAATACAGCCAGTCCCTTTATTCAAGTCAATAATATAGATTGTATGCAGCTGAGGTCCCAGCACCGATCCCTGTGGCATTGCTCTAGTTACAGTTTGCCAACCTGAAAAATATCCATTTACCACAATGTTCTGTTCTCTGTTAGTTTGCTAATCCTCAATCTATGCAAATACATCATCCCCAGCACCATAAATGTTTAAAAACTAAATGCTGCAGATGCTGGAAATCTGAAGTAAAAACAGAAAATGCTGGAAAAACTCAGCAGGTCTGACAGCATCTGTGAAGAGAGAAACAGAGTTAACGTTTCGAGTCTGTATGACCCTTATTCAGAGCTAAAGAGAGGTAAGAAATGTGATGAAATTTATACTGTTTTAAGGGGGTGGAAAAGGTGAAGCTGGATGGAAGGCCAGCGATAGGTGGGGGCAAACGAGAGATTGACAAAGATGTCATGGACGAAAAAACAAAGGAAGTGTTAATGGTAGTGGTAAGGGCTAAAGGAGGTGCTGATAGTACCATAAAGGTAAGAAAGCAGAATGTGTTAATAGCAGGACAAGAGTAAGCGCTCTGTGAAAGAACAACATGGAAGAAGTAACAGATGGCCCTTTTGGGGGGTTGTGTGGTGGAGGGAAAAAAGGACGGAAAAAGGGATAAAGTATTATTTCAGAAGATGTGGCACCTTATCAAGTGCCTTCTGGAAATTGAAATACACGACATCAACTGGTTCCTCTTTATCCATCCAGCTTGTTACATCCTCAAAGAATTCTACTAAATTTGTCAAACAGTTTCCCTTTTGCAAAACCATGTTTACTCCACCTGATTGTGTTATGATTTTCTAAATGTCCTTCTACTATCTCCTTAATAATGGAATCCAGGTGGTGGAGGTGGCAGAGGTTGTGGATTTTGAATGTAGTGTCAAAGGAGCCTTGGTGAGTTCTTGCAGTGCATCTTGTAGATGGTACACAGTGCTGCCACTGAGTCGGTAGTGGATGCTGAAGTTGGTGGATGGGGTGCCAATCAAGTGGACTGCTATGATCTGAATGGTATCAAACTGCTTGAGTGTTGCTGGAACTGCACTCATCCAGACAAGTGGAGATCATTCCATCGCACGCCTGACTGGTGGGCAGGCTTGGTGGGGGAGGATAACGAGGTGAGTGACTCTCTGCAGAATTCCCAGCCGCTGACCTGCTCTTGTAGCCACAGTATTTATATGGCTGGTCCAGTTCAGTTTCTAGTCAATGCTAACCCTCCAGGATATTGATAATGGCAATGACAGATGTTAGGCTAACTGGCCTATATAGTTTCTAGTTTTCTTTCTCCTTCCTTTCTTGAATAAAAATGTTATATTTGCGAATTTCCAATCCAGTGGGACCTTTGCAGAATCTAGGAAATTTTTTGTGGATTATAATCAATGCATCCACTATCTCTGCAGCCGCTTCCTTTAACTCCCTAGGATGCAGGCCATCAGGTCCATGGGACTTGTCAGCCTTTTGTCCTACTGGTTTTTCTCTGGGGATCGTGATCTTTTAAGTTCCTCTCTCCCTTTTTGCTCCCTACTTTTCTATTATTCCTGGGATGCTTTGTGTGTCTTCTGCTGTGAAAATACAAAAAAACGTGTTCAATGTCTCTGTCATTTCCTTGTTTCTCATTAATTCCTCAGTCTTACTCTCTAAGGGACCAATGCTCTTCTCCACTATTCTTTTTTATACTTGTAGAAGCCTTGACTGTCTGTTTCTATATTTTTTGCTAGTTTCCTCTTATACTCCAATTTCTGTCTCTATTATTTTTTAGTCATCCTTTGCTGGTTTCTAAAATTTTCCCAATCTTCTGCCAATTTCTAATCTTTGCAGCATTGTACATCTTTTCTTTCAATTTGATTCCATCCTTAGTTAGCCACGCATGGTGCACCCTTTCTTTCTCAATGGAATATATTTTTGTTGAGGGTTACTAAATATCTCCTTAAATTTCTGCCACTGTTTCTCTACTGCCCTTTATTTTAACCTATGCTCCCAGTCCAGTTTAGCCAGCTCTGTCTTTGTACCCTTGTAACTGTCTTTATTTAACTTTCAGGCACTAGTTTCAGACCCAAAGTTCTCACCCTCAAACCGAATGTGAAATTCTATCATGTTCTGATCATTCTTCCCTAGAGGATCCTTAAGATGAGGTCAGTTATTAGTCCTCTCTCATTGCACAATACCAGGTCTAAAGTAGCCCATTCTCCGTTTGGCTCCAGAATTTATGTTTCTAAGAAGCTGTCCCAAATAAACTCTATGGACTCATTCTCCAGGCTAGCTTTGCCAATTTAGTTTGTCCAATCTAAATGAAGATTAAAATCTCTCATGATTATTGCAGTACTTTTTTTTTTACAAGTAACCTCCCCTCCCCCCATTTATTTATTTATACTCTGTCCTACAGTATAGCTACAGTCAGGGGGCCTATAAACCCTGTCCCACCAGCAACTTCCTTCTTTTGCTATTTCTTATCTCCAGGCTCATTCTGCATTTTGATCCTCCAGACCAAGATTATTTCTCATTATTGTACTGATTTTATCCTTGATTAACAGAGCCACCCCACCTTATTTTCCTTTCTTCCAGATCTTCAGAAATGTTCAAATACACTGGAATATTCAGGTTCTGGCATGGTCACTTTGCAACCATTTGTCTGTAATAGCAATATCAGACTGGGTCCCTGGATCCCAGTCACCCATCCCAGTGTCACCGAGTGTTGCTCAGTGTCCATATCCCACTGTTCGCATGACAGGATTAATCTGAAGACATTAACTGCCTTCCTTTCAGCTCTCATGATCATGATGTGTAATATGAACCTACTGTGTCCACTCCCTCAATGGCTCCACTTGCAGTACACACAGCTCCTTAAAGCAAGATGAATTCCTGATTCCCCCACCCTTTGATCACTGCTGAAATGTTCCAGCAGTCACAGCGCTTACCTGAAACAGCAGCAACAACATGGAGCAGCAGCAGCAGGAGTTTCTGTAAGTTGTGTCCCTGCAACAAGAAAACACAGTTACCCCCTTTACAACAGATTCACTTCTGGTTGATGACTGGGCTGGGTCAGGCTAAACGCATGCGTGGGTTTGATCCCCAGCTCCTTTTTACCTGCAGCTCCTTTTCCATCCATTCCGGCCAACACAGGGTTAAAGGTAAAAGTCGATTCTTTCACTATTTCAAAAATCTGCAGCGATCCGATAGAGGAAACTGGCTTTTTATTCACGAACAGACCCGCAGCATCTCAATTGAGACCACGGAAAACTACAGACCGTTCAATCCCTCCCTTTACCACTTAACTCATTTGTTTCATTCTCGCTTTCTGGGCGCACCCGCTCCACTGAATAAACCAGGAAAAACACCAGCTGCAGTGAGAAAACCGCAGCAAAGACTGAAATATCCGAGCAGCCAGAGATATGTGGCTTTCAGCTAAATTATATACCAAATAAACAATCCCACAGTGACTCGGGACTGAAAACCCCCTCCTGTAGCAACCAAGAGCGGGTGGATAAATCACAAACAGATAAAAACAGAGAGTTCAGTCAGATATACCCAGAGTCTGGTTCCTGTATTAAAGGGGTTCAGTGAGAACAAACCCAGAGTCTGGTTCCTGTATTAAAGGGGTTCAGTCAAATAAACCCAGAGTCTGGTTCCTGTATTAAAGGGGTTCAGTCAGATAAACTGAGTCGGGTTCCTGTATTAAAGGGTTTCAGTCAGATAAACCCAGAGTCGGGTTCCTGTATTAAAGGGTTTCAGTCAGATAAACCCAGAGTCTGGTTCCTGTATTAAAGGGGTTCAGTCAGATAAACCCAGAGTCTGGTTCCTGTATTAAAGGGGTTCAGTCACGTGATGGCGCTACTGAGTTCAGTATTGCAGGGAGACATTTGAGCATTTTTGATAACAAGACTTGCATTGATATAGCACCTTTCATGGCCACAGGATGTCCCAAAGTGATTTATAATCAACAAGTTCGGGGGGCTGAGAGCATAAGTGCAGGAAATGGGATGGGGGGCTTATTAAACACAATGTTGGGGAATTGGTTGAGGAAAAAGATCTGTTGTACATTCAGAACAGATGTTACCAAGTGGGAGAAACATGTGAGAAGTATCGTCGAGGTAGCTGTGGGATTGGGTTGGATGTTAGTGAATATTCTTTGACAGATCCCCAGAAATGGAGACAGAGAATTTGAGGAATGCGAGAGTTGGAAATGGACTGTGTGAATGTGAGGAAAGGGTGGAAAGTGAAAGCAGAGTTGAAGAAATTTTCCAGTTCAGGCTAAGAGTCTAAAGCAGCACCAATTCAGTCATCGTCATCAACGTAGCAGAAAAAGAGGTGGGGGATGGGGCCCGAGTAGGACTGGACCAAGGAAAGTTCCACATATCCTACTAAAAGGCCGGCAGAGCTAGTGTCGACGTGGGTGCTCATAGCTCACACCTTTGATGTGGAGTGAGTGAGTGGAGTTAAAGGTGAGAACAAGTTCAGCCAGGTGGAGAAGGATGGAGATTGGAAGAGAAACTGGCAGCCAAAGAGAATTTGTGCTTTTGGGGGCTGCAATGTAACTACATTTATATTAAAAGAGAATTTTTACGTGAAAGTAAGGTGTCTGCAATTCAGTTGTCTGGGCCCCAAGCTCTGGAAAACTAATCTCATTTTCCTCCTCTGACCTAATATCTCCAGATGTGGTTTGGTATTAAATTCTCTTTTATAATGCTTGAGTGAAGCACCTTGGGACATTTATATAACACCTTTAGCATTATAAAATATAACTCGTTCCTGAACCTCATCATGAAGAAGGAGTCTGGATTCCTGTCATTATTCAGTTGCTATCTCGATGTGTGAATACTATTTCTATGTTCCAGCATTGTCTCTCCGTGTCCGTGTAAGGGACTTCACCCGTGAAGAAGTTGAATTGCTCTGCTTGTTCATGCCAAAACCACTTCCACCCCAGGAAAGGTGAAGGGAGATCACACACTCCCTCCCTCCCAATCCCTCTCCCCACACCTCCCCTTCCCCTAATGCCCAATCACCAGAGGTGCTGACTAGATGATCATTCCTGGCCTCCGGAAGTTCCCACAATCACAGATACCAGTCTTCAGCCAATCTCATTCACTTCTCACATCAGACATATTGCCTGCAGACAGTAGCTCCTCTGTTCAGGTAGTGACTACCAGAGTCATTGAAAATCAGACTGTAGATCCATTCATTTCAGCATCGGTCTATCTTTAATTAGACCTTGGATCAAAAACGACATGTAGAAAAGTAAGAAATAGACCTGACAGAAATGTATAGACACATACAAAAATATTTAGATTAGAAATTCTAGACATCCTTTGTCAAATATGATCACTCACTGTTTGGACTAAAAGCTGCATTTAAAAAAGGCAAGATTAAAATATACCGAATGTATCTGCATCATTTCTGGCTAGAAACGGTTTCAATCAGTAAATTATCTACAATCTGAAATCTGGGTGTAAAACACTTGCTGACAATAATGTCGTTGCTGGTTATTGCCCAGAGGGAGTTTCTGAAGCCTCAACCCATGTTCACCACTGTGGAAACAGCATCACTACAAGGGCTGCAGTGTTTAAAATAGAGATGGACAATAAATGGGACCCTGGCAGCATCACCCACACTGAGAACAAGTGAATAAACTCATCAGAAATTACCTGATGTTCCCACTCACTCATCAATAGGAAGTTACCATCTCACCCAGGGAGTGATCAATGGGTTACACAGCTAAAGATGGTCCTGTACGTTCCTGAGACGAGGTTTAGACAAAGTCTGTAACAGGAATGCTGAGAGATAATGCAGAGAATGAAATACTTGGAGAGCTTTTCTAGCAAATGGAGAATACTTCCACTGGGAGATTCCCTCCTGAGATTGTGCTGGTCAGGACGGTTTGTGCAAAGTGGGAAGTGATTGTTGATTCCAATCCTGAGCTCAGCCTTTCCACCAGGAATTATTCGATAACCACAATACTGGGCTGATTTCCCCCTCCCTGACCCAGGCTCAGTGCAGTGGAAACTCAGTTAGTGCTGGACAGTCCCGTTCCCCTGAAGGTTTTGTTCTCCAGCCGCTCCATCCTGATGCTCAGGTGCTGTTGTCACAAGGCCCCGTGCTTCACCTCAACAGCTCACCTCTGTGACAACGTAAGATGCTTCATTTTGAGTGATCTGGTGTCTATTTTGTTTCACAGGAGAGAAAAACCAGCAGATTTCAGGTGACATTTAAAGAATCCAGCACTTTGGACAAGTGTGTAAAGGAGCCGTTCAGGAGCACAGACCGATTAAATTACACTCCACACCCTGGGGACCATTGGCAGCTGGAAAATGGGTCACAGGAGCTGCACTGTGATGGAGCAGAGTGTAGAGGAGAGGAGGCTTATAGGGGAGGCAATGGGCAAGAGCTGGACACTCCACAGGAGCTGTGCTCGCTGACAGAGGAAGGGTCAGTGGATCGAGTTAGAAACCCTGCAATAGTTCCTCCTCCCACTGCGAGGGGTGTATGTGGGGACAGGCGGTGAACACGGAGATGTGGATATTGAGTGAGTGAAGGGAATCCGAGATGGCCTTCCCAGTGACTGAATCATCTAATATCCGGGTTAAAGGGCGGTGGTTTGAAAAGGTGTAGGACGAGACTGAACAACAACAACTTGCATTTATATAGAACCTTCAACAGAACATACCCCAAGTGCTTATAAAACAAAATATGACACCGAGCTACACAAGGGTTCAGGCAGTGAGGTAGGCTTTAAGGAGCAAATGGTGTCGTTGGGAGGTAAGGAAGAGAGACAGACACAGATAGGCAGAGGTTGAGGGAGGGAATTCCAGAGTTTGGTCCCAGGCAGCTAAAGGCTCAGCCACCAATGATGCAGCGATGGAAAATCAGGGATTCTGAAGACACCAGAATTGGAGGAGTGCAGAGATCTGAGGGTTGTGGGGCTGAAGGAGGTTACACATGGGGAGGAGTGAGGCCACAGAATGTTTGATAAAAGGATGAGAATGTTAAAATCGGTCTATCTCAGTCCTAAATAAATTCAAGGATGAACAGCAACAGATTTACAATCAAACCCTTGTGGCACGGGACCCCCCCAAACGACAGGGGAGTGGGGAGAAGGGGGGAGATACCAAAATGAGTGAGTGAGTGCTGAACTGTTGGAAGTGCTGTCTTTCAGCTGAGATGTTAAACTGCCTGCTCGGCTGGGCGACCCCTTATTCTGAGATTATACCCTCTGGTCCTAGACTCTCCCACAAGGGGAAACAACCTCTCAGCATCTACCCAGTCAAGCCCCCGAAGAATCTTTAATGTTCAAATAAGGCCGCCTCTCATTCTTCTAAATTCCAATGAGTACAGGCCCAACCTACTCAACCTCTCCTCATAACAAAAGCCCCACAAGCAGCTGTCGACCATGTGTCAATCCGACCATCCGTCCCGGACTTATGGCCCAGAAAGCAGTACTCGGTCTCTGCGCCACCCCACAACCAGGCAGAGAGCCAGCGACAGGGCACTCGCACCGGACTGCGCAGCTCGGTCAGCACTTGTACTCACCACTTGAGCGGCCCAATCCGATCGTCAAGCCCTGAATTATGGCCTGGAAAGCAGTCTCTGCACAGCCCCATAGAGAGAGCCAGCGATGGGACATTGACACCGGACTCTGCAGCTCCCAGAGCCCTTCCATCTGCTGTTTAAAGTGAGCCAATCTGGCTTCCCACCCTGGAGTTACGACCTGGAAAGTGACACTCAGTCTCTGCGGTGTCCCATGGCCGGGCAGAGAGGCCGCCACCAGGCACCAGTACCCAAGTCCACAGCTCACTGGGCACCAGTACCCAAGTCTGCAGCTCGCCAGGCACCAGTACCCAAGTCCACAGCTCGCTGGGCCCTCCCGTTGATGCGAATGGATCCGACCTTCCGCCCGGGACACAAAATCTCCTGGCAGTTTCCCCTTCCTCTCAAGATGCTAGTTAACTGACTGTGAAAAAATCAGTAACCAGTGCCCTGTAGTTTTGGGTTCTGTCCAGGGGTAGGCTGGGAGCCAAAACTGAAGCACAGGGTCGCACTAACAGTAAATCTGCCACTGACAATGGAATATCCACAAGTGTCTGCTGTAGAGAATTCCAACCCACCAGGTGGAAATAGCCTTTCAGCATCAAACCTGTCAAGACAGAATATTATGTTTCAAGGTGATCATTCTCTTTTTGAACTTCAGAGAATGCAGATCCATTTTACTTATTCTCTCCTTGTCGGACAGCCCATTGATCCCAGGATTGAGCCTAGTGAACCTTTGTTACACTCCCTTATCACTCCATCACTCCCTCAAGTCACATATAACCTGCCTTGGGGAAGCACACCAAAACTATACACAGTCCTCCGAGTTTGGTTCTATCCATGCCCTATATAAACTGCAGTGAATCTTCCTTACTCTTCTACTCCAAACCTTTGCAATAAAGGCTAACATCCTATTTGCCTTCCAAATCATCCGCATGTTAACTTGGTGATTTGTGTATAAACCCCTCCAAATATCTTTTACCGATGTCCTGCCTTGGAAAAATATTCTATTTTTCCATTTTCCAAACAAAGTGGATAATTCACAATTCCCACATTATACTCCATTTGTCTCCATTTTTGCCCAATTACTTCAGTGGCCTATATCTCTTTGCAGCCTCTTTGTATCCACCTCAGTTTACTTTCCCATTGAGCTTTGTATCATCAGCAAAATTGGACATATTACACTCTATCCCCTCACCTAAGTCATTGGTCTAGATTGTGAATAACTGATGGTTCAGCACTAGTTACATTGTGAGCCCTAATCTTGTGGAACAGCCTGTTGTGTGGCACCTGATCAAATTCCTTCTGAAATTCCAAATATATTCCTCATCCACTGGTTCCCCCAGAGGGATAATATTTGTTCCTTTTCAATCCATGGGGAATGTTCAGCAGCTACAGGATGACAAGCTGGAAGTGACTGGATAATGCTGCTCAGTGATAGGGTGGATTGAAGCATCCTCACAGCTCAGTAAATGGACAGGTTTAGATGTCAGCAACATTTAAGAAAACATTATAAACCAAAAGCAGGATTAAAATGGAAACAATGAAATATTCTTCAACTCACCATTTTTGTCGCCTTTGGAATACACAAACCACAATTCCAGAAAGCAAAACTCCAACAAAAAAAACAACAGGAACTCCAGTTCCAAATCCAAATCCAGGCCGTGCTCCTGTACAAAGTACAGGACCTAGAGACAGAATGAAGACATTAACAGACTGGAACACACTAACAAAACTAACAGCAGAGACCTTCAGCACCTAGTGTTTCAGAACCAACCCCAGTACAAACAGATCCCTGGCTAATTCTAGTCCTGGAGGGATGTGGGAGGTTAGCTACCAAAATCACACACACACACCAGGCCACCCCACAGCTCCGTGCACGCACACACTATACCACAATGTGATCAATACATGCTTTCCAATAGAGATAACTGGGCACTGACCAGCGGCAGCCCCCCTTCAATTAAAGCCAACAACCTGCTGAAAGAGAGAGGGGGAATTTTTAAAAATAACTCTTTTGGCTGGGAACGCCATGAGGTTGGATGGGTCACCTTTTTGTACCCAGATCAATATGATTCTCCACTGAATTCAATGTTGACGATTCCCTGGGTCGATTCCCTCCCGACTGTATACCACTGTGCCCACACTTCTGTTGGGTCTGTCCTGCTGGTGGGACAGGAAATGCCCAGAGACGGTGATAGAGGAGTCTGAGATGTAGGGCTGATTATGTGAGTATGACTATGTCACACAGCTCTCCAAACTTGGACACTAGTCCCCAGATGTTAGTGAAGGGACTTTGCAGAGTTGACTGGGCTGGGTGTGTCTTTGTTGTTTCCTGATTCGATAACTGGGTCACAACCAGTGATCCGTTCAATTTTATTATGTTTTTTTTGTCTCATGGTTTGATACAAACTGATTGAAGTGGCCGAGCAAGTCAGGGGACAGTTAAAAGTCAACCAGGTTAATGTGGGACTGGAGTCACATAGAGACCAGACTGGGTAAGGATGGCAGGTTTCCTTCCCTAAAGGGACATTCATGAACCAGTTGGGACTTTACAACAATCCAACAGCTTCAGGGTCACTTTTATTGGGACCAACTTTATATTTCCCAGATTTTAAATTTAAATTCAGTTAATTAATTAAAATGCCATAGTGGGTCTGAATTCACATTGTCTGGGTGATTAATCCAGGCCTCTGGATCATTTATCTAGTAGCATAATCACTGCACTACCAAACCCATAACTCAGAGATTAAATACAGAACACCTGAAACAGAAACCTCTCACCTCTTACAGAGAGATGGATGTGATCAGTGTGCTCCCAGTGTAACCCTGCACTGTTCTCTTGTAAATCTGACACTGATCCTGGGTCTGGTCAGAGATTAGAACTGACCAGTTGCCTTGTTCCAGTTGATCGGTGAACATGTTTGTTCTGTTTCTGAACTGTGGGTCTTGTCCTGTCAATTCATCGACAAATTTCACACTCAGATATCCCCCAGGCTACCAGTAAATCTGAGACTGGGACATTCCCTTTGTAGGTACAGGGCAGCACAACCTGATCCCCAAGGAGCCCAGAAACTGGAACAGGCGAGTCACCTGGAAAAGATTGAAAGTACTTATCCACAGATATAACCTCCCTGCTGGTACAATACATCCCAAGTTTCACATGGTTACAATGCGACGCTCAATTTACAAGAAGCACTGCTCAGGCATTAAGGGCCTTCAACTAAAACCAGCTTGTGCTGGAAATTTGTAAGGACAGAGCAGCTGGACAGCACTTCGAATCACGTTTCTCATTCGTACACATGCTGGGCGAACACATCAGGATATTGGTCACCTCCCCTTGGGAGAAAAATCACAATGTGAGTTGGAGCTCAGGAGCAGAAAACTGACCCTGAAACATAAAGACAGGAAAGGGTTTTGGACAGGTTGAGGGACAGTGATGGACGAGTGCACCGTGTAGGGGGTGAGGCAGAACCTGATTGTCTGAAAGGGGTTGAGGCAATATGGATCCTCACCTCCCTCCACCACTAACATGTCAGGCCTTGCTCCTTCCCCCAATACAGCCAGACTCTGCCCCCTCCCAGGACCCAAAGCCCAATCCCCAGTCCTGAAGTCCCTACTCCAAAACAATTCCCAGTTTGATTTCATCCCAGGAATGTCCCAGACTCCTTATCCCAGTGCTCAGGACCCCATCCCAGGCCCACTGGATACCAGTCACCCATTCCAGTGTCACCGAGTGTTGCTCAGTATCCCACTGTTCACATCACAGGGGTTAATCTAAAGAGCTAAAAGCTACTGCGGATGCTGGAAATCCAAAACAAAAACAGAATTACCTGGAAAAACTCAGCAGGTCTGGCAGCATCGGCGGAGAAGAAATCAGTTAACGTTTCGAGCCTTCATGGCCCTTCACCAGAACTGAAGCATAGTTAGGAGAAAGGAGAAATATAAACTGGTTTAAGGTGGGGGGGGGGGCGGGGGGGGAAGAGAGAAGTTGAGAGTGTGGTGATTGTGGTGATAAGCAAGCCGTGATAGGAGCAGATAATCAAAAGATGTCACAGACAAAAGGATCAAAGAGGTGTTGAAGGTGGTGATATTTGTCTAAGAAAAGTGCTAATTAAGAATGGAAGACAGGATACTCAAAGTACAGCTCTAGTGGGGGTGGGGTGGACAGACTAACAAGGTTTTAGTTTTAGATTTAAAAATAATGGAAATAGGTGGGGAGAGAAGAATCTATATAAATTATTGAAAAAAAAGGGGGGGGGGGGAGAAACGGGGTGGGGATGGGGGGAGGGGGAGTTTAAGATCTAAAGTTGTTGAATTCAATATTCAGCCCGGAAGGCTGTAAAGTGCCTAGTCGGAAGATGAGGTGCTGTTCCTCCAGTTTGCGTTGGGCTTCACTGGAACAATGCAGCAAGCCAAGGACAGACATGTGGGCAAGAGAACAGGGTATGGTTCTGTTCTCCGACAGGATTTCCGACTGTCTCTTCTGCCCTGCTCACCTTCATTGCTTTCCATTTCTCTCCTGGTGTTTGACAAGGTGTTTACTAAAACCCGCTTTCACAGCCATATCTCCTTTCTCAGTGACTGTCTCCATCTCCGACTTACCCCACATGGATTTCAACTGAAATTCCATCCCTCTTGTTTCGAACCCACCCAGGATTACAGGTATCTCCGGGACATAAAACGTTTCTCGGACTGCTGTTCCCGTCGCATTCTGAGATCCACACTCAGTGCCATGCGCCGCCATATGAACACACTCGACCTCTCCCTCCAGCAGCACCGCCGCACCCTTTTTCAAAGCTGCGCGTGCCCCCAGTTTCATTTTATTCTTCGCCTCATCCGTCGCCTCAACAAGAAACTTTTTCTCTTTCTCTCAAGTGCTAAGGAACGCAAGCTCCAACAACTCATCGACACCAACACCCATCTGGGACCCTCCACCCCTGCTTGTCCCTCCGTCCTCACCCCATCTTCCAATCCCAGCCCCAGCCGCATATTCACTATACCCCCTGACCTTCCCCTCTCCGATGCTGAACGTTCAGTGCTCAGCAAAGGACTTAGTTTCATACCCTTACGCCCTCATCTCATTGAATTTCGGGCTCGGCATGATGCTGAACTCTTCTTCCGCCGTCTTCGTCTCCGTGCTCACTTCTTTGGGCAGGAGTCCTCTCCCCGTTCAACGGATCCTTTTACCCACCTCCAATATTCTCCCTCCACTTGGACCCCTCCCTCTGGATTCTTACCTTCTCTTGATCTTTTCATTGAGAACTGTCGGCGTGACATTAGCCGTCTCAATTTCTCTGCTCCTCTCACCCATTCTAGTCTGTCTCTCTCTGAACTCACTGCACTCCGTTCTCTCAGGTCCAACCCCAACATTGTCATCAAACCCGCTGACAAGGGTGGTACTGTTGTTGTCTGGCACATTGACCTCTACCTCGCGGAGGCTGAGCGTCAACTCGCAGACATTTCCTCCTACCTCTCCCTGGACCATGACCCGACCACAGAACATCAAGCCATTGTTTCCAGGACTGTCACTGACCTCATCTCCTCTGGAGATCTTCCTCCCACAGCTTCCAACTTGATAGTCGCCCAACCTCGGACGGCCTGCTTCTACCTCCTACCCAAAATCCACAAACAGAACTGTCCTGGCAGACCGATCGTGTCAGCCTGTTCCTGCCCCATGGAACTCATTTCTCATTATCTTGACTCCCTTCTCTCTCCCCTTGTCCAGTCCCTTCCCACCTACATCCGTGATTCCTCTGACACCTTACGTCACATCAACAATTTCCAGTTCCCTGGCCCCAACCGCTTCCTCTTCACCATGGATGTCCAATCCCTCTACACCTCCATCCCCCACCAGGATGGTCTGAGGGCCCTTAGCTTCTTCCTTGAACAGAGGCCCCAACAATCCCCATCCACCACTACTCTCCTCCGTCTGGCTGAACTTGTTCTCACACTGAACAATTTCTCCTTTAACTCCTCTCACTTCCTCCAAATAAAAGGTGTGGCTATGGGTACCCGCATGGGCCCCAACTATGCCTGTCTCTTTATGGGGTATGTGGAACATTCCTTGTTCCAGTCCTACTCCGGCCCCCTCCCACAACTCTTTCTCGGGTACATCGATGATTACTTCGGTGCTGCTTCATGCTCTCGTCGGGACCTGGAAAAATTTATTAATTTTGCTTCCAATCTCCACCCCTCCATCACTTTCACATGGTCCATCTCTGACACTTCTCTTCCCTTCCTTGACCTCTCTGTCTCAATTTCTGATGATAGACTGTCCACCAATATCCATTACAAGCCTACCGACTCCCACAGCTACCTCGACTACAGCTCCTCACACCCCGCTTCCTGTAAAGACTCCATCCCATTCTCTCAGTTCCTTCGCCTCCGTCGCATCTGTTCTGATGACGCTACCTTCAAAAACAGCTCCTCTGACATGTCCTCCTTCTTCCTTAACCGAGGTTTTCCATCCACGGTCGTTGACAGGGCCCTCAACCGTGTCCGGCCCATATCCCGCGCATCCTCCCTCACGCCTTCTCCTCCCTCCCAGAAACATGATAGGGTCCCCCTTGTCCTCACTTATCACCCCACCAGCCTCCGCATTCAAAGGATCATCCTCCGCCATTTCCGCCAACTCCAGCATGATGCCACCACCAAACACATCTTCCCTTCACCCCCCCCCTGACGGCATTCCGTAGGGATCGTTCCCTCCGGGACACCCTGGTCCACTCCTCCATCACCCCCTACTCCTCAACCCCCACTTATGGCACCTCCCCATGCCCACGCAGAAGATGCAACACCTGCCCCTTCACTTCCTCTCTCCTCACCGTCCAAGGGCCCAAACACTCCTTTCAGGTGAAGCAGCATTTCACTTGCATTTCCCCTAACTTAGTCTACTGCATTCGTTGCTCCCAATGCGGTCTCCTCTACATTGGAGAGACCAAACGCAAACTGGGCGACCGTTTTGCGGAACACCTGCGGTCTGTCCGCAAGAAAGACCCAAACCTCCCTGTCGCTTGCCATTTTAACACTCCACCCTGTTCTCTTGCCCACATGTCTGTCCTTGGCTTGCTGCATTGTTCCAGTGAAGCCCAGCGCAAACTGGAGGAACAGCACCTCATCTTCCGACTAGGCACTTTACAGCCTTCCGGGCTGAATACTGAATTCAACAACTTTAGATCTTAAACTCCCCCTCCCCCCATCCCCACCCCGTTTCTCCCCACCCCCTCCCCTTTTTTTCAATAATTTATATAGATTCTTCTCTCCCCACCTATTTCCATTATTTTTAAATCTAAAACTAAAACCTTGTTAGTCTGTCCACCCCACCCCCACTAGAGCTGTACTTTGAGTATCCTGTCTTCCATTCTTAATTAGCACTTTTCTTAGACAAATATCACCACCTTCAACACCTCTTTGATCCTTTTGTCTGTGACATCTTTTGATTATCTGCTCATCTCCACAATCACCACACCCTCAATGTCTCTCTCTCCCCCCACACCACCCCACCCGCCCCCCCTCCTCCTCCACCCACCCACCTTAAACCAATTTATATTTCTCCCTTCTTCTAACTATGCTTCAGTTCTGCCGAAGGGCCATGAAGGCTCGAAACGTTAACTGATTTCTTATCCGCCGATGCTGCCAGACCTGCTGAGTTTTTCCAGGTAGTTCTGTTTTTGTTTTTAATCTAAAGACATTATCTGCCTCCCTTTCAGCTCTCATGATCATGATGTGTGATGTGAACCTACTGTGTCCACTCCCTCAATGGCTCCACTTGCAGTACACACAGCTCCTTAAAGCAAGATGAATTCCTGATTCCCCCACCCTTTGATCACTGCTGAAATGTTCCAGCAGTCACAGAACTTACCTGAAACAGCAGGAGTAGTTTCTGTAAATTGTGTCTCTGCAACAAGAAACCACAGTTACCCCCTTTACCACAGAATCACTTCCTCTCTTGTTGATTTGGTTGGCCTGGGCCGGGTTAAGCGCATGCGCGGGTTTATGCCCCACCCCCTGGGAGAAGATTAAAGGAGCGACGCATGCGCCTGGGAGCTGGAGAAAGGGGGGCCGGGCCCGGGCCCGGGAGAGGAGCATGCGCACTGAGACTGAGGGCGAGTTCGAACTGTTTCTCCCTCCCGGTCCCAGTTCCATTTTTTAATCTTTTCCCCGGATCGCGGATCAGTTCAGTTTCCTTTTTCCCCACATTTCACCCGCATCCAAACCTCCCCCCCAACTCCCGGTCCCCCCCGACACCCGGACCCACGGTCCCTCCCCACTCCCGGTCCCCCGGACCCACGGTCCCCCCACTCCCGGTCCCCCTGACACCTGGACCCACGGTCCCTCCCCACTCCCGGTCCCCCGGACCCACGGTCCCCCCACTCCCAGTCCCCCCGACACCCGGACCCACGGTCCTCCCACTCCCGGTCCCCCGGACCCACGGTCCCCCCACTCCCGGACCCACGGTCCCCCCACTCCCGGTCCCCCCGACACCCGGACCCACGGTCCTCCCACTCCCGGTCCCCCGGACCCACGGTCCCCCCACTCCCGGACCCACGGTCCCCCCACTCCCGGACCCACGGCCCCCCCACTCCCGGTCCCCCCACTCCCGGACCCACGGTCCCCCCACTCCTGGACCCACGGTCCCCCCACTCCTGGACCCACGGTCCCCCCACTCCCGGACCCACGGCCCCCCCACTCCCGGTCCCTCCGCTCCGGTTTTCACTGAGCTCCTTTTCCATCCACTTACCCCCCCCGCCCCCCCCCCCCCGGATAGGGAGTTAAATCCCGGGGAAGATAAATGAAAAAACTAAAAACTGCGGATGCTGGAAATCCAAAACAAAAACAGAATTACCTGGAAAAACTCAGCAGGTCTGGCAGCATCGGCGGAGAGGAATAAAGTTGACGTTTCGAGTCCTCATGACCCTTCAACAGAACTGAGTAAAATTAGGAGAGGGGTGAAATATAAGCTGGTTTAAGGGGGGGCGGGGGGAGAGAAGCTGGTTTAAGGGGGGTGGGGGAGAGAAGTTGTGGGGGGGTGGGGTGGTTGTAGGGACAAGCAAGCAGTGATAGGAGCAGATAATCAAAAGATGTCACAGACAAAGGAACAAAGAGGTGTTAAAGGTGGTGATATTATCTAAGAGAATGTGCTAATTAAGAATGGATGGCAGGACACTCAAGGTACAGCTCTAGTGGGGGTGGGGTGGAAAGACTGACAGGGCATTACAGTTATAGATTTAAAAATAATGGAAATAGGTGGGAAAAGAAAATTCTATATAAATTATTGGAAAAAACAAAAAGGGGAAGAAACGGGAAGGGGGATGGGGATGGAGGAAGGAGTTTAAGATCTAAAGTTGTTGAATTCAATATTCAGCCCGGAAGGCTGTAAAGTGCCTAGTCGGAAGATGAGGTGCTGTTCCTCCAGTTTGCGCTGAGCTTTTATGTGGAACTTTCCTTGGTCCAGTCCTACTCGGGCCCCATCCCCCACCTCTTTTTCTGCTACGTTGATGACGATGACTGAACTGGTGCTGCTTTAGACTCTCAGCCTGAACTGGAAAATTTCTTCAACTCTGCTTTCATTTTCCACCCTTTCCTCACCTTCACACAGTCCATTTCCAACTCTCGCTTTCCTCAAATTCTCTGTCACCATTTCTGGGGATGGCCTGTCAAAGAATATTCACTAAAATCCAACCCAATCTCACAGCTACCTCGATGATACTTCTCACAAGTTTCTCCCACTTGGTAACATCTGTTCTGATCGTGCAACTGACCTTTTTCCTCAACCAATTCCCCGACACTGTGGTTAACAAGGCCCCCATCCCAATTCCTGCACTTATGCTCTCACCCTTCCGACCCCACCTGCCCACTGAAGACCACGTCAGGAGTCCCCTTGTCCTCACCTTCCACCCCTCCAGCCTGGAGTGGGGTTTAAACCCACAACCTTCAGACTCTGAGTGAGAGTGTTACCCACTGAGTCATGGCTGACATGTGGATACCTGCCACCCTCTGTTAGCCCCACATAAACATCCATCCTTCATCTGTGAGAGTTTTGACAGTGGGGATTTAATTTCACAAGGTTTAATCATCAATGTGGATCCTCATTCAGGGTAAGTGAGAGTTGGAACACTTGACCAGCTGTGTTGTAGCCCTTTCTCTGTTTCTGCATTCACTGTATAGGAAGACTCGCTGCTGGGAGCAGAGCCTTGTTAGACAACTCCTTTAGATTCAGCAGCTTATTTAACATTGCATCGAAGCCTGATCCTGATGTCCAGCAGGAGTTTCCAGACAGGGACCAGGACAGGAATGTCAACAAGTCATTCCCCTCTCTCACACTGAGCACTGAGATCAATATTAGCTGCTGCTCTGGCTGAGGCATCTTTTCCCTCTGGGGTCCAGATGGTCCTTTAGCCAGATCCACATGAGGGGATATTAGGAGAAAAAACATATTCAAAGTTGTAGGCAGACTCTCAAAGAAGGGAAGAGAGATGTGGGGAGGTTTAATCTGGCATCGCAGCGAAGCTGGTGTTGGCCTGAATTTCATGCTCAGCTCTCTGGAGCGGCTCTGTGAACTCACGACTTTCAGACTCAGAGCTACCCACTGAACCACAGGGTAGCTGGAATATTGGGGGAGGTTTCAGTCCCTCACTCCATCGGGTCTTGACTACACACTAAGGGTCAGGGGAATAGGCAGGACTGTCCATCCCATACTGGGAACATCCATTTCAGACATACCACAAATAGGAGCAGGAGGAGGACATTCAGCCCCTCAACACTGTTCCCCCCTCATTAAGATCATGCCTGATCTACATCAACTCCACTTTCCACCTGATCATCATATCCTGGAATTCGCTTTGAGTCAAAAACTCTCAGCCTTGAATATGCAGACTGGGTTTCACATCTACTGGGATCCAGTTCAGGACAGCATTGATCCAGTGCTGAGTGTCTGTATTAAAGTCCAACAATGACTGAGTGGGGAACACTCTCACTTCTGAATCCCATTCCGGAGACATGAGCCCCATATCCAGTCTAACATTCCCAGTGCAATACTGAGGGAGTGCTGCACTGTCAGAGGGTCAGTATTGAGGGAGTGCCGCACTGAAGGAGGGTCAGTACTGAGGGAGTGCTGCACTGTCGGAGGGTCAGTACTGAGGGAGTGCTGCACTGTCGGAGGGTCAGTACTGAGGGAGTGCTGCACTTTTGGGGTGTCAGTACTGAGGGAGCGCTGCACTGTCAGAGAGTCAGTACTGAGGGAGCACTGCAATGTCAGAGAGTCAGTACTGAGGGAGCGCTGCACTGCCAGAGCGTCAGTACTGAGGGAGCGCTGCACTGTCAGAGAGTCAGTACTGAGGGAGCGCTGCACTGTCGGAGGGTCCACATGCCGGGAGAGCTGCACTGTTGGATATGCTGTTGTTCGGATGAAACATTAAACCGAAGCCTGTCTGCTCTCTCAGAGCAATGAGAAAAATCCCATGGTCACTATTTGGAAGTTAATCGGGGGGGAGTTTTCCCTGAGACCTGGGCCCAATATTTATCCCTAAACCCACATCATTAAAAACAGGTGATCTGCTTTTGTCCTGACCCAGCATTTGTGGGAGCTTAAAAACAAAACTAAAAATACCTGGAAAAACTCAGCAGGTCTGGTAGCATCTGCGGAGAGGAACATAGTTAACATTTCGAGTCCGTATGACTCTGTATGACTGTGGGATCTTGCTGTGCACAAATTCACTACCGCATTTCATGCATTACCATGGTTCAAAAAGAATTCACTTCGCAGTTTGTATATTATTTTATTGTAAGTATGTTGTTGATTATAAATCACTTTGGGAGATCTTGTGGCCATGAAAGCTGCTATATCAATGCAAGTCCTGTCATCAAAGACGCTCAATAATCTCCCTGCAATACCGGCCTTTGTTCACCTGGTGGCGCTGGTGCTCAGCAGCGCCATCAAGTGACTGACTCTCTGGCTGGGGAGTGACTATGATCATGAAGCTGGTTCTCCCAGGACCAGGCCAGACCATTGCACTTCGGGTGTGCTGCCGCCTGCGATGTCCCCAAATGCGGGATACTCGACTGCAAAACTTGTGGTAATGAGGGACTGCGTTCGTGCTCTCCCCTGAAAAAAAAATGAACCCTTTAACACAGGAACCGGTCTCTGGGTTTATCTGACTGAACCCCTTTAATACAGAAACCAGGCTCTGGGTTTATCTGACTGAACCACTTTAATACAGGAACCAGACTCTGGGTTTATTCTCACTGAACCCCTTTAATACAGGAACCAGACTCTGGGTTTATCTGACTGAACCTCTTTAATACAGGAACCAGGCTCTGGGTTTATCTGACTGAACCCCTTTAATACAGGAACCAGACTCTGGGTTTATTCTCACTGAACCCCTTTAATACAGGAACCAGACTCTGGGTTTATTCTCACTGAACCCCTTTAATACAGAAACCAGACTCTGGGTTTATCTGACTGAACCCCTTTAATACAGGAACCAGACTCTGGGTATATCTGACTGAACCCTTTTAATACAAGAACCAGACTCTGGGTTCATTCTCACTGAACCAATTTAAAAAGTTAATAAGTTAAGAAATAAAAACTATTAAATAAAGGATCATCGCCGGATGGTTGGGCTGGAGGTGAAAACCCCACGAACCCTGAAAGGAGTTGGCCAGTCTCTGTCCCGGAAATGACGTCTCTCCCTTTGAAAGCAGAATCTGTTATTCCGGGGCGGGGCGGGGCCGGGCCCTGCGGGGCGGGGCGGGGCGGGGCGGGGCCGGGCCCTGCGGGGCGGGGCGGGGCGGGGCGGGGCGGGGCGGTGGCCGCACTGTCCCATTGTTACTGAATTGGGGGGGGGTGAAAATTATGTTCCAGTTTCTGTCATGAATAGCCGGGTTCAAAGCTGCTTTTCCCCTGAAGGGATTGGATGGAGTAAATAATCCGAGTGTCGGCTCCCGGGAAACTGTTCACTTCAGCCCCGGGGGGAGAGGGAGGTGAGACCTGGAATGATCCACCCCCCCGCGGTTGTGAAGCCATGGTCCTGCTCATCACGTGACACACTTTCTGCACGTGTTCAGATTGAGTTAGTTCCATGTGGAGGTTGATGTTGAGTTTTTATGTTCCGGTTGTAACTGAGATTTAATTTTCTGTTGATTTTGATGTTTTGCTGATTTCACTACCATCCGGTTATTTTTAATTCTGGCGGATTTTATTTCTCTCACTCCGGGATTGTGTTTCTAACCCGTTTCTCCCTCTCCTGTTGTCCCCCTGTCCCCGGCTCTGAGCGGATCCCTCTCTCGGGGAATGGATGGAAAAGGAGCTGCGGGTCCCTCAGTGAAAACCGGAGAGGGGACCGTGCGGTTCCTCCTGCTGATACCGGATTAAACTGTCCGGATTGGAGAGGGAACAGAATCAGCAAAAAAACTGACAACTGGAGAAAATGGCGGCAGCAAAGGTGCTGAGAGGAGTAAAGACTCAGCAGCTGATTGGATCTGGTTTGTGCCGGGGCGGGGCGTGGACTGATTGACAGGGCGACCCGGCAGCTGATTGGATCCGGTTTGCGCGGGGGCGGAGCGAGGACGGATTGACAGGGCGACCCGGCAGCTGATTGGATCCGGTTTGCGCGGGGGCGGAGCGAGGACGGACTGACAGGGCGACCCGGCAGCTGATTGGATCCGGTTTGCGCGGGGGCGGTGCCAGGACTGATTGACAGGGCGACCCGGCAGCTGATTGGCTTTGACTCTGGTTTCGCTCCTGTGGGTGGGGAGGCGACGTCATCCGGTTGAGTTTGTGAAATTGGAAAATTCTGGAAACACTGAGCAGATCAGGAGGGAAACAGTTAATGATTCCAGTTTAATGTTGGTGCTTTCAGAGCTGTTCTGTTTTTAGTTTAAACTTGCAGCATCTGCAGTATTTTTGCTTTTATTATAACAAGTTTTCTTTCTCTTCTGTTCCCAGTCCCACTTTCTTCAATAAAACCTCCCAAAGCCACAACCTCCAGCCTCCCCGAGAAGGACAAGGGCAGCAGGAGCCTGGGAACAGCATCACCTCCAAGCTCCCCTCCCAGTCACACACACACACCGCCTCGACTTGGAGATATACCGGCCGTTCCTTCATCGTCACTGGGTCAAAATCCTGGAACTGCCTCCCTAACGGCTCCGTGGGAGCCCCTTCACCACACGGGGCTGAAACGGGTGAAGAAGGCGGCCCATCACCACCTTCTCAAGGGGCGTCTCGGGATGGACAATAAATGTCGGCTTCGCCAAAGACACTCCCATCTCGATAATTAATATTTCATTGTAAAGATGAAACAACTCATTCCTTCCCCTGCTTTTACCTCCAGTGGATTGTGCTCCATAAGGAAGACTCTTTTTATCTGGACATGTCCTTATCCTGACTAACAATGAGCTACCAGGAGGGTCTGGGTAGATACAATGGGCAGTGGGTTGACTTCCACTCCCATCAGGCACCAGTTCCCCCGCTGGATGTCAACCCAGTATCAAAGTGACTGGAATTCTCACCTCTGCTCACCGGGGTAGAGGCAACAAGTTGGGATTGTAATAAAAAGTACCTGGTTAAAAAACCGCAACCGTGAGTATGTTCATTGTGCCTCAGACACTGAAACAAGACCAACAGCAACTACATGGATTGATCAACGTGTGCTGGATACTGCAGTAAACTCAATCACCACAACAATGAGGAAGCTCCAGTTTATCCTGAAGTGTGGAAGTCATTGAAAATCGTGTGTGTTGAGGCCGCACAGACAGTGAAACATGTTCTGAATCATAGCGACACGAGGAGAGACCCCCAACCAGCAGTTCAACGTATCTCAGACAGGTAAGTTCCAATTTCAGTTTTCTCCCATCACTTCCAAGATGATTCCAACGTTAAAGACAGACCTGTGTTTATATTGCATCTTTCCTGGTAACCTAGAGCTCTGCTAGGGATGTTGGTTGATGGCCAAATATTGGCAAATAAACCTGGAGGAAGTCACCTATACCACTGCCAGTACTGGCTGTAGGATCACTTTCATCCATGGGAGAGGGCCAAAGGGGCCCTTAGTTCAATGTCTCGACTGAAACACGGAACTTCGAACACTGTAGCACTCCCGCAGTACTGCAGTGGGAACGTCAGCATTTCTTATGAGCTCACGTGTCTGTTGCGGGTTTTGAACAGCACTGTTGGCGGGTCATTAGCGAAGCAGCGCCGCACTGTCAGGGGCTTGGTACTGAGGGAGCTCCGCACTGTCGGGGTCTTTAGCAAGGCAGTGCCGCACTATCAGTGGATTGGTACCGAGGGAGCTCCGCAGTGTCGGAGGGTCATTACTGACGCAGTGCCGCACTGTCGGAGGGTCATTACCGAGGCAGTGCCGCACTGTCGGAGGGTCATTACCGAGGCAGTGCCGCACTGTCGGAGGGTCATTACCGAGGCAGTGCCGCACTGTCGGAGGGTCATTACCGAGGCAGTGCCGCACTGTCGGAGGGTCATTACCGAGGCAGTGCCGCACTGTCGGAGGGTCATTACCGAGGCAGTGCCGCACTCTCAGGGGTATGGTACTGAGGGAGTTCCGCACTGTCGCAGGGTTGGTAATGATGCGACACCACACAGGGAGATGTTGTCTTTTGGACGAGTTCTTTAACCAAAGTTCTGTCTCCCATCTCTGATGCAGAAACTCCGACAGCCACGATTCGGTTCGGGAGCAGGGAGTTTCTCTCTCAGATAAGCTGGGGTTGTTTCTGATGATGCCAGTTTTGTGAAGTTGCTCTGCCTCCATTTGTGTTATTTCCTACTTTACAACAGTGAGGAGTCTTCAAAAACTATTAGGTGTAAATAGCCTTGGTGTGTGAAGGCAGTATATAAATCTAAGTCCTTTTTCACAGTTGCTAAAAGGATTCCCTGCAATACTGACCTTTATTCACCTCATCATCTCCTGGATAAACCCCTTTAATACAGATAGCGGTCTCTGGGTTTATCTGACTGAGTTTTTCCAGGTAATTATGTTTTTGTTTTGGATTTCCAGCATCCGCAGTAGTATTTTGTTTTTATCTCTGTTTTTAATTGACTGCCACTCCTCTTCAAGAAATGTCTACCTTGAAGAAGTACTGCTCTGCTCTCCGACAGGATTTCTGTATCTCTCTTCTACATTGTTCACCTTCATTGCTTTCCATTTCTCTCCTGGTGTTTGACAAGGTGTTTACTAAAACCCGCTTTCACAGCCATATTTCCTTTCTCAGTGACTGTCTCCGTCTCCGACTTACCCCAGGTGGATTTCAACTGAAATTCCATCCCTCTTGTTTCGAACCCACCCAGGATTACAGGTATCTCCGGGACATAAAACGTTTCTCGGACTGCTGTTCCCGTCGCATTCTGAGATCCACACTCAGTGCCATGCGCCGCCATATGAACACACTCGACCTCTCCCTCCAGCAGCACCGCCGCACCCTTTTTCAAAGCTGCGCGTGCCCCCAGTTTCATTTTATTCTTCGTCTCATCCGACGCCTCAACAAGAAACTTTTTCTCTTTCGCTCAATTGCTAAGGAACGCAAGCTCCAACAACTCATCGACACCAACACCCATCCAGGACCCTCCACCCCTGCCTGTCCCTCCGTCCCCACCCCATCTTCCAACCCAGCCCCAGCCGCGTATTCACTATACTCCCTGACCTTCCCCTCTCCGACGCTGAACGTTCAGTGCTCAGCAAAGGACTTAGTTTCATACCCTTACGCCCTCATCTCAATGAATTTCGGGCTCAGCACGATGCTGAACTCTTCTTCCACCGTCTTTTTCTCCGTGCTCACTTCTTTGGGCAGGAGTCCTCTACCCGTTCAACGGATCCTTTTACCCACCTCCAATATTCTCCCTCCACCTGGACCCCTCCCCCTGGATTCTTACCTTCTCTTGATCTTTTCATTGAGAACTGTCGGCATGACATTAGTCGTCTCAATTTCTCTGCTCCTCTCACCCATTCTAATCTGTCTCTCTCTGAACTTACTGCACTCCGTTCTCTCAGGTCCAACCCCAACATTGTCATCAAACCCGCTGACAAGGGTGGTGCTGTTGCTGTTTGACGCACTGACCTCTACCTCGCAGAGGCTGAGCGCTAACTCGCAGACATTTCCTCCTACCTCTCCCTGGACCATGACCCCACTACTGAACATCAAGCCATTGTTTCCAGGACTGTCACTGACCTCATCTCCTCTGGAGATCTTCCTCCCACAGCTTCCAACCTGATAGTCGCCCAACCTCGGACGGCCCGCTTCTACCTCCTGCCCAAAATCCACAAACAGGACTGTCCCGGCAGACCAATCGTGTCAGCCTGTTCCTGCCCCACGGAACTCATTTCTTGTTATCTTGACTCCATTCTCTCTCCCCTTGTCCAGTCCCTTCCCACCTACATCCGTGATTCCTCTGACACCTTACGTCACATCAACAATTTCCAGTTCCCTGGCCCCAACCCCTTCCTCTTCACCATGGACGTCCAATCCCTCTATACCTCCATCGCCCACCAGGATGGTCTGAGGGCCCTTAGCTTCTTCCTTGAACAGAGGCCCGAACAATCCCCATCCACCACTACTCTCCTCCGTCTGGCTGAACTTGTTCTCACACTGAACAATTTCTCCTTTAACTCCTCTCACTTCCTCCGAATAAAAGGTGTGGCTATGGGTACCCGCATGGGCCCCAGCTATGCCTGTCTCTTTATGGGGTATGTGGAACATTCCTTGTTCCAGTCCTACTCCAGCCCCCTCCCACAACTCTTTCTCCGGTACATCGATGACTACTTCGGTGCTGCTTCATGCTCTCGTCGGGACCTTGAAAAATTTATTAATTTTGCTTCTAATCTCCACCCCTCCATCATTTTCACATGGTCCATCTCTGACACTTACCTTTCCTTCCTTGACTTCTCTGTCTCAATTTCTGGTGATAGACTGTCCACCAATATCCATTACAAGCCTACCGACTCCCTTTTGTTTTTTCCGAATTATATAGATTTTTCTTTTCCCACCTATTTCCATTATTTCTAAATCTATACCTGTAATGCCCTGTCAGTCTTTCCACCCCACCCCCACTAGAGCTGTACCTTGAGTGTCCTGCCATCCATTCTTAATTAGCACATTCTCTTAGATAATATCACCACCTTTTACACGTCTTTGTTCCTTTGTCTGTGACATCTTTTGATTATCTGCTCCTATCACTGCTTGCTTGTCGCTACAACCACCACCGCCCCCCCACAACTTCTCTCTCTTCCCCCCCCCCCCCCCCCCCGGTTGACAGGACAAGACGCATGGTTCAGAAACAGAACAAAACTGTTCAAAGATCAACTGGAACAGGGCAGCTGGTTGGTTCTGATCTCTGACCTCAGGAAGTCTGACATGAACCAGTATCAGTGTCAGATTTACAGGAACACGAGTGTGGGCTATTATTGGGAGCAAACTGATCTTGGTCATCTCTCTAAGAGGTGAGAGGTTTCTGTTTCAGGTATTCTGTATTTAATCTCTGTATGGGTTTGGTCGTTCAGTGGTTATGTTACTAGACTAGTTATACAGAGGCCTGGACTAATGATTCAGAGGATGAGAGTTCAAATCCCTCCATGGCACACCCAGAATTTAAATTCAGTTTATTAAATAAAAATCTGGAAATATAAAGTTGGTTCCAATAAAAGTGACGCTGAAGCTGTTGGATTGTTGTAAAACCCCAACTGGTTCACGAATATCCCTTTAGGGAAGGAAACCTGCCATCCTTACCCAGTCTGGTCTCTATGTGACTCCAGTCCCACAATAACCTGGTTGACTTTTAACTGTCCTCTGACTTGCTCGGCCACTTCAATCAGAATCAAACCATGAGAAAAAAAAGACTAAAATTGAACAGATCACTGTATGTGACCCAGTTATGGAATCAGGAAACAACAAAGACCCACCCAGCCCAGTGGACTCTGCAATATCCCCTCACTAACATCTGGGGACTAGTGTCCATGCTGGGAGAGCTGGGTGATATAGTCATACTCACTGATGGAAGGAGTTAACAGTGTTATCAAGCTGCCCCCCCTCAGCTGATGAATCAGTACTCCTGCATGTTGAATGCCACTTGGAGGAAGCACTGAGGGTAGCGAGGACACAGAATGTACTGAGTGAGGTCTTCAATGTCCATCATTAAGGCTGGGTCAGTAATAGCACCACTGACTGAGCAGACTGAGCCCTGAAGGACAGAGCTGTCAAACTGGGTGATGGAAGGAGTTAATGGAGCTATCAAGCTGCACTCACTCTCCAGCAAAGAGCTCTATCCATCTCCAGATGTTGGGGAGGTGGGGCCCATCACACCTCTCAGGCAGCCTTTACAAGACCCAGTGCACTTGCCTTGAAAGTGTATCCCAGTAGACCCAGGATCCTGGGGGGATTCTCTCTACAGGGGGATGTAGGCTGCTGGGAATGATCCTGCTCAGGGTAACTCTGGAAAACTTCCATTCTACTCCCCCCACAGTTAATGCAATCCTGTTGGATTTTTCACTTTGCCGACCCTGTTCCTGATCCTTCCCGATCAGTTTGACCCAAATCCCGTTCCTCCCAGGATGTGTTTCCCTAAAGCCCGATAGAGTCTTTGAACATTTCTGCAGTTTGTTTCACACACAGTACTAAACACATGTTGTTTTCTTTAGAACACACACAGGTACCAGGTAAATCTGTTTCTAAGCTACTGCATGTGTTTTCAGCTCTTACATTTGAACATGCTGCAGAGACAGGTAGTAACATTAGAATGTTTGAAATGCTGTGTGATATTTCACCATAGAATGATTCTGTGAGAGTGAGTGGTGTGGGTCACTGTTACCTGTAACTGGCCCTTAAACTACTTGGAATTGTTATTTCTGTTTTTTGAATCTCACCTTCCTGTCCCTCAGATACAGAAGTGAGGATTCCTGCTTCCCACTAGCATTAGTGTCTCTGGAATCCTGTGTGGAAAGTCTTGGTACAATTTTAACCGAACCCTCCTATTGGGAAACTGACGGGATTGTGTGTAACACTGGTTGAAGTCAGTGGGGAGTAATATTGACCTGGGTGTAAATCAGCGTTCCACCCAATCCCGTGGCTTTCCTTTCCTGATTTAATTAAAATTCCCGCTCTATTTCAGCGGACTGTTGGGTTTAACTGGAGGGAGGTTGCTGCTGGTCAGTGTCCAGTTATGTCGATTGGAAAGCATGTATCCATCACATTGTGGGACAGTGTGTGCGTGAAAGGAGCTGTGGGGTGGCCTGGTGTGTGTGTGTGATTATTGGTATCTAACCTCCCACGTCCCTCCAGGACTAGGATTAACCAGGGATCTGTTTGTACTGGGGTTGGTTCTGAAACACTAGGTGCTGAAGGTCTCTGCTGTTAGTTTTGTGAGTGTGTCCCAGTCTGTTAATGTCTTCATTCTGTCCATAGATTCTGGACTCTCTACTGGAGCAAGAGTGGGATTGGGAATCGGAATTCCTGTTCTTCTTGTTGCTGTAATTGTGGTTTTCATATTCCAAACACGGCAAAGATGGTGAGTTCTAGAATGTTCCACGGCTCCCATTGTTAATTCCAGTTTAGTTTTATTACATTTAGTGTTGTGGAAAGGTTGTGTACAGCGATACACTTTGAGCTGCCTGTGCTCATCTCTCTGGCCTCTTGACCATCCCCTGATTTCCATCACTCCACCATTGGCGGTCGTGATGTCAGCTGCCTGGGCCCTAAGCTCTGGAATTCCCTCCGTAAACCTCTCCTTTTCAGGCGCTCTTTAAAACCTACCACCTTTTGATCAAGACTTTGGTCACCTGTCCTAATATCTCCTTATGTGGCTCACGCTTTCCCCTGTTAGGCACCTTTGGACAATAAGGCTGCTATATAAATGCAAGTTCTTGCTCAATCTCAGCACCCTGTGACCCGGCCATCAGTGGTTTCCATCACTGGGGCAGCCATCTTGGATTTCCTTGTCTCCTTCAACATCCCCATCTCCCTGCCCACCTCTCGCCCACCCAGCGGTGGGGAGGGGAGATTATTACAGACTCTCTAACTCTGTCCTCTGACTCTCCATCGCGATATTTCTGTGTCTGTTAACCTGTTTGGTCACTGCTGGATTGGGCTTGAGCACATCAAGGAATATCCTGTCCATCTGTGGCTCCTCTCAATCCTTCAGGATCAGTCTGGAGAGCCCGGACACTCCCAACCTCCTCGTGTCTGATCTGATCCCCATCATCTTGAGCTCAGTGTTAACCGAGATCCTCATCAATTCTTCTTCTCCAATATTGAGGGTGAGCTGGCATTTTTCTATTTGTCTGGTGCCTCGGTCAGCACAGCTCTTATGGAGTGTCCAGCTCTTGCCCATTGCCTCCCCTATGAGCCTCCTCTCCTCTACACTCTGTGCTCCATCACCGTGCAGCTCCTGTGACCCATTTTCCAGCTGCTATTGGTACCCAGGATGTTGAGTGTAATTTAATCGGTCTGTGCTCCTGAACGGCTCCTTTACACACTTGTCCAAAGTGTTGGATTCTTTTAATGTCACCTGAACTCTGCTGGTTTTTCTCTCCTAGGAATCGACAGTCGAACAATCGAAATGAAGCATCTAAGGATGTTCCTTTGACAGAGGTGACCTGTCCAGATGAAACACGGGGCCTTGTGACAACAGCACCTGAGCATCAGGATGAAGCGGCTGGAAAAGAAAACCTTCTGGGGAACGGGACTGTCCAGCACCGACTGAGTTTCCCCAGCATTGAGCCTGTGTCAGGGAGGGGAAAATCAGCCCAGAATGGATGATTGTTACATATGAACGTATAACCCTCTGCGCTGTGGAGGCTCCCCCCCCAACACCACCACTGCCCTGCAGGGGCCAGCCCTCCCCCCATCACTCTCTCTCCCCCCACCCACAATGAGGCACCGTGGACTACGTGCTGAGGGATGTATTAGAGCTTGGGGGCAGCCGCCACAAAGGCGCAATGGGGAAAGGTCGCTGTCTAAGACCTTTCAGCTACAGTGCACCGAGGGGCTGGGAATTGTATAGACCCCTCGGGCTGTACGATTCAGACGGAAAGTATACAGTGAATACTAAATATATCATCATTGTATTGAAGCACCTCAGAGTGTTAACATGATGTATGTCGATAAAGTGAACAGCTTTGCACTGTCTGACTCTCTGTAATGACCATATTGAAATGTCTGTAATATTGATTCCATTGAAACACCTCATGTCCTGTGTGGAAAAGTGGAATATGATTGCATTTTTTGTGATGGCCATTTCGAAATGCCTTGTAATGTTTTTTCAAATATTTTATGAAAGTATATTGTTCCAAATAAAAATTTTGTATTTTATATTTTCAAAATGAAGTCAAAACAGGTCTGTGGGTCTGGATTTTTAATTTCATATGTTTCCCAGTTGGAGGGGATTCTGATCCTCCAGACAACCCTCAGAGAGAAATTTCTCATTTCTGTCTTAAATGGGCAACCTCTTATTTTTAAACCATGAGCCCCAAGTTCTAGATTCTCCCACAAGAGGAAACATCCTCTCCACATCCACCCTGTCAAGACCCCTCAGGATCTTACTCTTCGAGTCCGTCCAACCCACCCATTCCAGGTATTGGTCTGGTAAACCTTCTCTGAACTGCTTCCAACGCATTTACATCCTTCCTTAAATAAGGAGACCATTCAGTGCTTCCTTGTGGAGATCATAGTTCAGGACTGAAATCAGAATCACTTCCCACTGACAATGAGTCCTTGTCACCAACTTGTCATCAGTGAGTCTGAGATGATAATTTCAGAATATCCAAATCGACAGGAGATCAGGAAAAGGAATTGACCAATTTGGTGTTTTAGGGACATTTATTTATTACACTGAATAAGTTCAATAATGTATTGGTACTTACAATTGTATTTTGGACACTATTAAGTTTATACAAAAGTTCCCTGCCTTCCATGATCTTTACTGTCATCAGTGTAGAACATGATCTTGGAGAGTTTCCCAATGCAGCTGCAGTTGGTGGCTTTGGCTTGGTGGGTGCGGGGGGTGGGATTACGAGGTTCGGGACTCTCCCTGGATGAACATCCTGTGTCACCAGCTGCTCTCCTTTGGTGGATCTGGTCAATTCTTCCACAGGACCTCCACGCCTAGAATCGGGGAGAGATTGGTGCCTTCTCTCCACCCAGAAACTGAACTGGACTAGCCATATAAACACTGTGGCTACAAGAGCAGGCCAGGGGCTGGGAATCCTGCGGTGAGTAACTCACCTCCTGACTCCCCAAAGTCTGTCCACCATCTACAAGGCACAAGTCAGGAGTCTCTGATGGAAACTCTCCACTTGCCCTGGATGAGTGTAGCTCCCACAACACTCAAGAAGCTGGACACCGTCCAGGACAAAGCAGCCCGCTTGATGGCACCCCTTTTACAAATATTCACTCTCTCCACTACCGACACACATTTGCAGCAGTATGTACCATCTACAAGATGCACTGGAGAAACTCTGTGACCTCTTCCAACCCCGTATAACCCTCCCTATCCTTGTAACCTCCTCCAGCCCCTACAACTGTCCCTATCCCTTTAACCTCCTCCTGCCCATACAAACCTCCCTATCTCTTTAACCTCTTCCAACCCCCTATAACCCTCCCTATCTCTGTAAACTCTTCCAACCCTTATAACCCTTCCTATCTCTATAACCTCCTCCAGCCCCTGCAACCCTCCCTATCTTTGTAACCTCCTCCAGCCCCTACAACCGTCCCTATCTCTGTAACCTCCTCCAGCCCCTACAACCGTCCCTATCCCTTTAACCTCCTCCAGCCCATACAAACCTCCCTATCTCTGTAAACTCTTCCAACCCTTATAACCCTCTCTATCTCTGTAACTTCCTTCAGCTTCTGTAACCCTCCCTATCTCTGTAACCTCTTCCAGCCACAACAACCCTCCAAAATCTCTGCGCTCCTTTCAGCCCCTTGAGCATCCCCCGATTTCCATCGCTCCAACATTGGCGGCCGTGCCTTCAGCTGCCTGGGGCCCTAAACTCTGGAATTCCCATCCTAATCCTCTATCTCCCTTCCTTTAAGATGCCCCTTAAAAACTTCATTGTCTAAGCTTTTAGTCCCTAGTATCTGCTTAGGTGGCTCTGGAAAAACTTTTGACTCATTTACAAAACCCTGATGTGCATAGGGGAACTTTTTTGCAGTATTAATGGCGCTATATAAATGCAAGTTGTTTTTTGTTGTTGTTCCTGTATTAAAGGAGTTCAGCCATTAGATGGCGCTGCTGATCCAAATTTAAAACTGAGCAGCGGCGCCACCAGGTGGGCAAAGGGCGGTATTGCAGAGACAACTTCAGCAACTTTGAAAACAGAGACTTGCATTTCTCTGGCGCCTTCACCTTCCCAGGATGGCTAAAGCTTTTCACAGCCAATTAAATACTTTTCCAAAAGTATGTTCGCTGTAGTAATGTAGGAAACGTGGCGGCCAATTTTCGGACAGCAAGCTCCCACAAACATCAATGTGATAATGATCCAGATCAGGTTTTTTAGTGATGTTGGTTGAGGGGTAAATATTGGCCCCAGGACACCGGGGAGACCTTCCCCCTGCTCTTCTTCCAAATAGTGGCCGTGGGATCTTTTACACGCACTAAGAAGGCAGATGGGGATCTCGTTTTAAAATTTCACCTGAAGGCCAACATCTCCTTTGGCACCGACCCTCCGACAGCGCGGCACCCCCTCAGTGTTGATGGGGGGAAGCGGGTTTGGAGAGGCACCGGGAGGTAGGGGGCTGGTTGGAGAGGAGCCAGGGTCATGGGGTGGGGAGAGGAAGCAAGGGCAGATGGCGGGGGAGAAGAGAAGGAGTGGGTGGAGGGGAGAGATGGAGTAGGGGGGGGGAGAGAGGGAATGGGGGGGGATAGAGGGAGTGGGGGGGGGAAGAGAGGGAGTGGGGGAGAAGAGAGGGAGTTGGGGGAAGGGTGGGAGTTGGGGGAAGAGAGGGAGTTGGGGGGAAGAGAGGGAGTGGGGGGGAAGAGAGGGAGTGGGGGGCAAGAGAGGGAGTGGGGGAAGGGAAGGAGTTGGGGGAAGAGAGGGAGTTGGGGGAAGAGAGGGAGTGGGGTGGAGAGAGGGAGTGGGGGTGAAGAGAGGGAGTGGGGGGGAAGAGAGGGAGTGGGGGGGAAGAGAGGGAGTTGGGGGAAGAGAGGCAGTGGAGGAAGAGGGGGAGTGGGGGAAGAGACGGAGTGACGGGGAAGAGCGGGAGTGGGGGGGAAGATCGGGAGTGGGGGGGAAGAGAGGGAGTGGGGGAAGAGAGGGAGTGGGGGGGAAGAGAGGGAGTTGGGGGAAGAGAGGGAGTTGGGGGAAGAAAAGGAGTGGGGGTGAAGAGAGGGAGTGGGGGGAAGAGAGGGAGTGGGGGGGAAGAGCGGGAGTGGGGGGGAAGAGAGGGAGTGGGGGGGAAGAGGGGGAGTGGGGGGGAAGAGTGGGAGTGGGGGGGAAGAGAGGGAGTTGGGGGAAGAGAGGGAGTTGGGGGAAGAGAGGGAGTTGGGGGAAGAAAGGGAGTGGGGGTGAAGAGAGGGAGTGGGGGGAAGAGAGGGAGTGAGGGGTAGAGAGGGAATGGGGGACGAGTGGGAGTTGGGGGAAGAAAGGGAGTGGGGGTGAAGAGAGGGAGTGGGGGTGAAGAGAGGAAGTGGGGGGAAGAGAGGGAGTGGGGGGGGGAAGAGAGGGAGTGAGGGAAGAGAGGGTGTGGGGGAAGAGGGGGAGTGGGGGAAGAGGGGGAATGGGGGGAAGAGAGGGAGTGGGGGAAGAGAGGGAGTGGGAGAAGAGTAGTAGTGGGGGAAGAGAGGGAGTGGAGACTCTCTGTAATGACCATATTGAAATGTCTGTAATATTGATTCCATTGAAACACCTCATGACCTTTTTGGAAAAGTGGAATATGATTGGCCATCACAAAACATGCATTTTGAAATGCCCCCTTAGCACCCACCCTCCGACAGCGCAGCGCCCCCTCAGTACTGACCCTCCGACAGCGCGGAGCCCCTCAGTACTGACCCTGCGACAGCGCGGAGCCCCCTCAGTACTGACCCTCCGACAGCGCGGAGCCCCCTCAGTACTGACCCTCCGACAGCGCGGAGCCCCCTCAGTACTGACCCTCCGACAGCGCGGAGCCCCCTCAGTACTGACCCTCGAACAGGAGAATGTGTTAATAGCAGAACGAGGGTTTGCAGTCGGTGAAAGAACAACATGGAAGAAGTGACAGATGGACCTTTGGGGTGGGGAGAGGGGACATTGGAAGCAAGAAGGATAGCAAGTGGGGTAAAAAAGGGGATAAATCAATGAATAAAAATGAGCTAAAACAATAAAAGCACTTTCATGACTGGAAGTTGTTGAACTCCATGTTAAGTCTGCTGTTTCTCCAGTTTGCTGTTCTGCTTTGGTGGCTCGGGTCAATTCTTCCACAAGTCCTCCAACCCTGCAATTGGGGAGAAATTGGTGCCTTCTCTCCACCCAGAAACTGAACTGGAATAGCATATAAACACTGTGGCTACAAGAGCAGGCCAGGGGCTGGGAATCCTGCGGTGAGTAACTCACCTCCTGACTCCTCAAAGTCTGTCCACCATCTACAAGGCACAAGTCAGGAGTGTGATGGAATACTCCCCACTAGCCCTGGATGAGTGCAGCTCCCACAACACTCAAGACGCTCGACACCATCCAGGACAAAGCAGCCCCGCTTGATTGGCACCCCATCCACAAATGTTCACTTTCTCCACCACCGACGCACTGTAGCAGCAGCGTGTGTACCATCTACAAGATGTACTGGAGAAACTCACCAAGGCTCCTTAGACAGCACCTTCCAAACCCACCACCATTACCATCTAGAAGGACAAGGGCAGCAGATAGTTGGGAAGACCACCACCTGGAAGTTCCCCTCCATGCCACTCACCGTCCTGACTTGCAAATCCATCGGCCGTTCCTTCACTGTCGCTGGGTCAAAATCCTGGAGCTCCCTCCCTGACAGCGCTGTGGGTGTTCCTACACCACATGGACTGCAGCAGTTCAAGGAGGCAGCTCATCACCACCTTCTAAAGGGGCAATTAGTGACGGGCAATAAATGCTGGCCCGGCCAATGACGCCCACATGAATGAATTAAAAAATCCCACTCCCTCCCCCACCCTGACGAGTGACCAGTTTGTTCCATGAAAGTCCCAAAGTGCCTCAGCTGATGAACACATGGAGTTGTCCAAAAGGAGGAAATCAGTATTCCAATCTTTACAGAAACTCACATCACCCTGGGAATGTTGTTTGAACAAAATGGTTTAATTTATTTTACACAAAAGAAAAAAGAAATTTAATGAGACATTCAGAATAAGCCATTTAACTCGCGCTTAACTGACGGTCAATAAATACTGAGTTTTATAAAAGTTTCTCCCATTCACCAGTTGGGGAGCAGTAACACTGTGTTGGTCCGCTGTGATTTTTCTCCAATATCTGTAAAGACTTGGAGAGACATGAACTGGGTGAGGGTCTGGGTAAGGGGCTTCCACTCGCCCCACTGGGGAGCTTGTGTCCCTGGGTTACTGGGGTGGAAACACAAGTCACTGTTTGAGGGTGGGAATGGGCAATGGCAGCAGGACAGCAGACCAGAGGATCACTGTGTTAACACACTGCGGCCTTTGGTGTGAATTAACACAGCAAGCTCATTCAGGAGGCCATTCAGAGATAGGGACCCTTACCCTAACCTGGGAGAAAGATACAAGAACATGGGAATAACTATTCCCACATTAAGGAAGAACAGCTAAAAAATCCCAGGGATCCAGAGTTGTTCCTCAACATCTCATCCTCAGGAAACAATTCCCCAAATCCCTTTTAAACAATTTTTGGATTTAAAAAATTTAAATTGCTCAATGTATATTGCACAGAAAACACACTCTTTTGAGTGCTAGAGTTTGTCCTAATGTCTTCAGCAATCCATTCGCCAGGCACCTTCTGGAGCCTCACTCAGTGGATGTTGATGGGCTATTTGGCTATGATAAGCATCACAGCTAAGTTTCTTACTCAAGAGAGGCTCTGAGATTTCAACGGGAGCGAATGGAGAGTGATCAGCAGCAGCAAATAAAATAAAAGTGCAAAAACATTAAATATTCCACAAGCCAGATAGATGATAATTTAACAAATACATATTAACAGAGACTCTGGGGTATTTCACACACTCCCCCTGTAAACATGATAAATAACAATCACCTGTCAGGCAATGTGGACACACCTCATATTTTCAAAGATACCTGAGTTTTTAGTACAGATTTATAATACAGAGACGGCTTCAATTATATATAAAGTATACACAGACCCACAGGAGCAGCAGTGTAAACCCGACAAACACACATAGGCAGTGTGGGCCTTACACACACACGTGAGTAGTGAATGTTATATACAGCAACATTTCTCTCTGACTCATTCACACTCACACACCTCGCTCACACACACACACCGCGCTCACACACACACACAGCTCAGCCACTTGCAAACATGCCCATGGGTGTTAGAATGGAGCAGTTAAGCACAGGGTTGGCACAGCTCAGTGTGAGCGAGGTATCCGATCCCTCTGCTAGCCAGGACCTTCATCACTTGTGCCTTTTGCCGATCTTCGAGCAGTGGGCCTGCACCTGAGGCAGGAGGAAGCCTGGGCGAGGTTGCAGGGCCTTGTCCAGTCCGGGTATCAAGTAGTAGCTGATGAGGGGGACGGGTTGGTAGAATGTGGCATACTGCACCGGCTTGTGAGGGTACAGAGGCCACGCAGCAGTGCACTGGGAGAAACTTCCAGAAACCTAAGGGAAAAAATTATTGAATCAATTAAACATGACAAATCACACACACAAGCTCCATTTAATCCCCAGCCCCGTCTCCACAGGCCACGTGCAAGGACCTGCATTCCTCTAGCACCTTTCCCCACCTCAGGACGTCCCAAAGTGTTTCACAGCCAATGAAGTAATTTATGTGAAGTGTGGTCACTGTTGTAAATAGAGGAAATGTGGGCAGCCAACTATTGCACAGCCAGTTCCCACAGATAGAAAGAGAGACAGACTGTGTTCGGGAGGGAGTGAGTGAGTTTAGGGAGGGAATTCCAGAGTTTAGGGCCCCCAGGCAGCTGAAGACATGGCCGCCAATGGCAGAGCGATGGGAAGCGGGGGATGGTCAAGAGGCCGGAATTGGAGGAGCGCAGAGATCTCGGAGGGTTGTAGGGGCTGGAAGAGGTTACAGAGATAGGGAGGGTTGTAGGGGCTGGAGGAGATTACGGAGATAGGGAGGGTTGTAGGGGCTGGAGGGGGTTACAGAGATAGGGTTGTAGGGGCTGGAGGAGGTTACAGAGATAGGGAGGGTTGTAGGGGTTGGAAAAAGTTACAGAGATAGGGTTGTAGGGGCTGGAGGAGGTTACAGAGATAGGGATGGTTGGGGCTGGAGGAGGTTATGGTGATAGGGAGGGTTGGGGCTGGAGGAGGTTATGGTGATAGGGAGGGTTGTACTTGCTGGAGGAGGTTACAGAGATAGGGTTGTAGGGGCTGGAGGAGGTTACAGAGATAGGGTTGTAGGGGCTGGAGGAGGTTACAGAGATAGGGTTGTAGGGGCTGGAGGAGGTTACGGAGATAGGGAGGGTTCCAGGGGTTTATAGAAATAGGGAGGGGTGAGGAAGGATTTGAAATAAGGATGAAATTTTTTTTTAAAAACGGAGGTGTTGCTGGACCAGGAGCCAGTGTAGGTCAGTGAGCGACAGGATAGTGATGGTTGAACGGGACTCAATGTGAGTTGGGTCTGGGGGCAGTTGAATTTTTGATGAGTTTCCAGGGGTAGAAGGTGGGAGATTGGCCCGGAGAGTATTGGAACCATTCACTCCGACCCCTCCCAGCACTGGGTGCTCAATGTTCTCTTTACCTTGCCAGTAGCTTCAGCTGTTTTTGCTGCAGTTTCCTTCACTGTTTGACCTTTGGCATGTTCCCCTTCATCTGACGAAGTCTCCGAGTGGCAGTCAGGTGTGCTGCACTCCGAGGACGCGCTGCCTTGCTCAGAGTCTAACGATGCCGCCCTCCTGGAGTCTTGTCCAAACTGAGCGACAGTGAAAGGCAGACTCCCATCACTACACCTGCAGGAATTTCAAATGAAGATTTAGTGGGAATCGGGTCAGGCAGCAACACGCGAGACACAGCCACTAACAACCTGGTATAAACAACAAACACCCACACAAACTGGCAGAACACAGCCGAGGGAAGGTTTACCGTACAGTGAAGGAGAGACAGAGAGTACAGCAGTGAGAGAGAGAGACAGACAGACACAATTCCCCCTTTGGAAGTTCCTGTTGAATCTGCATCCACCCCCCTTTCAGGCAGCGCCTTCCAGATCACAACAACTCGCTGTGTAAAAAAAATTCTCATCTCCCCCTCTGGTTCCGATTCCCTTCAATCTGTGTCCCTCTGGTTACCGACCCTCCTGCCACTGGAAACACTTTCTCCTTATTGACTCTATCCAAACCCCCTCATGATTTTGAACGTCTCGATTCAATCTCCCCCTTAACCTTCTCTGCTCTAAGGAGAACAATCCCAGCTTCCCCAGTCTCTCCACATGAACTGAAGTCCCTCTTCCCTGGCGCCATTCGAGTCAATCTCCCCCTCACCCTCCCCAAGGCCTCGCCTTCCCTCCTAAAGTGTGAGGCAGTGGGAATCGGACACAATTCTCCAGATGAGCTCCTTGTGTTTGTCTCTGCGGTGACTGTGTTGCTAAACCGTCCAGGTGAAGACTTACCTGCAGCACACCTCCTGGGGATCAATCCACAACGTAATCTCTTTGGGCAGTCTCAACTGGTTATATTCCAGATCACAGTCTTGACAAGCGAGCAACAAGGATGGGTCTGCTTTATGTTTCCTGTTTATCCGAATGCATCTACCAGGGAGAGAAAAAATATACTGAAGGATCCAAGAGGACAGACATTAGACCATCCAGAACCCTACTGGCCCTTTTCCCAAGTTGTACCAAGTCCTGTTCAGCCTTCACCCCGTCACTCACTGACATACATTAGCTCCCAGTCCAACAACGCCTCCATTTTAAAACTTTCATCCTTGTTTTCAAAACTGTCCCCACAACCCTCCCTATCTCTGTCACCTCCTCCAGTCCCTACAACCCTCCCCATCTCTGTAACCTCCTCCAGTCCCTACAACCCTCCCTATCTCTGTAACCTCCTCCAGTCCCTACAACCCTCCCTATCTCTGTAACCTCCTCCAGTCCCCACAACTCTCCCTATCTCTGTAACCTCCTCCAGTCCCTACAACACTCCCTATCTCTGTAACCTCCTCCAGTCCCTACAACCCTCCCTATCTCTGTAACCTCCTCCAGTCCCCACAACCCTCCCCATCTCTGTAACCTCCTCCAGCCCCTACAACTCTCCCTATCTCTGTAACCTCCTCCAGTCCCTACAACCCTCCCTATCTCTGTAACCTCCTCCAGTCCCTACAACCCTCCCCATCTCTGTAACCTCCTCCAGTCCCTACAACCCTCCCTATCTCTGTAACCTCCTCCAGCTTCTATAACCCTCTCTATCCCTGTAACCTCCACCAGCCCCTACAACCCTCCTTATCTCTGTAACCTCCTCAAGTCCCTACAACCTTCCCTATCTCTGTAACCTCCTCCAGTCCCTACAACCCTCCCTATCTCTGTAACCTCCTCCAGTCCCTACTACCCTCCCTATCTCTGTAACCTCCTCCAGCCCCTACAACCCTCCCTATCTCTGTAACCTCCTCCAGCCCCTACAACCCTCCCCATCTCTGTAACCTCCTCCAGCCCCCACAACCCTCCATATCTCTGTAACCTCCTCCAGCCCTTACAACCCTCCCTATCTCTATAACCTCCTCCAGCCCCTACAACCCTCCCTATCTCTGTAACCTCCTCCAGCCCCTACAACCCTCCCTATCTCTGTAACCTCCTCCAGCCCCTACAACCCTATCTATCTCTGTAACTTCCTCCAAGTTTCTATAACCCTCCCTATCTCTGTAACCTCCTCCAGCCCCTACAACCCTCCCTATCTCTGTAACTTCCTCCAAGTTTCTAAAACCCTCCCTATCTCTGTAACCTCCTCCAGCCCGACAACCCTCCAAAATCTCTGCCTTCCTCCAATTGCAGCCCCTTGAGCCTCCCCTGATTTCCATCGCTCCACCATTGGTGGCCGTGCCTTCAGCTGCCTGGGGCCCTAAACTCTGGAATTCCCTCCCGAGACCTCTCCACCTCTATCTCCCTTCCTTTAAGATGCCCCTAAAATTTCATTGTCTCAGCTTTAAAGGGGCTTTAAACGGTTCAGCTGCTCATCCAAATTTAAAACTGAGCAGCGGCGCCCCCAGGTGGGGAAAGGGCGGTATTGCAGGGACAACTTCGAGCAACTTTCAAAACAAAGACAATCAATGAACTCTCTCCTCCATCCCCACCGCCTTTCCGATCCCCCTATTCTCCAATAATTTATATAGATTTTTCTTTTCCCACTATTTCCATTATTTTTAAGTTTATTTCCATCAATTGTTTTATCTCTTACCTTCTAGCCTATTTCGATCCCTTCCCCCCACCCCACCCCCACTAGGGCTACCTGGTACCTTGCTCGTCCTGCTTTCTACCCTTAATGTCCCCATTAGCACATTCCTAAAATAATATCACCACCGTCACCACCTCTTTGCCCTTTAGTCCATGACATCTTTTGGTTATCTCCACCTTATCACTGGCCCTCTATCCAGCTGTACCTGTCCCACCCCCTCTTAAACCAACATATATTTCACCTCTTTTCTATTTTTCCTTAGTTCTGTTGAAGAATCATACGGACTCGAAACGTTAACTGTTTTCCTCTCCGCAGATGCTGCCAGACCTGCTGAGTTTTTCCAGGTATTTTTGTTTTTGTTTTGGATTTCCAGCATCTGCAGTTTTTTTGCTTTTTTCAAAACAAAGACTTGCATTTCTCTGGCGCCTTCACCACCCCAGGATGTCCCAAAACCTTTCACAGCCAATGAAATACTTATTCAAAAGTATGTTCACTGTGTAATGTCGGAGACGTGGCGGCCAATTTGTGCACAGCAAGCTCCCACAAACATTAATGTGGTAATGACCCAGATCATCTGTTTTTTTAGTGATGTTGGTTGAGGGGTAAATATTGGCCCCAGGACCTTCCCCCTGCTCCTCTTCCAAATAGTTGCCGTGGGATCGTTTACACCCACCAAGGAGGCAGACGGGAACTTTGGTTTAAAGTTTCACCTGAAGGCCAGTATCTCCCTTTGGCACCGACCCTCTGACAGCGCGGCGCCCCCTCGGCACTGGCACTGTGGAGTGTCGGCCTGGATTATGGGGCTGAAGTCTCTGGGGTGGAGACTCAAACCCAGGACTTGTTCCATCTGCTCTCACAAGTGGATGGACAATGTCCCTCAGCGCAATGCAAGAAATAGTGAGGAGGGTCCTCCCTGGTGTGCTGTCCAATATTTTATGCTCTTTCAGGGGGAAGCTGGATAAAAACATGGGGCGGGCGGGGGGTAAGGAATAGAAGGATATGGTGATGGGGTGAGATGAACAGGGGGTGGGAGGAGGCTCGTGTGGAGCAGAAACACTGGCGCGGAGCAGATGGGCTGAATGGCCCGTTTCTGTGCTGTAATATTCTAGCCATTGTACTGGGCAGCTCTGCTGTTTGCTTACCTGTATGCTTGTCCTTTGCTGGGATTGGCTGGGTACCAGTGATTCTGGTATTTTCGGTACAGTATCGCAGTGAGCTTCTCCCCAAACTCCTCGATCTTTTCCTGATGTAGCCTGCTGCGATTCCTGACCATGCTGACCAGGAAGGACACTCCGGCTCCGATCTCCTCCTTCATCGTCTCCTGGTGTATCTGCGGGGGGAAGGTGGGGGTGTTTAGAGATTAACCTGTTCAGAGTGTGTTACAGTCGGGGATGTTGGAGTTGGGTGAGGGAGGGGGGTGGGGAGAAGGGTGATGGAATATAGAGATCATGGTCTGGCTGCTGGAATGACCCCTTTGTGTCAACAACATCCCACCCCCACCACCAGCAACTCTTTTACCTGCCCCCCCCCCCACAATAGTGCTGGCTGGCGAGCTATTTGACTGTGGTAGGCATTGCTGACAAGACCCTTCTGGAACACGCACCTGGATACAGACAGACTGTTTCCTCTTGTGTGTGGGGGAGACCAGAACTAGGGACCATCGATATAAGATCATCACTAATAAACCCAATGGGGAATTCAGGAGAAACCTCTTTACCCAGAGAGTGGGGAGAATGTGGAACTCGCTCCCACAGGGAGTGGTGGAGGTGAATAGTATCGATGTGTTTAAGGGGGAAGCTGGATAAACACATGAGGGAGAAAGGAATGGAAGGATAGGGTGATGGGGTGAGATGGAGAGAGGGGGGTGGGTGGGAGGAGGTTCGTGTGGAGCAGAAACACCGGCACGGAGCAGATGGGCCGAATGGCCTGCTGTATATCCGGTGAAGAACTCACATTTCTGTAACGCCTTTAACCGCTGCAAGATATCCCAAAGAGCCTCACAGCCAAATGACTCCCTTCCATTTATGAAGTGGGGGTCACCATCGTAATGGGGGGAAAAGCAAAAGTCAATTTGCGCACAGCAAGATCCCACAGAGGACAATGCGATAGTGACCCAGATCCGATTTTTATTTGACAGCGATATTCATTGGGGTGGGGGCGGTGGGGGTGGGGGGAGGGGGGGGTGAATATTAGCCCCACAACATTAAAACGGAAAACGTTATAAAGGTAAATGGGAGGACGCGGAGACAGGGACAAGGAGCCAGTCCTTACTCCAGATGTTGTTCATAGTCACACAGCAGGAGAAGGACATCCCTCTCTCGGACAGAACACTTTGCATTCAATGTCCGAGCGTAAAACAGTAAAAGTGAGAGTCAATCTCACATCCAAATTGCACTGAAGTCTGCCATCCTTCAGATTGTTAAAACTGTCCTCAGGTGAAACAGCTGATTTTTGTAAACATGTTGTTTTGTTTCGAACTGCGGTGGATTCAGAGACACAAGCTCCATGGAAGCCCTGTCGGCCCAGCAAAGTGAGTCAGTGTCTCAGTCCGTCGCACACTTACTTCTGACTCACAGGTTTGTGCGCACCAGCCTCCCAGTACAAAGACCAGGAGCTCACAATCCAGACTGACATTCGGCCAAGGGAGGCGTCGCGGGGAGATCCCACGGCCACTATTTGGAAGAAGAGCAGGGGGTGGGGTGGTGGGGGGGGGGGGGGGTGGGGGGAGTTCTCCCCGTGGTCCTGGGGCCAATATTTATCCCTTAAACAACATCACTAAAAAAAAAACCCAGATGATCTGAGTCATTATCACATTGCTGTTTGTGGGATCTTGCTGTGCGTAAATTGTCTGCGGTTCCTACATTACAACAGTGAGATCACACACAACAAAAAGGTCCTTCGTTAGCTGTGAAAGGCTTTGGGACGTCCTGAGGTGGGGAAAAGCGCTACTTTCCCTGAGTAACTCTGGTGCCACTGTCCAGGAAGGTGTCCATATCAAACATCCTCCCCCAGTGTCCATTACAGGCCCCACAGAAACCGCAACTACCCTCAGTCTTCAGGTCACACGGGGGCATTTTTGTTTTTCCAATTGCAGGGCGGAGCTAACACTTCCTGAGGGGCCGAGTAACAGAAAACCAAATCTCTCCTCTTCCTCCCTGGGAGAAAATAACTCCAAAAACTACAGCATCAAATAGAAGAAATTTAATAAACACTCTCTCTCTCTCACACACACATACTCTCTCACACACATACACACACTCTCACTCTCTCACACACACGCTCTCTCTCTCACACACATCTCTCTCACACACATACACACTCTCTCACACACACACATAGCCTCTCCCACACACTCTCTCTCACACACACACACGCTCTCTCTCACACACACACATACTCTCTCTCACACGTACACACGCTCTCTCCCTCACACACACTCTCTCTCTCACACACACACGCTCTCTCTCACACACATACACTCTCACACACACACGCTCCCTCTCTCACACACATCTCTCTCTCTCACACACACGCTCTCTCTCACACACACACACGCTCTCTCTCTCACACACACACATCTCTCTCTCACACACACACATACTCTCTCACACACACATCTCTCTCTCACACACACTCTCTCACACACACACGCTCTCTCTCTCTCACACACACTCTCTCACACACTCTCTCACACACACGCTCTCTCTCTCTCTCACACACATTCTCTCTCTCACACACACACACGCTCTCTCTCTCTCTCTCACACACATACTCTCTCACACACACACACGCTCTCTCTCTCTCACACACATACTCTCTCACACACACACGCTCTCTCTCACACACACACACGCTCCCTCTCTCACACACATCTCTCTCTCTCACACACACGCTCTCTCTCACACACACACACGCTCTCTCTCTCACACACACACATCTCTCTCTCACACACACACATACTCTCTCACACACACATCTCTCTCTCACACACACTCTCTCACACACACACGCTCTCTCTCTCTCTCACACACACTCTCTCACACACTCTCTCACACACACATCTCTCTCTCACACACATCTCTCTCACACACACACGCTCTCTCTCTCTCACACACACACTCTCCTGGACTCAAAAATTGGGATTCCCCAAACACACACCAATATCTAACTTTCATTTCGAACTCTTCAGACCCGCGCCCCCATCCCCCGACCCCCACCCACCAGAGCTGGCAGCAACCCATCCACCCTGAGTGATCCCGAATGAATCAATCAATCACTCTTACAAACTACAAGCAGCACAGTTATAAACTTCAAAACTGGAAACCAAATCCACGTGTTCACCTAAGGGACCATCTCAAAAACATCACCTTTTCTAAAAAAAAAAGTGGGGATGTGCTGAACCATGAACTGTGCCTTAACGAAACCCACTCCCCGACTGAGAAAGTATATCATTCCTCTAACGCGGCCATCAATTCTGCTTATGTCCCCCAACCTCCTCTCCTGGAGACAGCGCCGATTGTTCGATGGTCCCTAAAATCAACCCGTGGCGGCAGAGACAGAGAGTTTGTATTCAGCGTTGGGACACAGCACATTAAACTGACCCGCTGGCTCGAAACGTTAACTCTTGATCTCTCTCTCTCTCTCTCGCCAGAGATGTGCTCAGACTTGATGGGTTTTCCCAGCTATTTTCTGTTTTTGTTTCGTGTGCCGGTCAAAGTTCAGTTCGGAAGAAAAAGTGATTGTGGCACCTTCCATCAACAGGCACAACTTTAAAAAGCTCACCAACTAACTCTGAAAAAAGATATTTTCTCCTGCAACATGGTTTAAAAAAAAAGAGACTTACAGATGTAAGTAACCAGGTTACTTACCATTTGATAGCCAATTGCAAACCAACACTTCTCTGGCAGGAAAAAGTTTAAGGCCAACTTCTGAAAAACTTTTCTAAACTTGTTTCCTGTTGTTTTGTTCACTAATATATGTCTACATATATATATTATATATATTTAAATCTCTACTCACCAGAGATGCTTTCGCCTCCTCGATTCACGTCCAGACTTGTGGCTGCAAAATGTGTGAGAGATTTTATCAAACTGCCCTCAGTCATTCCCAGAAATTTACATCAAGAAGATGATTCAAACTGTGTCCCCAGCCAACGAGAGGACGTCCCTTCCGACACACATCAATGACCATACAAGGCAGGGGTTGACGTCGGCCGCGCCCCGCCCACTTCTTAAAGGCGCCTTCGCCACTGTTAAGCAGCAAGAATAAGTGAAAGGGGGACATGCATTTATCTAGCGCCGCTCATTGCCTCAGGGCGTCCCATCGCGCTTTATGGCCCCAAACAATGAAGTGCTTTAATTTCTGAACTCTGCTCACTGTTGTAATGCAGGGAAGCCGGTAGCCAATTTGCACACAGCAAGATCCTTCATCAATCTGAGGATAACCCAGGTCATCAGTTTCTTTTTAGTGGTTTTGGTTCCAGGACATGGGGAGAACCCCCCCACCCACTCTTCTTAAACATAATGCCCATGGGATCTTTTACACCCACCTGAGACGGCAGACGGGGCCCAGCTTTAATGTCTCATCTGAAAGACGGCACCTCAGGCAGTGCAGCACCCCCTCAGTACTGACCCTCCGACAGTGCAGCACCCACTCAGTACTGACCCTCCGACAGTGCAGCACCCCCTCAGTACTGACCCTCCGACAGTGCAGCACCCCCTCAGTACTGACCCTCCGTACTGCAGCACCCCGTCAGTACTGAGGGAGTGCTGCACTGTCGGAGAGTCAGTACTGAGGGAGTGCCGCACTGTAGGAGGGTCAGTACTGAGGGAGTGCCGCACTGCCGGAGGGTCAGTACTGAGGGAGTGCCGCACTGTCGAAGGGTCAGTACTGAGGGGGTGCTGCACTGTCAGAGGGTCAGTACTGAGGGAGTGCTGCACTGTCGGAGGGCCTGTACCAAGGAAACGCTGTCTTGTCAGATTTGTCATCTTTCAGATGAGACATTAAACCCCCGTCTGCCCTCTCAGGTGAGTGTAAAACATCCCATGGCCTCTATTTGGAAGAAGAGGAGGGGGAAGCTCTCCTGGTTTCCTGGGGGCCAATATTGACACCTCCAACAACATCAGTAAAAAAGCAGATGGTCTGGGGCCATAATCACATTGCTGTTTGTGGGATCTTGCTGTGTGCTGCTGTGTTTCTTAGAACAGTGAGCTCACTGCAAAAGAAATCCTTCATTGCCTGTGAAATGCTTCGGGATGTCCTGAGGTGGGGAAAGGCGCTAGAGAAATGCAAGTCCTTTGTTTACCATGAGTTTAGGTCAATCTTAATCCTACATATGCATGTATACACAACCAAGGGTATCTTACACAAAGGCACAGTGTTAGTGAGGAGGCTCCCTCTCTCTTCAATTCCACCTCATCCCCACACTCTCTGCCATTGCCTTATCTTGACACCATGGACAGAGCCTGTATTGTACATTTAAAGGAATTTATTGATGTCAGCCTGGTCACTGGTTTCATTTTCTGGAAAACCTGGGGTTTGATCCCAAGGGGAACAGAATTAAAACTCGCTCCGTTACTCCTGGATAAGAGAAGGCACTTTGTACAGTGACATAGACAGGATTTGATGACACAGGATTTCATATATGCGGCACAGAAACAGGCCATTCAGCCCATCTGCTCCGTGCTGTTGTTTCTGCTCCACACGAGCCTCATCCCGCCCCCCCTCGCCATCTCACCCCATCCCCATATCCTTCTATTCCTTTCTCCCTCATGTGTTTATCCTGCTTCACCCTTTACTACATCGACACTATTCACTTCGACCACTCCATGTGGGAGCGAGTTCCACATTCCCCCCACTCTCTGGGTAAAGAAGTTTCTCCGGAATTCCCCATTGGATTTATTAGTGACGATCTTATATGGATGACCCCTAGTTCTGGTCTCCCCTCCCACCAGAGGAAACACTCCCTCTGTATCCACTCCATCGAAACCTTTCTGAATTTTAAATACCTCGATGAGGTCACCCCCCTCAGCCTTCTCTTTTCTAGAGAACAAAGACCCAGCCCGTCCATCCTGTCCTCATATAAACTCATGTGAGTTTACCCTCACATTTCTGGGATCATCATTGTAAATCTTCCCTCTCCAGTATCTCGATGTCCTTTCTGTAATATGGTGACCAGAACTGCTCGTGGTAATCTCAGTGCTGTCCAACCAAGTTTTGATGCAGGTTTACCGTCACTTCCCTACTTTTCAATTCTATCCCTCCAGAAATAATCCCTAGTTTTTGGTTTGATTTTTGCCTTGCCTTGCCTTGCTAACCTGCGGGGGCAACTCCCACTGTGTGGTCTTATTTGCACTCTGAAGGTGTTGGGGGAAACCTGCGCATGCAGTTAAATAACTCCCCGTGATTCAGGCTCGAGTGTATAGTCCAAATGCAAGGTTATTACTCAGGCATCAATCGTATAGTGACGATTACAGTTATCGATTCCAAACAGCCTGACTTATTGTAGGCTGGAGCTAATCCGACAAGGTGTCTGTAGATGTTGGACTCCCGACTGTCCTGTGACTTCTGAGCTTAAGGGAGCTGTTCCCTGGTATATTGTCTACCTTTTCCGTGTGAGTTATATTACACGGTAACCAGGATGTACGTTGAACTGAGTTGCTTCTCATCCAACCTGCAGAGTTGACATCACCGCCGTCTTGAGGATTTAACTGTTTAAGAAGTGAACATTAGAAAGGGAACAGACCGACCGAGACAACCTCAAATCATTAAATGTTACTGGGTGGGGGGCGCTCCCGATATTCTGGCCAACCCCCAGTATTCGCACCAGATTTGGGGGCACATCCAACGTGTCTCCTGGCAGAAACAGAACGTGCTAGAAAAAACTCAGGAGGTTTGTCGTTGCCCTGCGCAGAGAAAAGACAGAGTTAACATTTTAAGTCCGTATGGCTTTTCTCCAGAGCTGAAGAGATGTAGAAATGTGATGGTCAAAGGAAAGAACTGTGGATGCTGGAAATCCAAAACAAAAACAGGAATACCTGGAGAAAGTTTTTCCATGTATTTCTCTTTTTGTTTTAGAAATGTGTTGGGTTTTTTTAATACTGTTTAAGAGAGTGAGGGCTGGGTGGAACAAAATAGAAGGACAGAGATAGGTGAGAGATCAGGTGAGATTTGACAAAGATGTGTTGGACACAAGAGAAATGGAGTGCTAATGATTGTGTTAAAGACGAAAGCAGGTGTTAATAACGGCATGAGGTCAGACATCAGTTGGTGTTAATAGCAGAACAAGGGGTCAGTGCCTCTCTGAAAGCAAAACATGGGAACAAATTGCAGACTGGCACTTGGTGGGGTTAGAGGGCGGGGGAAGGAGGGGGAAAAAACCTCCTGACAGTTTCTCCTCCCATTGTTCTGGCCAATAACTGATGTTGGCAAAATTCAAACTCTGGTAATCACATTGAGATGTGATTAAATATTCGACCCGAGAGAATGCTAACAGTTGGTTAAAGAATTGGTTTCCATACATGGTTGACAGTCCCAGGTGAATGAATATTTAGCCAGAATCTGTTACAATCAGAGTCCAGTTATATTAAGAAACAATGACTGCATTTGTATAGCATTTCTAACATAGTAAAACAACCACAAAGCGTTTCACAGGAGCCTAAAAGAGACAGATTTTGACATCGAGCTGCAAAAGGAGATATTAGGACTGAGCATCACCAGTCAAAGACGTACATTTTCATAAAAGATGAGAGAAAGAGAGAAAGGGGCGGAGAGGTTTAGGGAGAGAATTCCAGAGCTCAGGGCCGCAGGCAGCTGAAGGCACGGCCGCCAATGGTGGAGCGATGGGAATCGGGGGATGGTCAAGAGGCCGGAACTGGAGAAGGGCAGAGATCTCGGAGTGTTGTAGGGGCTTGAGGAGGTTACAGAAATAGGGAGGGTTGTAGGGGCGGCGGAGGTTACAGAGATAGGGAGGGTTGTAGGGGCTGGAGGAGGTTACAGAGATAGGGAGGGTTGTTGGGGCGGAGGAGGTTTAGAGATAGGGAGGGTTATAGGGGCTGGAGGAAGTTACAGAGATAGGGAAGGTTGTAGGGGCTGGAGGAGGTTACAAAGATAGGGAGGGTTGTAGGGGCCGGAGGAGGTTACAGAGATACGGAGTGTTGTAGGGGCTGGAGGAGGTTACAGATATAGGGAGTGTTGTAGGGGCGGAGGAGGTAACAGAGATAGGGAGGGTTGTAGGGGCTGGAGGAGGTTACAGAGATAGGTAGGGTTGTAGGTGCTGAAGGAGGTTACAGAGATTGGGAGGGTTGTAGGGGTGGCGGAGGTTGCAGAGATAGGGAGGGTTTTAGGGGCTTGAGATGGTTACAGAGATAGGTAGTGTTGTAGGGGTGGAGGAGGTTACAGAGATAGGGAGGATTGTAGGGGTTGGATGAGGTAACAGAGATAGGGAGGGATGTAGGGGCTGGAGGAGGTTACAGAGATAGGGAGTGTTGTAGGGGTGGAGGAGGTTACAGAGATAGGGAGGGTTGTAGGGGTTGGAGGAGGTAACAGAGATAGGGAGGGATGTAGGGGCTGGAGGAGGTTACAGAGATAGGGAGGGTTGTAGGGACTGGAGGAGGTTACAGAGATAGGGAGGGTTGTAGGGCCTGGAGGTGCTAACAGAGATATGGAGTGTTCTAGGGTCTGGAGGAGGTTACAGAGATAGGGAGGGTTGTAGGGGTCGGAGGTTGTTAGAGATTGAGAGGGTTGTAGGGCCTGGAGGATGTTACAGAGTTGGGAGGGATGTAATGGTCGGTAGTTGTTACAGAGATAGGGAGGGTTGTAGGTGATGGAGGAGGTTACAGAGATAGGGAGAGTTGTAGGGTCTGGAGGTGTTTACAGTGATAGGGAGGGCTGTAGGAGTCGGAGGTTGTTACAGATATAGGGAGGGTTGCAAGGACTGGAGGAGGTTGCAGAGTTGGGATGGTCGTAGGGTTCGGAGGTTGTTACAGAGATAGGGAGGTTTGTAGAGTCTGGTGGAGGTTACAGAGATAGTGAGGGTTGTAGGGACTGGAGCAGTTTACTGAGATAGGGAGAGTTGTAGGGACTGGAGGAGGTTACAGAGATAGGGAGTGTTGTAGGGGATGGAGGATGTTACAGAGATAGGGAGGGTTGTCGGGAATGAAGGAGATTATAGAGATAGCGAGGGTTGCAGGGGCTGGAGGAGGTTACAGAGTTGGGAGGGTTGTAGGGGTCGGAGGTTTTTACAGAGATAGGGAGAGTTGTATGGACTGGAGGAGGTTACAGAGATAGGGAGGGTTATAGACGCTGGAGAAGGTTACAGGGATAGGGAGGGTTGTAGGTGCGGCGGACATTACAGAGATAGGGTGGGTCGTAGGGGTGGAGGAGGTTACAGAGATAGGCAGGTTTGTAGGGGCTGGTGGAGGTTACAGAGATAGGGAGTGTTGTAGCGACTGGAGCAGGTTACAAAGATAGGGAGGGTTGTAGGGGTGGCGGAGGTTACAGAGATAGGGAGGCTTGTAGTGGCTGGAGAAGGTTACAGAGATAGGGAGGGTTGTAAGGGTGGCGGAGTTTACGGAGATAGGGAGGGTTGTAGGGACTGGAGGAGTTTACAGAGATAGGGAGTGTTGTCGGGGCGGAGGAGGTTACGGAGATATGGAGGGTTGTAGGGGTTGGAGGAGGTTACAGAGATAGGGAGGGTTGTAAGGGTGGCGGAGTTTACGGAGATAGGGAGGGTTGTAGGGACTGGAGGAGTTTACAGAGATAGGGAGGTTTATACGGGCTGGAGGAGTTTACAGAGATAGGGAGGGTTGTCGGGGAGGCGGAGTTTACAGAGATAGGGAGGGTTGTAGGGACTGGAGGAGGTTACAGAGTTGGGTGAGTTGTAGGGGTCGGAGGTTGGTACAGAGATAGGGAGGCTTGTAGGAACTGAAGGAGGTTACAAAGATAGGGACGGTTGTTGGGACCGAAGGAGGTTATAGGGATAACCTGTTTCATTTTCTGGAAAACCTGGGGTTTGATCCCAAGGGGAACAGAATTAAAACTAGCTCCGTTACCAGTCCAACAACATCAGTAAAAAAGCAGATGGTCTGGGGCCATAATCACATTGCTGTTTGTGGGATCTTGCTGTGTGCTTCTGTGTTTCTTATAACAGTGAGCTCACTGCAAAAGAAATCCTTCATTGGCTGTGAAATGCTTCGGGATGTTCTGAGGTATGGGAAAGGCACTAGAGAAATGCAAGTCCTTTGTTTACCATGAGTTTAGGTCAATCTTAATCCTACATCTGCATGTATACACAACCAAGGGTATCTTACACAAAGGCACAGTGTTAGTGAGGAGGCTCCCTCTCTCTTCAATTCCACCTCATCCCCACACTCTCTGCCATTGCCTTATCTTGACACCATGGACAGAGCCTGTATTGTACATTTAAAGGAATTTATTGATGTCAGCCTGGTCACTGGTTTCATTTTCTGGAAAACCTGGGGTTTGATCCCAAGGGGAACAGAATTAAAACTAGCTCCGTTACTCCTGGATAAGAGAAGGTACTTTGTACAGTGACATAGACAGGATTTGATGACACAGGATTTCATATATGCGGCACAGAAACAGGCCATTCGGCCCATCTGCTCCGTGCTGGTGTTTCTGCTCCACACGAGCCTCCTCCCATCTCACCCCATCGCCATATCCTTCTATTCCTTTCTCCCTCATGTGTTTATCCAGCTTCCCCCTTAACTACATCCACACTATTCACTTCCACCACTCCTTGTGGGAGCGAGTTCCACATTCCCCCCACTCTCTGGGTAAAGACGTTTCTCCGGAATTCCCCATTGGATTTATTAGTGAGGATCTTATATGGATGACCCCTAGTTCTGGTCTCCCCTCCCACCAGAGGAAACACTCCCTCTGTATCCACTCCATCAAATCCTTTCTGAATTTTAAATACCTCGATGAGGTCACCCCCCTCAGCCTTCTCTTTTCTAGAGAACAAAGACCCAGCCCGTCCATCCTGTCCTCATATAAACTCATGTGAGTTTACCCTCACATTTCTGGGATCATCATTGTAAATCTTCCCTCTCCAGTATCTCGATGTCCTTTCTGTAATATGGTGACCAGAACTGCTCGTGGTAATCTCAGTGCAGTGCAACCAAGTTTTGATGCAGGCTTAACATCACTTCCCTACTTTTCAATTCTATCCCTCCAGAAATAAACCCTAGTTTTTGGTTTGATTTTTGCCTTGCATTGCTAACCTGCGGGGGCAACTCCCACTGTGTGGTCTTATTTGCACTCTGAAGGTGTTGGGGGAAACCTGCGCACGCAGTTAAATAACTCCCCGTGTATCAGGCTCGAGTGTATAGTCCAAATGCAAGGTTATTACTCAGGCATCAATCGTATAGTGACGATTACAGTTATCGATTCAGACAGCCTGGCTTATTGTAGGCTGGAGCTGATCCGACAAGGTGTCTGTAGATGTTGGACTCCCGACTGTCCTGTGACTTCTGAGCTTAAGGGAGCTGTTCCCTGGTATATTGTCTACCTTTTCCGTGTGAGTTATATTACACGGTACCCAGGATGTACGTTGAACTGAGTTGCTTCTCATCCACCCTCCAGAGTTGACATCACCGCTGTCTTGAGGATTTAACTGTTTAAGAAGTGAACACTAGAAAGGGAACAGACCGACCGAGACAACCTCAAATCATTAAATGTTACTGGGTGGGGGGCGCTCCCGATATTCTGGCCAACTCCCAGTATTCGCACCAGATTTGGGGGCACATCCAACGTGTCTCCTGGCAGAAACAGAACGTGCTAGAAAAACTCAGGAGGTTTGTCAGTGCCCTGCGCAGAGAAAAGACAGAGTTAACATTTTAAGTCCGTATGGCTCTTCTCCAGAGCTGAAGAGATGTAGAAATGTGATGGTCAAAGGAAAGAACTGTGGATGCTGGAAATCCAAAACAAAAACAGGAATACCTGGAGAAAGTTTTTCCAGGTAATTGTGTTTTTGTTTTGGGTTTTTTTAATACTGTTTAAGAGAGTGGGGGCTGGGTGGAACAAAATAGAAGGACAGAGATAGGTGAGAGGTCAGGTGAGATTTGACAAAGATGTGTTGGACACAAGAGAAATGGAGTGCTAATGATTGTGTTAAAGACGAAAGCAGGTGTTAATAATGGCATGAGGTCAGACATCAGTAGGTGTTAATAGCAGAACAAGGGGTCAGTGCCTCTCTGAAAGCAAAACATGGGAACAAATTGCAGACTGGCACTTGGTGGGGTTAGAGGGCGGGGGAAGGGGGGGGGAAAAACCTCCTGACAGTTTCTCCTCCCATTGTTCTGGCCAATAACTGATGTTGGCAAAATTCAAACTCTGGTAATCACATTGAGATGTGATTAAATATTGGACCCGAGAGAATTCTAACAGTTGGTTAAAGAATTGGTTTCCATACATGGTTGACAGTCCCAGGTGAATGAATATTTAGCCAGAATCTGTTACAATCAGAGTCCAGTTATATTAAGAAACAATGACTGCATTTGTATAGCATTTCTAACATAGTAAAACAACCACAAAGCGTTTCACAGGAGCCTAAAAGAGACAGATTTTGACATCGAGCTGCAAAAGGAGATATTAGGACTGAGCATCACCAGTCAAAGACGTACATTTACATAAAAGATGAGAGAAAGAGAGAAAGGGGCGGAGAGGTTTAGGGAGAGAATTCCAGAGCTCAGGGCCCCAGGCAGCTGAAGGCACGGCCGCCAATGGTGGAGCGATGGGAATCGGGGGATGGTCAAGAGGCCGGAATTGGAGAAGGGCAGAGATCTCGGAGTGTTGTAGGTGCTTGAGGAGGTTACAGAAATAGGGAGGGTTGTAGGGGCGGAGGAGGTTACAGAGATAGGGAGGGTTATAGGGGCTGGAGGAGGTTACAGAGATAGGGAGGGTTGTAGGGGCTGGAGGAGGTTACAGAGATAGGGAGGGATGTAGGGGCTGGAGGAGGTTACAGAGATACGGAGTGTTGTAGGGGTTGGAGGAGGTTGCAGATATAGGGAGTGTTGTAGGGGCGGAGGAGGTTACAGAGATAGGTAGGGTTGTAGGGGCTGGAGGAGGTTACAGAGATAGGGAGGGTTGTTGGGGCGGAGGAGGTTACAGAGATAGGGAGGGTTATAGGGGCTGGAGGAGGTTACAGAGATAGGGAGGGTTGTAGGGGCTGGAGGAGGTTACAGAGATAGGGAGGGTTGTTGGGGCGGAGGAGGTTACAGAGATAGGGAGGGTTATAGGGGCTGGAGGAGGTTACAGAGATAGGGAGGGTTGTAGGGGCTGGAGGAGGTTACAGAGATAGGGAGGGTTGCAGGGGCTGGAGGATGTTACAGAGATACGGAGTGTTGTAGGGGCTGGAGGAGGTTACAGATATAGGGAGTGTTGTAGGGGCGGAGGAGGTTACAGAGATAGGGAGGGTGATAGGGGCTGGAGGAGGTTACAGAGATAGGGAGGGTTGTTGGGGCGGAGGAGGTTACAGAGATAGGGAGGGTTATAGGGGCTGGAGGAGGTTACAGAGATAGGGAGGGTTGTTGGGGCGGAGGAGGTTACAGAGATAGGGAGGGTTATAGGGTCTGGAGGAGGTTACAGAGATAGGGAGGGTTGTAGGGGCTGGAGGAGGTTACAGAGATAGGGAGGGTTGCAGGGGCTGGAGGATGTTACAGAGATACGGAGTGTTGTAGGGGCTGGAGGAGGTTATAGATATAGGGAGTGTTGTAGGGGCGGAGGAGGTTACAGAGATAGGGAGGGTGATAGGGGCTGGAGGAGGTTACAGAGATAGGGAGGTTTGTTGGGGCTGAGGAGGTTACAGAGATAGGGAGGGTTATAGGGGCTGGAGGAGGTTACAGAGATAGGGAGGGTTGTAGGGGCTGGAGGAGGTTACAGAGATAAGGAGGGTTGTTGGGGCGGAGGAGGTTACAGAGATAGGGAGTGTTATAGGGGCTGGAGGAGGTTACAGAGATAGGGAGGGTTGTAGGGGCTGGAGGAGGTTACAGAGATAGGGAGGGTTGCAGGGGCTGGAGGAGGTTACAGAGATACGGAGTGTTGTAGGGGCGGAGGAGGTTACAGAGATAGGGAGGGTGATAGGGGCTGGAGGAGGTTACAGAGATAGGTAGGGTTGTAGGGGCTTGAGGAGGTTACGGAGATAGGGAGGGTTGTAGGGATGGCGGAGTTTACAGAGATAGGGAGGGTTTTAGGGGCTGGAGAAGTTTACAGTGATAGGGAGTGTTGTAGGGGTGGAGGAGGTTACAGCGATAGGGAGGGTTGTAGGGGTTGGAGGAGGTAACAGAGATAGGGAGGGTTGTAGGGGCTGGAGGAGGTTACAGAGATAGGGAGGGTTGTAGGGACTGGAGGAGGTTACAGAGATAGGGAGGGTTGTAGGGGCTGGAGGAGGTTACAGAGATACGGAGTGTTGTAGGGGCTGGAGGAGGTTACATATATAGGGAGTGTTGTAGGGGCGGAGGAGGTTACAGAGATAGGGAGAGTTGTAGGGGCTGGAGGAGGTTACAGAGATAGGTAGGGTTGTAGGTGCTGAAGGACGTTACAGAGATATGGAGGGTTGTAGGGGTGGCGGAGGTTACAGAGATAGGGAGGGTTTTAGGGGCTTGAGAAGGTTACAGAGATAGGGAGTGTTGTAGGGGTGGAGGAGGTTACAGAGATAGGGAGGGTTGTAGGGGTTGGAGGAGGTAACAGAGATAGGGAGGATTGTAGGGGCTTGAGGAGCTTACAGAGATACCGAAGGTTGTAGGGACTGGAGGAGGTTACAGAGATAGAGAGGGTTGTAGGGGCTGGAGGTGCTAACAGAGATAGGGATGGTTGTAGGGTCTAGAGGAGTTTACAGAGATAGGGAGGGTTGTAGGGGTCGGAGGTTGTTAGAGATAGAGAGGGTTGTAGGTCCTGGAGGATGTTACAGAGTTGGGAGGGATGTAATGGTCGGTAGTTGTTACAGAGATAGGGAGGGTTGTAGGGACTGGAGGAGGTTACAGAGATAGGGAGGGTTGTAGGGGATGGAGGAGGTTACAGAGATAGGGAGAGTTGTAGGGTCTGGAGGTGTTTACAGAGATAGGGAGGGCTGTAGGAGTTGGAGGTTGTTACAGATATAGGGAGGGTTGTAAGGACTGGAGGATGTTACAGAGTTGGGATGGTCGTAGGATTCGGAGGTTGTTACAGAGATAGGGAGGGTTGTAGGGACTGGTGGAGGTTACAGAGATAGTGAGGGTTGTAGGGACTGGAGGAGTTTACTGAGATAGGGAGAGTTGTAGGGACTGGAGGAGGTTACAGAGATAGGGAGTGTTGTAGGGGATGGAGGATGTTACAGAGATAGGGAGGGTTGTCGGGAATGAAGGAGATTATAGAGATAGCGAGGGTTGCAGGGGCTGGAGGAGGTTACAGAGTTGGGAGGGTTGTAGGGGTCAGAGTTTGTTACAGAGATAGGGAGAGTTGTATGGACTGGAGGAGGTTACAGAGATATTGAGGATTGTAGGGACTGGAGGAGGTTACAGAGATAGGGAGTGTTGTAGACGCTGGAGAAGGTTACAGGGATAGGGAGGGTTGTAGGTGCGGCAAACATTACAGAGATAGGGTGGGTCGTAGGGGTGGAGGAGGTTACAGAGATAGGCAGGTTTGTAGGAGCTGGTGGAGGTTACAGAGATAGGGAGTGTTGTAGCGACTGGAGCAGGTTACAAAGATAGGGAGGGTTGTAGGGGCGGCGGAGGTTACAGAGATAGGGAGGGTTGTAGTGGCTGGAGAAGGTTACAGAGATAGGGAGTGTTGTATGGGAGGTGGAGTTTACAGAGATAGGGAGGGTTGTAGGGACTGGAGGAGGTTACAGAGATTGGGAGGGTTGTAGGTGCTGGAGGAGGCAACAGAGATAGGGAGGGTTGCAGGGGCTGGAGGAGGTTACAGAGATAGGGAGCGTTGTAGAGACTGGAGGATGTTACAGAGCTGGGAGGGTTTTAGGGGTCGGAGGTTGATACAGAGATATGGAGGGTTGTAGGGACTGGAGGAGGTTACAGAGATAGGGATGGTTGTAGGTGCTGGAGGAGGTTACAGAGATAGGGAGGGTTGCTTGGGCTGGATGAGGTTACAGAGATAGGTGGCGTTGTAGTTACTGGAGAAGGTTCCAGAAATAGGGAGGGTTCTTGGGGCTTGAGGAGGTTACAGAGATAGGGAGTGTTGTAGGGTCTGGAGGAGTTTACAGAGATGGGGAGGGTTGTAGGGTTCAGAGGTTGTTATAGTGATAGGGAGGGTTGTAGTGACTGGAGGAGGTTACAGAGTTGGGAGAGTTGTAGGGGTCGGAGGTTGGTACAGAGATAGGGAGGCTTGTAGGGACTGGAGGAGGTTACAGAGATAGGGACGGTTGTTGGGACTGGAGGAGGTTATAGAGATAACCTGTTTCATTTTCTGGAAAACCTGGGGTTTGATCCCAAGGGGAACAGAATTAAAACTAGCTCCGTTACCCCTCCAACAACATCAGTAAAAAAGCAGATGGTCTGGGGCCATAATCACATTGCTGTTTGTGGGATCTTGCTGTGTGCTTCTGTGTTTCTTATAACAGTGAGCTCACTGCAAAAGAAATCTTTCATTGGCTGTGAAATGCTTCGGGATGTCCGGAGGTGGGGGAAAGGCGCTAGAGAAATGCAAGTCCTTTGTTTACCATGAGTTTAGGTTAATCTTAATCTACATATGCATGTATACACAACCAAGGGTATCTTACACAAAGGCACAGTGTTAGTGAGGAGGCTCCCTCTCTCTTCAATTCCACCTCATCCCCACACTCTCTGCCATTGCCTTATCTTGACACCATGGGCAGAGCCTGTATTGTACATTTAAAGGAATTTATTGATGTCAGCCTGGTCACTGGTTTCATTTTCTGGAAAACCTGGGGTTTGATCCCAAGGGGAACAGAATTAAAACTAGCTCCGTTACTCCTGGATAAGAGAAGGCACTTTGTACAGTGACATAGACAGGATTTGATGACACAGGATTTCATATATGCGGCACAGAAACAGGCCATTCAGCCCATCTGATCCGTGCTGGTGTTTCTGCTCCACACGAGCCTCCTCCCATCTCACCCCATCTCACCCCATCGCCATATCCTTCTATTCCTTTCTCCCTCATGTGTTTATCCAGCTTCCCCCTTAACTATTCACTTCCACCACTCCCTGTGGGAGCGAGTTCCACATTCCCCCCACTCTCTGGGTAAAGACGTTTCTCCGGAATTCCCCATTGGATTTATTAGTGACGATCTTATATGGATGACCCCTAGTTCTGGTCTCCCCTCCCACCAGAGGAAACACTCCCTCTGTATCCACTCCATCAAAACCTTTCTGAATTTTAAATACCTCGATGAGGTCACCCCCCTCAGCCTTCTCTTTTCTAGAGAACAAAGACCCAGCCTGTCCATCCTTTCCTCATATAAACTCATGTGAGTTTACCCTCACATTTCTGGGATCACCATTGTAAATCTTCCCTCTCCAGTATCTCGATGTCCTTTCTGTAATATGGTGACCAGAACTGCTCGCGGTAATCTCAGTGCAGTGCAACCAAGTTTTGATGCAGGCTTACCGTCACTTCCCTACTTTTCAATTCTATCCCTCCAGAAATAATCCCTAGTTTTTGGTTTGATTTTTGCCTTGCCTTGCTAACCTGCGGGGGCAACTCCCTCTGTGTGGTCTTATTTGCACTCTGAAGGTGTTGGGGGAAACCTGCGCACGCAGTTAAATAACTCCCCGTCATTCAGGCTCGAGTGTATAGTCCAAATGCAAGGTTATTACTCAGGCATCAATCGTATAGTGACGATTACAGTTATCGATTCAGACAGCCTGGCTTATTGTAGGCTGGAGCTGATCCGACAAGGTTTCTGTCGATGTTGGACTCCCGACTGTCTTGTGACTTCTGAGCTTAAGGGAGCTGTTCCCTGGTATATTGTCTACCTTTTCCGTGTGAGTTCTTTTACACGGTACCCAGGATGTACGTTGAACTGAGTTGCTTCTCATCCACCCTCCAGAGTTGACATCACCGCTGTCTTGAGGATTTAACTGTTTATGAAGTGAACACTAGAAAGGGAACAGACCGACCGAGACAACCTCAAATCATTAAATGTTACTGGGTGGGGGGCTCTCCCGATATTCTGGCCAACCCCCAGTATTCGCACCAGATTTGGGGGCACATCCAACGTGTCTCCTGGCAGAAACAGAACGTGCTAGAAAAACTCAGCAGGTTTGTCAGTGCCCTGCGCAGAGAAAAGACAGAGTTAACATTTTAAGTCCGTATGGCTCTTCTCCAGAGCTGAAGAGATGTAGAAATGTGATGGTCAAAGGAAAGAACTGTGGATGCTGGAAATCCAAAACAAAAACAGGAATACCTGGAGAAAGTTTTTCCAGGTATTTGTTTTTGTTTTAGAAATGTGTTTGGTTTTTGTTGGGTTCTGCCGAAGGGTCATGAAGACTCGAAACGTTGACTGATTTCTTCTGCACCGATGCTGCCAGACCTGCCTAGTTTTTCCAGGTAATTGTGTTTTTGTTTTTGGTTTTTTTAATACTGTTTAAGAGACTGAGGGCTGGGTGGAACAAAATAGAAGGACAGAGATAGGTGAAAACTCAGGTGAGATTTGACAAAGATGTGTTGGACACAAGACAAATGGAGTGCTAATGATTGTGTTAAAGACGAAAGCAGGTGTTAATAATGGCATGAAGGTCAGACATCAGTAGGTGTTAATAGCAGAACAAGGGGTCAGTGCCTCTCTGAAAGCAAAACAAGGGAACAAATTGCAGACTGGCACTTGGTGGGGGTGGAGGGTGGGGGAAGGGGTGAAAAAATACCTCCTGACAGTTTCTCCTCCCATTGTTCTGGCCAATAACTGATGTTGGCAAAATTCAAACTCTGGAAATCACATTGAGATGTGATTAAATATTGGACCCGAGAGAATTCTAACAGTTGGTTAAAGAATTGGTTTCCATACATGGTTGACAGTCCCAGGTGAATGAATATTTAGCCAGAATCTGTTACAATCAGAGTCCAGTTATATTAAGAAACAATGACTGCATTTGTATAGCATTTCTAACATAGTAAAACATCCACAAAGCGTATCACAGGAGCCTAAATGAGACAGATTTTGACATCGAGCTGCAAAAGGAGATATTAGGACTGAACATCAAGAGTCAAAGACATACATTTTCATAAAAGATGAGAGAAAGAGAGAAAGGGGCGGAGTGGTTTAGGGAGGGAATTCCAGAGCTCAGGGCCGCAGGCAGCTGAAGGCATGGCCGCCAATGGTGGAGCGATGGGAATCGGGGGATGGTCAAGTGGCCGGAATTGGAGAAGCGCAGAGATCTCGGAGTGTTGTAGGGGCTGGAGGAGGTTACAGAGATAGGGAGTGTTGTAGGGGCTGGAGGAGGTTACATAGATAAGGAGTGTTGTAGGGGCTGGAGGAGGTTACAGAGAGAGGGAGTGTTGTAGGGGCTGGAGGAGTTTACAGAGATAAGGAGTGTTGTAGGGGCTGGAGGAGGTTACAGCGATAGGGAGGGTTGTAGGGGTGGCGGAGGTTACAGAGATAGGGAGGGTTGTAGGGGCGGCGGAGGTTACAGAGATAGGGAGGGTTGTAGGGGCTGAAGAAGGTTACAGAGATAAGGAGTGTTGTAGGGGCTGGAGGAGGTTACAGAGATAGGGAGGGTTGTAGGGGCTGGAGGAAGTTACAGAGATAGGGAGGGTTGTACGTGCTGGAGGAGGTTACAGAGATAGGGAGGGTTGTAGGGCTGGAGGAGGTTACAGAGATAGGGTGGGTTATAGGGGCTGGAGGAGGTTACAGAGATAGGGAAGGTTGTAGGGGCTGGAGGAGGTTACAGAGATAGGGAGGGTTGTAGGGGCGGCGGAGGTTACAGAGATAGGGAGGATTGTAGGGGCTGGAGAAGGTTACAGAGATTGGAGTGTTGTAGGGGCAGAGGAGGTTACAGAGATCGGGAGGATTGTAGGGTTTGGAGGAGGTAACAGAGATAGGGAGCGTTGTAGGGGCTGGAGGAGGTTACAGAGATAGGGAGGGTTGCAGGGACTGGAGGTGGTTACAGAGATAGGGAGGGTTGTAGGGGCTGGAGGTGTTTACAGGGATAGGGAGTGTTGTAGGGGTCGGATCTTGTTAGAGATAGAGAGGTTTGTAGGGACTGGAGGATGTTACAGAGTTGGTAGGGATGTAATGGTCGGAGGTTGTTACAGAGATAGCGAGGGTTGTAGGGGCAGGAGGGGGTTACAGAGATAGGGAGGGTTGTAGGGACTGGAGGAGGTTATAGAGATAGGGACGGTTGTAGGGGCTGGAGGAGGTTACAGAAATAGGGAGGGTGGCAGGGGCTGGAGGAGGTTATAGAGATAGGGAGGGTTGTAGAGACTGGAAGAGGTTACAGAGTTGGGAGGGTTTTAGGGCTCTGAGCTTGTTACAGAGATAGGGAGGGTTGTAGGGACTGGAGGAGGTTACAGAGATAGGGAGGGTTGTAGGGGCTGGAGGAGGTTACAGAGATAGGGAGGGTTCTAGGGCCTGGAGGAGTCAACAGAGAGATTGAGGGTTGCAGGGGCTGGAGGAGGTTACAGATATAGGGAGGGTTGTACGGACTGGAAAGGTTACAGAGATTGGGAGCGTTGTAGGGACTGGAGGAGGTTACAGAGATAGTGACGGTTGTAGGGACTGGAGGAGTTTACAGCGTTGGGGAGGGTTGTAGGGGTCGGAGGTTGTTACAAAGATAGGGATGGTTGTAGGGACTTGAGGAGGTTACAGAGTTGGGAGGGTCGTAGGGATTGGAGGTTATTACAGAGATAGAGATGGTTTGTCGGGACGAGGAGGTTACAGAGATAGGGAGGTTTGTACGGACTGGAGGTTGGTACAAAGATAGTGATTGTTGTAGCGACTGGAGGAGGTTACAGAGATAGGGACGGTTGTAGGGGCTGGAGAAGGATACAGTGATAGGGAGGGTTGAAGGGGCTGGAGGAAGTTACAGAGATAGTGAGGGTTGTAGGGACTGGAGGAGGTTACAGAGATAGGGAGGGTTGTTGGGGCTGGAGGAGGTTGCAGAGATAGGGAGGTTTGTAAAGCCTGGAGGAGTTTACAGAGATAGGGAGGATTGTAGGGGTTTCGAGGAGGTTACAGAGATCGGGAGGGTTGTAGGGACTGGAGGAGGTTACAGAGATCGGGAGGTTTGCAGGGACTGGAGGGGGTGACAGAGTTGTATCACGGTGGGATTGAGGTATCTCAAGTACAACATTATGTCAAATTTGAATTTCATTGCTCTTTGCGTAATGACCATTTTGAAATGATTTGGAATGTTCATTCAGATTTCTTTCTCTAAAACTATAGTTTATTCATAAAATAATGATCTTGAGAGCTGAAAGGAAGGCAGTTAATGTCTTCAGATTAACCCCTGTGATGTGAACAATGGGATTTGGACACTGAGCAATACTCGGTGAAACTCGGATGGGTGACTGGGATCCCCTGGGACTGGGATGGGGTCCTCAGCACTGGGATCAGGAGTCTGTGACATTCCTGGGATCAAATAGAACTGGGAATGTCCAAGAACATGGGGAGTAGAGTCATCAGGACTTGGGATTCCAAACTTACATTTCAGGGTCAGTTTTCTGTTCCTGAGTTCCACCTCACATTGTGCACCCCCAGTCTGTGATTTTTCTCCCAAGGGGAGGTGACCAATATCCTGATGTGTTCTCCCAGCATGTGTACGAATGAAAAACATGTGATTCAAAGTGCTGTCCAGCTGCTCTGTGCTTACAAATCTCCAGCACAAGCTGGGTTTAGTTGAAGGCCCTTAATGCCTGAGCTTTAACCTTCTCACAGAAATGAAAGCAGTGAGTTACTGATCAGTGTTTCTTGTAAATCGAGCATCGCAGTGTAACCATGTGAAGCTTGGGATGTAATGTACCAGCAGGGAGGTTATATCTGTGGATAAATACTTTCAATCTTTTCCAGGTAGACTCGTCTGTCCCAGTTTCTGGGTTCCTTGGGGAGCAGGTTGTGCTGCCCTGTACCTACAAAGGGAATGTCCCAGTCTCAGATTTACTGGCATTCTGGGATACAGCCAAGAGTGAAATTTTACACAAGTTCATCGCTAGGAACGACGATTTGACAGAACAAGATCCACGATTCAGAAACAGAACAAACCTGTCCAAAGATCAACTGGGACAAGGCAACTGGTCAGTTCTGATCTCTGACCTCAAGGAGACAGACCAGAACCAGTATATATGTCACATCTACAAGAGAATAGCTGCAGATTTTGTAAGGGAGCAAACTGATATCATCCATCTTTCTGTAACAGGTGAGAGGTTTCTGTTTCAGACATTCTGTATTTAATCTCTGTATGGGTTCGGTAATTCAGTGGTTATGTTACTAGACTAGTAATACAGAGGCCTGGACTAACAATCCAGATGATGAGAGTTCAAATCCCAGCATGGCACTTCCAGAATTTAAATTCAGTTTATTAAATAAAAATCTGGAAATATAAAGTTAATTGCAATAAAAGTGACCCTGAAGCTGTTGGATTGTTGAAACCCCAGCTGGTTGACGAATGGTTCTTTAGGGAAGGAAACCTACTGTCCTTACCCAGTCTGGTCTCTATGTGACTCCAGTCTCACGTTAACCTGGTTGGTTTAGCTGGCCGAGGAGGTCAGAGGGCAGTTCAAAATGAATTGATATCAAACCATTGGAAAGAAATAATAGAATAAAACTAAATCATCACCGGCTTCATCCCAGGCATCGAAACAGGAAACAACACAGACAAATCCAGGCCAGTCGACACAGCAAAGTCCCCTCACTAACATCTGGGGACCGGTGTCCAAGTTGGGAGAGCTGTCTGGCAGAGTCATACTCACAGAATTAACCCTGAATCCCAGTCTCCTCTATCACCATCCCTGGGTATGTTCTGTCCCACTGGCAGGACAGACCCACCAGATGTGTCGTATACAGCCCAGAGGGAGTAGTCCCGGCAATCCTCAACATTGACTCTGAACCCCATGAAGTCTCACAGCTTCAGGTCAAACATGGACCTGGAAACCTCCTGCTGATTATCACCTACTGCCCTCCCTCAGCTGATGAATCAGTACTCCTCCATGCTGAACACCACTTGGAGGAAGCAGTGAGAGTGGCAAGGACACAGAATGTACTGAGTGGGGACTTCACTGTCCATCACCAAGGGTGGGTCAGTAATACCATCACTGACCAAGCTGATGGAGCCGTGAAGGACAGAGCTGTCAAACTGGGTGATGGAAGGAGTTAACGGAGCTATCAAGCTGCACTCACTCTCCAGTTTCAGGGCTCTGACGGCTACAGAGAACGGCAGCTGTGCCCCGCCGGCCCAGCTACAGCCCAGTCAACCAGAAACCGGTTTTCGGTGAATAATTTCGGCGTGCTGAGCCCGAACACTTCACTGCACAGGAGGCTGCTAGACAGCCGAGCAGGCAGTTTAACATCTCAGCTGAAAGACAGCACTTCACACTCACTCACTCATTTTGGTATCTCTCCCCCGCCCCCCCGCCCCTTCCCCCCACTCCCCTGTTGTTTGGGGGGTCCCCGTGCCACAAGGGTTTGATTGTAAATCTGCTGCTGTTCATCCTTGAATTTATTTAGGACTGAGATAGACCGATTTTAACATTCTCATCCTTTTATCAAACATTCTGTGGCCTCACTCCTCCCCATGTGTAACCTCCTTCAGCCCCACAACCCTCAGATCTCTGCACTCCTCCAATTCTGGTGTCTTCAGAATCCCAGATTTTCCATCGCTGCATCATTGGTGGCTGAGCCTTTAGCTGCCTGGGACCGAACTCTGGAATTCCCTCCCTCAGCCTCTGCCTGTCTGTGTCTGTCTCTCTTCCTTACCTCCCAACAACACCATTTGCTCCTTAAAGCCTACCCCACTGCCTGAACCCTTGTGTAGCTTGGTGTCAAATTTTGTTCCATAAGCCCTTGGGGTATGTTCTGTTGAAGGTTCTATATAAATGCAACTTGTTGCTGTTCAGTCTCCTCCTACACTTTTCAAACCACCACCCTTTAACCCAGACATTAGATGATTCAGTCACTGGGAAGGCCATCTCGGATTCCCTTCACTCACTCAATATCCACATCTCCGTGCACACCACCTGTCCCCATCTACACCCCTCACAGTGGGAGGAGGGACTATTGCAGGGTTCTCTAACTCTGTCCTCTGGCCCTCCCTCTGTCGGTCAGCACAGCTCCTGTGGAGTGTCCAGCTCTTGACCATTGCCTCCCCTATAAGCCTCCTCTCCTCTACACTCTGTGCTCCATCACCGTTCAGCTCCTGTGACCCATTTTCCAGCTGTCATTGGTACCCAGGATGTTGAGTGTAATTTAATCGGTCTGTGCTCCTGAACGGCTCCTTTACACACTTGTCCAAAGTGTTTGGATTCTTTTAATGTCACCTGAACTCTGCTGGATTTTCTGTCCTAGGAAACAAAATAGACACTAGATCATTCAAAATGGAGCATCTTACGTTGTCACAGAGGTGACCTGTTCAGATGGAGCACGGGGCCTTGTGACAACAGCACCTGAGCATCAGGATGGAGCGGCTGGAGAACTAAACCTTCTGGGGAACGGGACTGTCCAGCACAAACTGAGTTTCCCCAGCACTGAGCCTAAGTCCGGTATATTTTAATTTTGTCTTTTTTAGATGTTTTTTGCGCCAAACAGTGAGTGGTCATATTTGTCAAAGTTTGTATAAAACTTCTAATGTAAATATTTTCTGAATGTGTCTATACGTTTCTGTCAGGTGTATTTTTTTTACTTTTCTGCATATTGTTGTTGATGCAAGGTCTAATTAAAGATAAGCTGATGCTGAAATGAGTGGATCTACAGTCTGATGTTTAATGACTCTGGTAGTCACTGCCTGAACAGAGGTCATGCTGTCTGCAGGCAGTAAGTCTCCCGATGTGAGAAGTGAATGAGATTGGCTGAAGACTGGTATCTGTGACTGTGGGAACTTCCGGAGGCCAGGAATGACCATCCAGTCAGCCTTTCTGGTGATTGGGCATTAGGGGAAGGGGAGGTGTGGGGAGAGGGATTGGGAGGGAGGGAGTGTGTGATCTCCCTTCACCTTTCCTGGGGTGGAAGTGGTTTTGGCATGAACAAGCAGAGCAATTCAACTTCTTCGAGGGTGGAGACCCTGACACGGACACGGAGAGACAATGCTGGAACATAGAAATAGTATTCACACATCGAGATAGCAACTGAATAATGACAGGAATCCAGACTTGTTCCTGAACCTCGTCATGAACAAGTTATATTTTATAATGTTAAAGGTGTTTTATAAATGTCCCAAGGTGTTTCACAGGAACATGCTAAAAGAGAATATGATACCAAGCCACATCTGGAGATATGCAGTCAGAGGAGGAAAATGAGATCAGTTTTCCAGACCTTGGGGCCCAGACAACTGAATTGCAGACACCTTTTAAGGAAAAATTCTCTTTTAATATAAATGTAGTTACATTGCAGTCCCCAAAAACACATATTCTCTTTGGCTGCCAGTTTCTCCTCCAATCTCCATCCTTCTCCACCTGGCTGAACTTGTTCACTGAACCCCATTAATACAGGAATCAGACTCTTGGTTTAATCTGTTTGAACCCCTTGAATACAGGAACCAGACACTGGGTTTATCTGACTGAACCCCTTTAATATAGGAACGAGACTCTGGGTTTATCTGTCTGAACCCCTTTAATAAAGGAACAAGATTCTGGTTTTATCTGACTGAACCCCTTTAATACAGGAACCAGACTCTGGGTTTATCTGACTGAACCTCTTTAATAGAGGAACCAGACTCTGGGTTTATTCTCACTGAACCCCTTTAATACACGAACCAATCTCTTGGTTTTACTGCCTGAACCCCTTTAATACAGGAACCGGACTCAGGGTTTATCTGTCTGAACCCCTTTAATACAGGAACCAGGCTCTGGGTATATCTGACTGAACCCCTTTAATACAGGAACCAGACTCTAGGTTTATTCTCGCTGAACCCCTTTAAGACAGGTACAAGACTCTGGGTATATCTGACTGAACCCCTTTTATACAGGAACCAGACTGTGGGTTTATCTGACTGAACCCTTTTAACACAGGAATTAGACTCTGGGTTTGTCTGACTGAACACCTTTAATACAGGAACCAGACTCGTGGTTTAATCTCACTGAACGCCTTTAAAACAAAAACCAGGCTCTGGGTATATCTGACTGAACCCCTTTAATACAGGAACCAGACTCTGGATTTATTCTCACTGAACCCCTTTAATACAGGAACCAGACTCTGGGTTTATCTGTCTGAACCTCTTTAATACAGGAACCAGACTCTGGGTATATCTGACTGAACCCCTTTAATACAGGAATCAGACTCTGAGTTTATCTGACTGAACCTCTTTAATAGAGGAATCAGACTCTGGGTTTATCTGACTGAACCCCTTTAGTACAGGAATCGGACTCTGGGATTATCTGACTGAACCCCTTTAATACAGGAAACAGACTGTGGGTTTATCTGACTGAACCCCTTTAATACAGTACCCAGACTCTGGGTTTATCTGATTGATGCCCTCTAATACAGGAACCAGACTCTGGGTGTATCTGACTGAACCCCTTGAATACAGGAACTAGACTCTGGGTTTATCTGACCTAACCCCTTTAATGCAAGAACCAGACTCTGAGTTTATTCTCACGGAACCCATTTAATACAGGAAGAAGACTTTGGGTTTATCTGGCTGAACCCCTTTAATACTGGAACCAGATTCTGGGACTATCTGACTGAACCCCTTTAATACAGGAACCATGACTCTGGGTTTATCTGACTGAACCACTTTAATACAGGACCCAGACTCTGGGTTTATTTGACTGAACGCCTTTAATACAGGAACCATACTCTGGGTTTATCTGTCTGAACCAATTTAATACAGAAACCAGGCTCTCGGTTTACTCTCACTGAACCCCTTTAAGACAGGAACCAGGCACTGGGTTTATCTGACTGAACCCCATTAATACAGGAATCTGACTCTGGGTTTATCTGACTGAAACCCTTGAATACAGGAACCAGACATTGGGTTTATCTGAATGAACCCCGTTAATACAGGAACAAGACTCTGGGTTTATCTGACTGAACCCCTTTAATACAGGAACCAGGCTCTGGGTATATATGACTGAACCCCTTTAATACTGGAACCAGGCTCTGGGTTTATCTGTCTGAACCCCTTTAATACAGGAACCAGGCTCTGGGTATATCTGACTGAACCCCTTTAATACAGGAACCAGGCTCTGGGTTTACATGTCTGAACCCCTTTAATACAGGAACTAGGCTCTGGGTATATCAGACTGAACCCCATAAATACAGGAACCAGACTCTGGGTTTATTCTCACTGAACCCTTTTAATACAGGATCCAGACTCTGGGTTTATTCTCACTGAACCCCTTTAAGACAGGAACAAGATTCTGGGTTTACCTGACTGAACCCCTTTAATACAGGAATCAGGCTCTGGTTTTATCTGACTGAACCCCTTTAGTACAGGAATCAGACTCTGGGTTTATCTGACTGAACCCCTTTAATAAAGGAATTAGACTCTGGGATTATCTGACGGAACCCCTTTAATACAGGAAACACACTGTGGGTTTATCTGACTGAACCCCTTTAATACAGGACCCAGACTCTGGGTTGATCTGATTTAACCCCTCTAATACAGGAACCAGACTCTGGGTGTATCTGACTGAAACTCATGAATACAGGAACTAGACTCTGGGTTTATCTGACTAAACCCCTTTAATGCAGGAACCAGACTCTGAGTTTATTCTCACTGAACCCCTTTAATACAGGAACAAGACTCTGGGTTTATCTGGCTGAACCCCTTTAATACAGGAACCAGACTCTGGGACTATCTGACTGAACCCCTTTAATACAGGAACCATGACTCTGGGTTTATCTGACTGAACCACTTTAATACAGGACCCAGACTCTGGGTTTATCCGATTGAACCCCTTTAATACAGGAACCAGACTGTGGGTTTATCTGACTGAACACCTTTAATACAGGAATTAGACTCTGGGATTATCTGACTGAACCCCATTAATACTGGAACCAGACTCCGGGTTGATCTGTCTGAACCCCTTTAATACAGGAAGCGGGCACTTGGTCTATCTGACTGAACCCCATTAATACAGGAATCAGACTCTTGGTTTATCTGATTGAACCCCTTGAATACAGGAACCAGACACTGGGTTTATCTGACTGAACCCCTTTAATACAGGAACAAGACTCTGGGTTTATCTGTCTGAACCCCTTTAATAAAGGAACAAGATTCTGGTTTTATCTGACTGAACCCCTTTAATATAGGAACCAGACTCTGGGTTTATCTGACTGAACCTCTTTAATAGAGGAACCAGACTCTGGGTTTATTCTCACTGAATCCCTTTAATACACGAACCAATCTCTTGGTTTTTCTGACTGAACCCCTTTAATACAGGAACCGGACTCTGTGTTTATCTGTCTGAACCCCTTTAATACAGGAACCAGGCTCTGGGTATATCTGACTGAACCCCTTTAATACAGGAACCAGACTCTAGGTTTATTCTCGCTGAACCAATTTAAGACAGGTACAAGAATCTGGGTTTATCTGACTGAACCCCTTTTATACAGAAACCAGACTGTGGGTTTATCTGACTGAACCCCTTTAATACAGGAATTAGACTCAGGGTTTGTCTGAAAGAACCCCTTTAATACAGGAACCAGACTCGTGGTTTAATCTCACTGAACGCCTTTAATACAAAAACGAGGCTCTGGGTATATCTGACTGAACCCCTTTAATACAGGAACCAGACTCTGGATTTATTCTCACTGAACCCCTTTAATACAGGAACCAGACTCTGGGTTTATCTGTCTGAACCCCTTTAATACAGGAACCAGACTCTGGGTATATCTGACTGAACCCCTTTAATACAGGAACCAGACTCTGAGTTTATCTGACTGAACCTCTTTAATAGAGGAATCAGATTCTGGGTTTATCTGATTGAACCCCTTTAGTACAGGAATCGGACTCTGGGATTATCTGACTGAACCCCTTTAATACAGGAACCAGACTGTGGGTCTATCTGACTGAACCCCTTTAATACAGGAATTAGACTCTTGGTTTATCTGACTGAACCCCTTTAATACAGGAACCAGACTCTGGATTTATTCTCACTGAAACCCTTAAAAACTGGAACCAGGCACTGGGTTTATCTGACTGAACCCCATTAATACAGGAATCTGACTCAGGGTTTATCTGACTGAACCCCTTGAACACAGGAACCAGACACTGGGTTTATCTGACTGAACCCCGTTAATACAGGAACAAGACTCAGGGTTTATCTGTCTGAACCCCTTTAATACAAGAACAAGATTCTGGTTTTATCTGACTGAACCCCTTTAATACAGGAACCAGACACTGGGTTTAACTGACTGAACCCCTTTAATACATAAACCAGAAGCTGGGTTTATTCTCACTGAACCCCCTTAATACTGGAACCAGACTCTGGGTTTATCTGACTGAACCCCTTTAATACAGGAACCAGTCTCTGGGTTTATTTGACTGAACCCCTTTAATACAGGAACCAGACTCTGGGTTTATCTGTCTGAACCCTTTTAATACAGGAAACAGGCTCTGGCTATATCTGACTGAACCCCTTTAATACAGGAATCAGACAGTGGGTTTATCTGACTGAACGCCTGTAGTACAGGAATCAGACTCTGGGATTATCTGACTGAACCCCTTCAATACAGGAACCAGACTGTGGGTTTATCTGACTGAACCCCTTTAATACAGGACCCAGACTCTGGATTTATCTGATTGAACACCTTTAATACAGGAACCAGACTCTGGCTTTATCTGAAAAAATCCCTTTAATACAGGAACCAGACTCTGAGTTTATTCTCACTGAACACCTTTAATACAGGAACAAGACTCTGGGTTTATCTGGCTGAACCCCTTTAATACAGGAACCAGACTCTGGGACTATCTGAGTGAACCCCTTAATATAGGAACCAGACACTGGGTTTATCTGATTGAACTGCTTTAATACAGGACCCAGACTCTGGGTTTATCTGACTAAACCGCTTTAATACCGGAACCAGACTCTGGGTTTATCTGTCTGAACCCCATTAATACAGAAACCAGGCTCTCGGTATATCTGGCTGAACCACTTTAATACAGGAACCAAACTCTGGGTTTATTCTCACTGAACCCCTTTTAGACAGGAACCAGGCACTGGGTTTATCTGTCTGAACCACATTAATACAGGAATCTGACTCTGGGTTTATCTATCTGAACCCCTATAATACAGTTAGAAGATTCTGGTTTTATCTGACTGAACCCCTTTAATACAGGAACCAGACTCTGGGTTTATTCTCACTGAACCCCTTTAATACAGGAAGCAGACTCTGGGTTTATCTGACTGAACGCCTTTAATACAGGAACAAGACTCTGGGTTTATCTGACTGAACCCTTTTAATACAGGAACCAGACTCTGGGTTTATCTGTCTGAACCCCTTTAATACAGGAACCAGGCTCTGGGTATATATGACTGAACCCCTTTAATACTGGAACCAGGCTCTGGGTTTATCTGTCTGAACCCCTTTAATACAGTAACCAGGCTCTGGGTATATCTGACTGAACCCCTTTTATACGGGAACCAGACTCTGGGTTTATTCTCACTGAACCCCTTTGATACAGGAACAAGACTCTGGGTTTATCTGACTGAACCCCTTTAATACAGGACCCAGACTCTGGGTTTATCTGACTGAACGCCATTAATACAGGAACTAGACTCTGGGTTTAACTGACTAATCCCCTTTAATACAGGAACCAGACTCAGGGTTTATCTGTCTGAACCCCATTAATACAGAAACCTGGCTCTGGGTATATCTGACTGAACCCATTTAATATAGGAACCAAACTCTGGGTTTATTCTCACTGAACCCCTTTAAGACTGGAACCAGGCACTGGGTTTATCTGTCTGAACCACATTAATACAGGAATCTGACTCTGGGTTTATCTGACTGAACCCCTTTAATACAGGAACAAGATTCTGGTTTTATCTGACTGAACCCCTTTAATACAGGAACCAGACTCTGGGTTCATTCTCACTGAACCCCCTTAATACAGGAAGCAGACTCTAGGTTTATCTGACTGAACGCCTTTAACACAGGAACCAGACTCTGAGTTTATCTGACTGAACCCTTTTAATACAGGAACCAGACTCTGGGTTTATCTGTCTGAACCCCTTTAATACAGGAACCAGACTCTGGGTATATCTGGCTGAACCATTTTTATACAGGAACCAGACTCTGGGTTTATCTGACTGAACCCTTTTAATACAGGAATCAGACTCTGGTTTTATCTGACTGAACGCCTTTAGTACAGGAATCAGACTCTGGGTTTATCAGACAGAACACATTTAATAAAGGAATTAGACTCTTGGATAATCTGACTGAACCCCTTTAATACTGGAACCAGACTGTGGGTTTATCTGACTGAACCCCTTTAATACAGGACCCAGACTCTGGGTTTATCCTATTGAACCCCTCTAATACAGGAACCAGACTCTGGGTGTATCTGTTGAACCACTTTTATACAGGATCCAGACTCTTGGTTTATCTGACTAAACCCCTTTAATACAGGAACCAGACTCTGAGTGTATTCTCACTTAACCCCTTTAATAAAGGAATTAGACTCTGAGATTAGCTAACTGAAACCCCTTTAATACAGGAAACGGACTCTGGGTTTATCTGTCTGAACCCCTTTAATACAGGAACCAGGCTCTGGGTATATCTGACTGAACCCCTTTAATACAGGAACCAGACTCTAGGTTTATTCTCGCTGAACCCCTTTAAGAGAGGTACAAGACTCTGGGTTTATCTGACTGATCCCGTTTTATACAGGAATTAGACTCTGGGTTTATCTGACTGAACCCCTTTAATACAGAAACCAGGCTCTGGGTTTATCTGACTGAACGCCTTTAATACGGGAACCAGACTCTGGGTTTATTCTCACTGAACCCCTTTAATACAGGAACCAGACTCGGGTTTATTCTCACTGAAACCCTTTAAGACAGGAACAAGACTCTGGGTTTATCTGACTGAACCCCTTTAATACAGGAACCAGACTCTGGATATATCTGTCTGAACCCCTTTAATACAGGAACCAGACTCTGGGTATATCTGGCTGAACCCCTTTAATACAGGAACCAGACTCTGAGTTTTTATGACTGAACCCCTTTAATACAGGAACCAGAATGTGGGTTTATCTGACTAAACCCCTTTAATACAGGAATCAGTCTCTGGGTTTTTCTGACTAGACCCCTTTAAGACAGGACCCTGACTCTGGGTTAATCTGATTGAACCCCTCTAATACAGGAACCAGACTCAGGGTGTATCTGACTGAACCCCTTCAACACAGGAACCAGGCACTGGGTTTATCTGACTGAACCCCATTAATACAGGAATCTGACTCTGGGTTTATCTGACTGAACCCCTTGAATACAGGAACCAGACACTGGGTTGATCTGACTGAACCCCATTAATACAGGAACAAGACTCTGGGTTTATCTGTCTGAACCCCTTTAATACAGGAAGAAGATTCTGGTTTTATCTGACTGAACCCCTTTAATACAGGAACCAGACTCTGGGTTTATCTGACTGTACGCCTTTAATACAGAAACCAGACTCTGGGTTTATCTGACTGAACACCTTTAATAAAGGAAGCAGTCTCTGGGTTTATCTGTCTGAACCCCTTTAATACAGGAACCAGGCTCTGGGTATACCTGAATGAACCCCTTTAATACTGGAACCAGGCTCTGGGTTTATCTGTCTGAACCCCATTAATACAGGAACCAGACTCTTGGTATATCTGACTGAACAAATTTAATACAGGAACCAGAATGTGGGTTTATCTGACTGAACCCCTTTAATACAGGAATCAGACTCTGGGTTTATCTGACTGAACCCCTTTAGTACTGGAATAAGACTCAGGGTTTATCTGACTGAACACATTTAATAAAGGAATTAGACTCTGGGATTATCTGACTGAACCCCTTTAATACAGGAACCAGACTGTGAGTTTATCTGACTGAACCCCTTTAATACTGGAACCAGACTCTGGGTTTATCTGTCTGAACCCCTTTAATACAGGATCCAGGATCTGGGTATATCTGACTGAACCCCTTTAATACTGGAACCAGACTCTGGGTTTATATGTCTGAACCCCTTTAATACAGGATCCAGGCTCTGGGTTTATCTGGCTGAATCCCTTTAATACAGGAACCAGACTCTCGGTTTATTCTTACTGAATCCCTTTAACACAGGAACCAGACTCTGGGTTTATTCTCACTGAACGCCTTTAAGAAAGGGACAAGACTCTGGGTTTATCTGACTGAACCCTTTTAATACAGGAACCAGACTCTGGGTTAATCTGTCTGAACCCCTTTATTACAGGAACCAGGCTCTGGGTGTATCTGATTGAACCACTTTAATACAGGAAACAGAATCTGAGTTTATTTGACTGAACCGCTTTAATACAGGAACCAGACTGTGGGTTTATCTGACTCTACAACCTTAATACAGGAACCAGACTCTGGGTTGATCTGACTGAACCCCTTTAATACAGGAATCAGACTCTGGGTTTATCTGACTGAACCCCTTTGGTACAGGAATCAGACTCTGGGTTTATCTGACTAAACCCCTTTAATAAAGGAATTAGACTCTGGGATTATCTGACTGAACCCCTTTAATACAGGAACCAGACTCTGGGTTTATCTGATTGAAACCCTTTAATACAGGAACCAAACTCTGGGTGTAGCTGACTGAACCCCTTTAATACAGGAACCAGACTCTGGGTTTATCTGACTAAACCCCTTTAATACAGGAACCAGACTCAGTTTATTCTCACTGAACCCCTTAAATACAGGAACAAGGCTCTGGGTTTATCTGGCTGAACCCCTTTAATACAGGAACCAGACTCTGGTTTTATCTGACTGAACGCCATTACTACAGGAACCAGACTCTGGGTTTAACTGACTAATACCCTTTAATACAGGAACCAGACTCAGGGTTTATCTGTCTGAACCCCATTAATACAGAAACCTGGCTCTGGGTATATCTGACTGAACCCCTTTAATATAGGAACCAAACTCTGGGTTTATTCTCACTGAACCCCTTTAACACTGGAACCAGGCACTGGGTTTATCTGTCTGAACCCCATTAATACAGGAATCTGATTCTGGGTTTATCTTCTGAACGCCTTTAATACAGGAACAAGATTCTGGTTTTATCTGACTGAACCCCTTTAATACAGGAACCAGACTCTGGTTTTATCTGTCTGAACCCCTTTAATACAGAAACCAGGCTCTGGGTATATCTGGCTGAACCCCTTTAATACAGGAACCAGACTCTGGGTTTATCTGACTGAACCCCTTTAACACAGGAACCAGGCACTGGGTTTATCTGACTGAACCCCTTGAATACAGGAACCAGACCCTGGGTTTATCTGAATGAACCCCGTTAAAACAGGAACAAGAGTCTGGGTTTATCTGACTGAACCCCTTTAATACAGGAACCAGACTCTAGGTTTATTCTCGCTGAACCCCTTTAAGAGAGGTACAAGACTCTGGGTTTATCTGACTGATCCCGTTTTATACAGGAATTAGACTCTGGGTTTATCTGACTGAACCCCTTTAATACAGAAACCAGGCTCTGGGTTTATCTGACTGAACGCCTTTAATACGGGAACCAGACTCTGGGTTTATTCTCACTGAACCCCTTTAATACAGGAACCAGACTCGGGTTTATTCTCACTGAAACCCTTTAAGACAGGAACAAGACTCTGGGTTTATCTGACTGAACCCCTTTAATACAGGAACCAGACTCTGGGTATATCTGTCTGAACCCCTTTAATACAGGAACCAGACTCTGGGTATATCTGGCTGAACCCCTTTAATACAGGAACCAGACTCTGAGTTTTTATGACTGAACCCCTTTAATACAGGAACCAGAATGTGGGTTTATCTGACTAAACCCCTTTAATACAGGAATCAGTCTCTGGGTTTTTCTGACTAGACCCCTTTAAGACAGGACCCTGACTCTGGGTTAATCTGATTGAACCCCTCTAATACAGGAACCAGACTCAGGGTGTATCTGACTGAACCCCTTCAACACAGGAACCAGGCACTGGGTTTATCTGACTGAACCCCATTAATACAGGAATCTGACTCTGGGTTTATCTGACTGAACCCCTTGAATACAGGAACCAGACACTGGGTTGATCTGACTGAACCCCATTAATACAGGAACAAGACTCTGGGTTTATCTGTCTGAACCCCTTTAATACAGGAAGAAGATTCTGGTTTTATCTGACTGAACCCCTTTAATACAGGAACCAGACTCTGGGTTTATCTGACTGTACGCCTTTAATACAGAAACCAGACTCTGGGTTTATCTGACTGAACACCTTTAATAAAGGAAGCAGTCTCTGGGTTTATCTGTCTGAACCCCTTTAATACAGGAACCAGGCTCTGGGTATACCTGAATGAACCCCTTTAATACTGGAACCAGGCTCTGGGTTTATCTGTCTGAACCCCATTAATACAGGAACCAGACTCTTGGTATATCTGACTGAACAAATTTAATACAGGAACCAGAATGTGGGTTTATCTGACTGAACCCCTTTAATACAGGAATCAGACTCTGGGTTTATCTGACTGAACCCCTTTAGTACTGGAATAAGACTCAGGGTTTATCTGACTGAACACATTTAATAAAGGAATTAGACTCTGGGATTATCTGACTGAACCCCTTTAATACAGGAACCAGACTGTGAGTTTATCTGACTGAACCCCTTTAATACTGGAACCAGACTCTGGGTTTATCTGTCTGAACCCCTTTAATACAGGATCCAGGATCTGGGTATATCTGACTGAACCCCTTTAATACTGGAACCAGACTCTGGGTTTATATGTCTGAACCCCTTTAATACAGGATCCAGGCTCTGGGTTTATCTGGCTGAATCCCTTTAATACAGGAACCAGACTCTCGGTTTATTCTTACTGAATCCCTTTAACACAGGAACCAGACTCTGGGTTTATTCTCACTGAACGCCTTTAAGAAAGGGACAAGACTCTGGGTTTATCTGACTGAACCCTTTTAATACAGGAACCAGACTCTGGGTTAATCTGTCTGAACCCCTTTATTACAGGAACCAGGCTCTGGGTGTATCTGATTGAACCACTTTAATACAGGAAACAGAATCTGAGTTTATTTGACTGAACCGCTTTAATACAGGAACCAGACTGTGGGTTTATCTGACTCTACAACCTTAATACAGGAACCAGACTCTGGGTTGATCTGACTGAACCCCTTTAATACAGGAATCAGACTCTGGGTTTATCTGACTGAACCCCTTTGGTACAGGAATCAGACTCTGGGTTTATCTGACTAAACCCCTTTAATAAAGGAATTAGACTCTGGGATTATCTGACTGAACCCCTTTAATACAGGAACCAGACTCTGGGTTTATCTGATTGAAACCCTTTAATACAGGAACCAGACTCTGGGTGTAGCTGACTGAACCCCTTTAATACAGGAACCAGACTCTGGGTTTATCTGACTAAACCCCTTTAATACAGGAACCAGACTCAGTTTATTCTCACTGAACCCCTTAAATACAGGAACAAGGCTCTGGGTTTATCTGGCTGAACCCCTTTAATACAGGAACCAGACTCTGGTTTTATCTGACTGAACGCCATTACTACAGGAACCAGACTCTGGGTTTAACTGACTAATACCCTTTAATACAGGAACCAGACTCAGGGTTTATCTGTCTGAACCCCATTAATACAGAAACCTGGCTCTGGGTATATCTGACTGAACCCCTTTAATATAGGAACCAAACTCTGGGTTTATTCTCACTGAACCCCTTTAACACTGGAACCAGGCACTGGGTTTATCTGTCTGAACCCCATTAATACAGGAATCTGATTCTGGGTTTATCTTCTGAACGCCTTTAATACAGGAACAAGATTCTGGTTTTATCTGACTGAACCCCTTTAATACAGGAACCAGACTCTGGTTTTATCTGTCTGAACCCCTTTAATACAGAAACCAGGCTCTGGGTATATCTGGCTGAACCCCTTTAATACAGGAACCAGACTCTGGGTTTATCTGACTGAACCCCTTTAACACAGGAACCAGGCACTGGGTTTATCTGACTGAACCCCTTGAATACAGGAACCAGACCCTGGGTTTATCTGAATGAACCCCGTTAAAACAGGAACAAGAGTCTGGGTTTATCTGACTGAACCCCTTTAATACAGGAACCAGACTCTAGGTTTATTCTCGCTGAACCCCTTTAAGAGAGGTACAAGACTCTGGGTTTATCTGACTGATCCCGTTTTATACAGGAATTAGACTCTGGGTTTATCTGACTGAACCCCTTTAATACAGAAACCAGGCTCTGGGTTTATCTGACTGAACGCCTTTAATACGGGAACCAGACTCTGGGTTTATTCTCACTGAACCCCTTTAATACAGGAACCAGACTCGGGTTTATTCTCACTGAAACCCTTTAAGACAGGAACAAGACTCTGGGTTTATCTGACTGAACCCCTTTAATACAGGAACCAGACTCTGGGTATATCTGTCTGAACCCCTTTAATACAGGAACCAGACTCTGGGTATATCTGGCTGAACCCCTTTAATACAGGAACCAGACTCTGAGTTTTTATGACTGAACCCCTTTAATACAGGAACCAGAATGTGGGTTTATCTGACTAAACCCCTTTAATACAGGAATCAGTCTCTGGGTTTTTCTGACTAGACCCCTTTAAGACAGGACCCTGACTCTGGGTTAATCTGATTGAACCCCTCTAATACAGGAACCAGACTCAGGGTGTATCTGACTGAACCCCTTCAACACAGGAACCAGGCACTGGGTTTATCTGACTGAACCCCATTAATACAGGAATCTGACTCTGGGTTTATCTGACTGAACCCCTTGAATACAGGAACCAGACACTGGGTTGATCTGACTGAACCCCATTAATACAGGAACAAGACTCTGGGTTTATCTGTCTGAACCCCTTTAATACAGGAAGAAGATTCTGGTTTTATCTGACTGAACCCCTTTAATACAGGAACCAGACTCTGGGTTTATCTGACTGTACGCCTTTAATACAGAAACCAGACTCTGGGTTTATCTGACTGAACACCTTTAATAAAGGAAGCAGTCTCTGGGTTTATCTGTCTGAACCCCTTTAATACAGGAACCAGGCTCTGGGTATACCTGAATGAACCCCTTTAATACTGGAACCAGGCTCTGGGTTTATCTGTCTGAACCCCATTAATACAGGAACCAGACTCTTGGTATATCTGACTGAACAAATTTAATACAGGAACCAGAATGTGGGTTTATCTGACTGAACCCCTTTAATACAGGAATCAGACTCTGGGTTTATCTGACTGAACCCCTTTAGTACTGGAATAAGACTCAGGGTTTATCTGACTGAACACATTTAATAAAGGAATTAGACTCTGGGATTATCTGACTGAACCCCTTTAATACAGGAACCAGACTGTGAGTTTATCTGACTGAACCCCTTTAATACTGGAACCAGACTCTGGGTTTATCTGTCTGAACCCCTTTAATACAGGATCCAGGATCTGGGTATATCTGACTGAACCCCTTTAATACTGGAACCAGACTCTGGGTTTATATGTCTGAACCCCTTTAATACAGGATCCAGGCTCTGGGTTTATCTGGCTGAATCCCTTTAATACAGGAACCAGACTCTCGGTTTATTCTTACTGAATCCCTTTAACACAGGAACCAGACTCTGGGTTTATTCTCACTGAACGCCTTTAAGAAAGGGACAAGACTCTGGGTTTATCTGACTGAACCCTTTTAATACAGGAACCAGACTCTGGGTTAATCTGTCTGAACCCCTTTATTACAGGAACCAGGCTCTGGGTGTATCTGATTGAACCACTTTAATACAGGAAACAGAATCTGAGTTTATTTGACTGAACCGCTTTAATACAGGAACCAGACTGTGGGTTTATCTGACTCTACAACCTTAATACAGGAACCAGACTCTGGGTTGATCTGACTGAACCCCTTTAATACAGGAATCAGACTCTGGGTTTATCTGACTGAACCCCTTTGGTACAGGAATCAGACTCTGGGTTTATCTGACTAAACCCCTTTAATAAAGGAATTAGACTCTGGGATTATCTGACTGAACCCCTTTAATACAGGAACCAGACTCTGGGTTTATCTGATTGAAACCCTTTAATACAGGAACCAGACTCTGGGTGTAGCTGACTGAACCCCTTTAATACAGGAACCAGACTCTGGGTTTATCTGACTAAACCCCTTTAATACAGGAACCAGACTCAGTTTATTCTCACTGAACCCCTTAAATACAGGAACAAGGCTCTGGGTTTATCTGGCTGAACCCCTTTAATACAGGAACCAGACTCTGGTTTTATCTGACTGAACGCCATTACTACAGGAACCAGACTCTGGGTTTAACTGACTAATACCCTTTAATACAGGAACCAGACTCAGGGTTTATCTGTCTGAACCCCATTAATACAGAAACCTGGCTCTGGGTATATCTGACTGAACCCCTTTAATATAGGAACCAAACTCTGGGTTTATTCTCACTGAACCCCTTTAACACTGGAACCAGGCACTGGGTTTATCTGTCTGAACCCCATTAATACAGGAATCTGATTCTGGGTTTATCTTCTGAACGCCTTTAATACAGGAACAAGATTCTGGTTTTATCTGACTGAACCCCTTTAATACAGGAACCAGACTCTGGTTTTATCTGTCTGAACCCCTTTAATACAGAAACCAGGCTCTGGGTATATCTGGCTGAACCCCTTTAATACAGGAACCAGACTCTGGGTTTATCTGACTGAACCCCTTTAACACAGGAACCAGGCACTGGGTTTATCTGACTGAACCCCTTGAATACAGGAACCAGACCCTGGGTTTATCTGAATGAACCCCGTTAAAACAGGAACAAGAGTCTGGGTTTATCTGACTGAACCCCTTTAATACAGGAACCAGACTCTAGGTTTATTCTCGCTGAACCCCTTTAAGAGAGGTACAAGACTCTGGGTTTATCTGACTGATCCCGTTTTATACAGGAATTAGACTCTGGGTTTATCTGACTGAACCCCTTTAATACAGAAACCAGGCTCTGGGTTTATCTGACTGAACGCCTTTAATACGGGAACCAGACTCTGGGTTTATTCTCACTGAACCCCTTTAATACAGGAACCAGACTCGGGTTTATTCTCACTGAAACCCTTTAAGACAGGAACAAGACTCTGGGTTTATCTGACTGAACCCCTTTAATACAGGAACCAGACTCTGGGTATATCTGTCTGAACCCCTTTAATACAGGAACCAGACTCTGGGTATATCTGGCTGAACCCCTTTAATACAGGAACCAGACTCTGAGTTTTTATGACTGAACCCCTTTAATACAGGAACCAGAATGTGGGTTTATCTGACTAAACCCCTTTAATACAGGAATCAGTCTCTGGGTTTTTCTGACTAGACCCCTTTAAGACAGGACCCTGACTCTGGGTTAATCTGATTGAACCCCTCTAATACAGGAACCAGACTCAGGGTGTATCTGACTGAACCCCTTCAACACAGGAACCAGGCACTGGGTTTATCTGACTGAACCCCATTAATACAGGAATCTGACTCTGGGTTTATCTGACTGAACCCCTTGAATACAGGAACCAGACACTGGGTTGATCTGACTGAACCCCATTAATACAGGAACAAGACTCTGGGTTTATCTGTCTGAACCCCTTTAATACAGGAAGAAGATTCTGGTTTTATCTGACTGAACCCCTTTAATACAGGAACCAGACTCTGGGTTTATCTGACTGTACGCCTTTAATACAGAAACCAGACTCTGGGTTTATCTGACTGAACACCTTTAATAAAGGAAGCAGTCTCTGGGTTTATCTGTCTGAACCCCTTTAATACAGGAACCAGGCTCTGGGTATACCTGAATGAACCCCTTTAATACTGGAACCAGGCTCTGGGTTTATCTGTCTGAACCCCATTAATACAGGAACCAGACTCTTGGTATATCTGACTGAACAAATTTAATACAGGAACCAGAATGTGGGTTTATCTGACTGAACCCCTTTAATACAGGAATCAGACTCTGGGTTTATCTGACTGAACCCCTTTAGTACTGGAATAAGACTCAGGGTTTATCTGACTGAACACATTTAATAAAGGAATTAGACTCTGGGATTATCTGACTGAACCCCTTTAATACAGGAACCAGACTGTGAGTTTATCTGACTGAACCCCTTTAATACTGGATCCAGACTCTGGGTTTATCTGTCTGAACCCCTTTAATACAGGATCCAGGATCTGGGTATATCTGACTGAACCCCTTTAATACTGGAACCAGACTCTGGGTTTATATGTCTGAACCCCTTTAATACAGGATCCAGGCTCTGGGTTTATCTGGCTGAATCCCTTTAATACAGGAACCAGACTCTCGGTTTATTCTTACTGAATCCCTTTAACACAGGAACCAGACTCTGGGTTTATTCTCACTGAACGCCTTTAAGAAAGGGACAAGACTCTGGGTTTATCTGACTGAACCCTTTTAATACAGGAACCAGACTCTGGGTTAATCTGTCTGAACCCCTTTATTACAGGAACCAGGCTCTGGGTGTATCTGATTGAACCACTTTAATACAGGAAACAGAATCTGAGTTTATTTGACTGAACCGCTTTAATACAGGAACCAGACTGTGGGTTTATCTGACTCTACAACCTTAATACAGGAACCAGACTCTGGGTTGATCTGACTGAACCCCTTTAATACAGGAATCAGACTCTGGGTTTATCTGACTGAACCCCTTTGGTACAGGAATCAGACTCTGGGTTTATCTGACTAAACCCCTTTAATAAAGGAATTAGACTCTGGGATTATCTGACTGAACCCCTTTAATACAGGAACCAGACTCTGGGTTTATCTGATTGAAACCCTTTAATACAGGAACCAGACTCTGGGTGTAGCTGACTGAACCCCTTTAATACAGGAACCAGACTCTGGGTTTATCTGACTAAACCCCTTTAATACAGGAACCAGACTCAGTTTATTCTCACTGAACCCCTTAAATACAGGAACAAGGCTCTGGGTTTATCTGGCTGAACCCCTTTAATACAGGAACCAGACTCTGGTTTTATCTGACTGAACGCCATTACTACAGGAACCAGACTCTGGGTTTAACTGACTAATACCCTTTAATACAGGAACCAGACTCAGGGTTTATCTGTCTGAACCCCATTAATACAGAAACCTGGCTCTGGGTATATCTGACTGAACCCCTTTAATATAGGAACCAAACTCTGGGTTTATTCTCACTGAACCCCTTTAACACTGGAACCAGGCACTGGGTTTATCTGTCTGAACCCCATTAATACAGGAATCTGATTCTGGGTTTATCTTCTGAACGCCTTTAATACAGGAACAAGATTCTGGTTTTATCTGACTGAACCCCTTTAATACAGGAACCAGACTCTGGTTTTATCTGTCTGAACCCCTTTAATACAGAAACCAGGCTCTGGGTATATCTGGCTGAACCCCTTTAATACAGGAACCAGACTCTGGGTTTATCTGACTGAACCCCTTTAACACAGGAACCAGGCACTGGGTTTATCTGACTGAACCCCTTGAATACAGGAACCAGACCCTGGGTTTATCTGAATGAACCCCGTTAAAACAGGAACAAGAGTCTGGGTTTATCTGACTGAACCCCTTTAATACAGGAACCAGACTCTGGGTTGATCTGTCTGAACCCCTTTAATACAGGAACCAGGCTCTGGGTATATCTGACTGAACCCCTTTAATACAGTAACCAGACTCTGGGTTTATCTGTCTGAACCCCTTTAATACAGGAACCAGGCTCTGGGTTTATCTGTCTGAACCCCTTCAATGCAGGAACCAGACTCATGGGTTTATCTGACTGAACCCCTTTAATACTGGACCCAGACTCTGGGTTTAGCTGATTGAACCCCTTTAATACAGGAACCCGACTCTCGGTTTATCTGATTGAACCCCTTTAATACTGGAACCAGACTGTGGCTTTATCTGACTGAACCCCATTAATACAGGAACCAGACTCTGGGTTTATCTGTCTGAACCCCTTTAATACAGGAACCGGGCTCTGGGTATATATGACTGAACCCCTTTAATACTGGAACCAGGCTCAGGGTTTATCTTTCTGAACCCCTTTAATACAGTAACCAGGCTCTCGGTATGTCTGACTGAACCCCTTTAATACGGGAACCAGACTCTGGGTTTATTCTCACTGAACCCCTTTAAGACAGGAACCAGGCTCTGGGTACATATGACTGAACCCCTTTAATACTGGAACCAGGCTCTGGGTTTATCTGTCTGAACCCCTTTAATACAGTAACCAGGCTCTCGGTATATCTGACTGAACCCCTTTAATACGGGAACCAGACTCTGGGTTTATCTGACTGAACCACTTTAATACAAAAAACAGACTCTGGGTTTATCTATCTGAACCCCTTTAATACAGGACCCAGAATCTGGGTTTAGCTGATTGAACCCCTTTAATACAGGAACCAGACTCTCGGTTTATCTGATTGAACCCCTTTAATACAGGAACCAGACTGTGGGTTTATCTGACTGAACCCCTTTAATACAGGAACCAGACTCTGCGTCGATCTGACTGAACCCCTTTAATAAAGGAATTAGAAACTGGGATTATCTGACTGAACCCCTTTAATACAGGAACCAGACTGTGGGTTTATCTGACTGAACCCCTTTATACAGGAACCAGACTCTGGGTTTATCTGATTGAACCCCGCTAATCCAGGAACCAGACTCTGGGTTTACTCTCACTGAACCCCTTTAACACAGGAAACAGGCACTGGGTTTATCTGACTGAACCCCATTAATACAGGAATCTGACTTTCGGTTTATCTGACGGAACCCCATTAATACAGGAATCTGACTTTCGGTTTATCTGACTGAACCCCTTGAATACAGGAACTAGACTCTGGGTTTATCTGACTAAACCCATTTAATGCAGGAACCAGACTCTGAGTTTATTCTCACTGAACCCCTTTAATACAGGAACAAGACTATGGGTTTATCTGGCTGAACCCCTTTAATACAGGACCCAGACTCTGGGTTTATCTGACTGAACACATTTAATAGAGGAACCAGACTCTGGGTTTATCTGACTAAACCCCTTTAATACAGGAAACAGACTCTGGGTTTATCTGTCTGAACCCCTTTAATACAGAAACCAGGCTCTGGGTATATCTGGCTGAACCCCTTTAATACAGGAACCAGACTCTGGGTATACACTCACTGAACCCCTTTAACACAGGAACCAGGCACTGGGTTTATCTGACTGAACCCCATTAATACAGGAATCTGACTCTGGGTTTATCTGACTGAACCCCTTGAATACAGGAACCAGACACTGGGTTTATCTGAATGAACCCCGTTAAAACAGGAACAAGACTCTGGGTTTATCTGACTGAACCCCTTTAATACAGGAACCAGACTCTGGGTTGATCAGTCTGAACCCCTTTAATACAGGAACCAGGCTCTGGGTATATCTGACTGAACCCCTTTAATACAGGAACCAGACTCTGAGTTTATCTGAATGAACCCCTTCAATGCAGGAACCAGACTCATGGGTTTATCTGACTGAACCCCTTTAATACTGGACCCAGACTCTGGGTTTAGCTGATTGAACCCCTTTAATACAGGAACGCGACTCTCGGTTTATCTGATTGAACCCCTTTAATACTGGAACCAGACTGTGGCTTTATCTGACTGAACCCCATTAATACAGGAACCAGACTCTGGGTTTATCTGTCTGAACCCCTTTAATACAGGAACCGGGCTCTGGGTATATATTACTGAACCCCTTTAATACTGGAACCAGGCTCAAGGTTTATCTTTCTGAACCCCTTTAATACAGTAACCAGGCTCTCCGTATGTCTGACTGAACCCCTTTAATACGGGAAGCAGAATCTGGGTTTATTCTCACTGAACCCCTTTAAGACAGGAACCAGGCTCTGGGTACATATGACTGAACCCCTTTAGTACTGGAACCAGGCTCTGGGTTTATCTGTCTGAACCCCTTTAATACAGTAACCAGGCTCTCGGTATATCTGACTGAACCCCTTTAATACGGGAACCAGACTCTGGGTTGATCTGACTGAACCCCTTTAATACAGGACCCAGACTCTGGGTTTAGCTGATTGAACCCCATTAATACAGGACCCAGACTCTGGGTTTAGCTGATTGAACCCCTTTAATACAGGAACCAGACTCTCGGTTTATCTGATTGAACCCCTTTAATACAGGAACTAGACTGTGGCTTTATCTGATTGAACCCCATTAATACAGGAATTAGACTCTGGGATTATCTGACTGAACCCCTTTAATATAGGAACCTGGCTCTGGGATTATCTGATTGAACCCCTTTAATACAGGAACCAGACTGTGGGTTTATCTGACTGAACCCCTTTAATACAGGAATCAGACTCTGGGTTTATCTGACTGAACCCCTTGAATACAGGAACCAGACACTGGGTTTATCTGACTGAACCCCTTTAATACAGGAACAAGACTCTGGGTTCACCTGTCTGAGCCCCTTTAATACCGGAACAAGACTCAGGTTTTATCTGACTGAACCCCTTTAATACAGGAACCAGACTCTGGGTTTATCTGAATGAACCCCTTTAATACAGGAACAAGACTCTGGGTTTATTCTCACTGAACCCCTTTAATACAGGAACCAATCACTTGGTTTATCTGACTGAACCCCTTTAATACAGGAAACGGACTCTGGGCTTATCTGTCTGAACCCCGTTAATACAAGAACCAGACTCAGGGTATATCTGACTGAACCCCATTAATAGAGGAACCAGACTCTAGATGTATTCTCGCTGAACCCCTTTAAGATAGGTACAAGACTCTGGGTTTATCCGACTGAACCCCTTTTATACAGGAACCAGACTGTGGGTCTATCTGACTGAACCCCTTTAACACAGGAACCATGACTCTGAGTATATCTGACTGAATCACTTTAATTCAGGACCCAGACTCTGGGTTTATCTGACTGAACACATTTAATAGAGGAACCAGACTCTGGGTTTATATGACTAAACCGCTTTAATACAGGAAAAAGACTCTGGGTTTATCTGTCTGAACCCCTTTAATACAGAAACCAGGCTCTGGGTATATCTGGCTGAACCCCTTTAATACAGGAACCAGACTCTGGGTATACTCTCACTGAACCCCTTTAACACAGGAACCAGGCACTGGGTTTATCTGACTGAACCCCATTAATACAGGAATCTGACTCTGGGTTTATCTGACTGAACCCCTTGAATACAGGAACCAGACCCTGGGTTTATATGAATGAACCACGTTAAAACAGGAACAAGACTCTGGGTTTATCTGACTGAACCCCTTTAATACAGGAACCAGACTCTGGGTTGATCTGTCTGAACCCCCTTAATACAGGAACCAGGCTCTGGGTATATCTGACTGAACCCGTTTAATACAGGAACCAGACTCTGGGTTTATCTGTCTGAACCCCTTTAATACAGGAACCAGGCTCTGGGTATATCTGACTGAACCCCATTGATACAGGAACCAGACTCTGAGTTTATCTGAATGAACCCCTTCAATGCAGGAACCAGACTCATGGGTTTATCTGACTGAACCCCTTTAATACTGGACCCAGACTCTGGGTTTAGCTGATTGAACCCCTTTAATACAGGAACCCGACTCTCGGTTTATCTGAATGAACCCCTTTAATACTGGAACCAGACTGTGGCTTTATCTGACTGAACCCCATTAATACAGGAACCAGACTCTGGGTTTATCTGTCTGAACCCCTTTAATACAGGAATCAGACTCTGGGTTTATCTGACTGAACCCCTTTGGTACAGGAATCAGACTCTGGGTTTATCTGACTAAACCCCTTTAATAAAGGAATTAGACTCTGGGATTATCTGACTGAACCCCTTTAATACAGGAACCAGACTCTGGGTTTATCTGATTGAAACCCTTTAATACAGGAACCAGACTCTGGGTGTAGCTGACTGAACCCCTTTAATACAGGAACCAGACTCTGGGTTTATCTGACTAAACCCCTTTAATACAGGAACCAGACTCAGTTTATTCTCACTGAACCCCTTAAATACAGGAACAAGGCTCTGGGTTTATCTGGCTGAACCCCTTTAATACAGGAACCAGACTCTGGTTTTATCTGACTGAACGCCATTACTACAGGAACCAGACTCTGGGTTTAACTGACTAATACCCTTTAATACAGGAACCAGACTCAGGGTTTATCTGTCTGAACCCCATTAATACAGAAACCTGGCTCTGGGTATATCTGACTGAACCCCTTTAATATAGGAACCAAACTCTGGGTTTATTCTCACTGAACCCCTTTAACACTGGAACCAGGCACTGGGTTTATCTGTCTGAACCCCATTAATACAGGAATCTGATTCTGGGTTTATCTTCTGAACGCCTTTAATACAGGAACAAGATTCTGGTTTTATCTGACTGAACCCCTTTAATACAGGAACCAGACTCTGGTTTTATCTGTCTGAACCCCTTTAATACAGAAACCAGGCTCTGGGTATATCTGGCTGAACCCCTTTAATACAGGAACCAGACTCTGGGTTTATCTGACTGAACCCCTTTAACACAGGAACCAGGCACTGGGTTTATCTGACTGAACCCCTTGAATACAGGAACCAGACCCTGGGTTTATCTGAATGAACCCCGTTAAAACAGGAACAAGAGTCTGGGTTTATCTGACTGAACCCCTTTAATACAGGAACCAGACTCTGGGTTGATCTGTCTGAACCCCTTTAATACAGGAACCAGGCTCTGGGTATATCTGACTGAACCCCTTTAATACAGTAACCAGACTCTGGGTTTATCTGTCTGAACCCCTTTAATACAGGAACCAGGCTCTGGGTTTATCTGTCTGAACCCCTTCAATGCAGGAACCAGACTCATGGGTTTATCTGACTGAACCCCTTTAATACTGGACCCAGACTCTGGGTTTAGCTGATTGAACCCCTTTAATACAGGAACCCGACTCTCGGTTTATCTGATTGAACCCCTTTAATACTGGAACCAGACTGTGGCTTTATCTGACTGAACCCCATTAATACAGGAACCAGACTCTGGGTTTATCTGTCTGAACCCCTTTAATACAGGAACCGGGCTCTGGGTATATATGACTGAACCCCTTTAATACTGGAACCAGGCTCAGGGTTTATCTTTCTGAACCCCTTTAATACAGTAACCAGGCTCTCGGTATGTCTGACTGAACCCCTTTAATACGGGAACCAGACTCTGGGTTTATTCTCACTGAACCCCTTTAAGACAGGAACCAGGCTCTGGGTACATATGACTGAACCCCTTTAATACTGGAACCAGGCTCTGGGTTTATCTGTCTGAACCCCTTTAATACAGTAACCAGGCTCTCGGTATATCTGACTGAACCCCTTTAATACGGGAACCAGACTCTGGGTTTATCTGACTGAACCACTTTAATACAAAAAACAGACTCTGGGTTTATCTATCTGAACCCCTTTAATACAGGACCCAGAATCTGGGTTTAGCTGATTGAACCCCTTTAATACAGGAACCAGACTCTCGGTTTATCTGATTGAACCCCTTTAATACAGGAACCAGACTGTGGGTTTATCTGACTGAACCCCTTTAATACAGGAACCAGACTCTGCGTCGTTCTGACTGAACCCCTTTAATAAAGGAATTAGAAACTGGGATTATCTGACTGAACCCCTTTAATACAGGAACCAGACTGTGGGTTTATCTGACTGAACCCCTTTATACAGGAACCAGACTCTGGGTTTATCTGATTGAACCCCGCTAATCCAGGAACCAGACTCTGGGTTTACTCTCACTGAACCCCTTTAACACAGGAAACAGGCACTGGGTTTATCTGACTGAACCCCATTAATACAGGAATCTGACTTTCGGTTTATCTGACGGAACCCCATTAATACAGGAATCTGACTTTCGGTTTATCTGACTGAACCCCTTGAATACAGGAACTAGACTCTGGGTTTATCTGACTAAACCCATTTAATGCAGGAACCAGACTCTGAGTTTATTCTCACTGAACCCCTTTAATACAGGAACAAGACTATGGGTTTATCTGGCTGAACCCCTTTAATACAGGACCCAGACTCTGGGTTTATCTGACTGAACACATTTAATAGAGGAACCAGACTCTGGGTTTATCTGACTAAACCCCTTTAATACAGGAAACAGACTCTGGGTTTATCTGTCTGAACCCCTTTAATACAGAAACCAGGCTCTGGGTATATCTGGCTGAACCCCTTTAATACAGGAACCAGACTCTGGGTATACACTCACTGAACCCCTTTAACACAGGAACCAGGCACTGGGTTTATCTGACTGAACCCCATTAATACAGGAATCTGACTCTGGGTTTATCTGACTGAACCCCTTGAATACAGGAACCAGACACTGGGTTTATCTGAATGAACCCCGTTAAAACAGGAACAAGACTCTGGGTTTATCTGACTGAACCCCTTTAATACAGGAACCAGACTCTGGGTTGATCTGTCTGAACCCCTTTAATACAGGAACCAGGCTCTGGGTATATCTGACTGAACCCCTTTAATACAGGAACCAGACTCTGAGTTTATCTGAATGAACCCCTTCAATGCAGGAACCAGACTCATGGGTTTATCTGACTGAACCCCTTTAATACTGGACCCAGACTCTGGGTTTAGCTGATTGAACCCCTTTAATACAGGAACGCGACTCTCGGTTTATCTGATTGAACCCCTTTAATACTGGAACCAGACTGTGGCTTTATCTGACTGAACCCCATTAATACAGGAACCAGACTCTGGGTTTATCTGTCTGAACCCCTTTAATACAGGAACCGGGCTCTGGGTATATATTACTGAACCCCTTTAATACTGGAACCAGGCTCAAGGTTTATCTTTCTGAACCCCTTTAATACAGTAACCAGGCTCTCGGTATGTCTGACTGAACCCCTTTAATACGGGAAGCAGAATCTGGGTTTATTCTCACTGAACCCCTTTAAGACAGGAACCAGGCTCTGGGTACATATGACTGAACCCCTTTAGTACTGGAACCAGGCTCTGGGTTTATCTGTCTGAACCTCTTTAATACAGTAACCAGGCTCTCGGTATATCTGACTGAACCCCTTTAATACGGGAACCAGACTCTGGGTTGATCTGACTGAACCCCTTTAATACAGGACCCAGACTCTGGGTTTAGCTGATTGAACCCCATTAATACAGGACCCAGACTCTGGGTTTATCTGATTGAACCCCTTTAATACAGGAACCAGACTCTCGGTTTATCTGATTGAACCCCTTTAATACAGGAACTAGACTGTGGCTTTATCTGATTGAACCCCATTAATACAGGAATTAGACTCTGGGATTATCTGACTGAACCCCTTTAATATAGGAACCTGGCTCTGGGATTATCTGATTGAACCCCTTTAATACAGGAACCAGACTGTGGGTTTATCTGACTGAACCCCTTTAATACAGGAATCAGACTCTGGGTTTATCTGACTGAACCCCTTGAATACAGGAACCAGACACTGGGTTTATCTGACTGAACCCCTTTAATACAGGAACAAGACTCTGGGTTCACCTGTCTGAGCCCCTTTAATACCGGAACAAGACTCAGGTTTTATCTGACTGAACCCCTTTAATACAGGAACCAGACTCTGGGTTTATCTGAATGAACCCCTTTAATACAGGAACAAGACTCTGGGTTTATTCTCACTGAACCCCTTTAATACAGGAACCAATCACTTGGTTTATCTGACTGAACCCCTTTAATACAGGAAACGGACTCTGGGTTTATCTGAATGAACCCCTTTAATACAGGAACAAGACTCTGGGTTTATTCTCACTGAACCCCTTTAATACAGGAACCAATCACTTGGTTTATCTGACTGAACCCCTTTAATACAGGAAACGGACTCTGGGCTTATCTGTCTGAACCCCGTTAATACAAGAACCAGACTCAGGGTATATCTGACTGAACCCCATTAATAGAGGAACCAGACTCTAGATGTATTCTCGCTGAACCCCTTTAAGATAGGTACAAGACTCTGGGTTTATCCGACTGAACCCCTTTTATACAGGAACCAGACTGTGGGTCTATCTGACTGAACCCCTTTAACACAGGAACCATGACTCTGAGTATATCTGACTGAATCACTTTAATTCAGGACCCAGACTCTGGGTTTATCTGACTGAACACATTTAATAGAGGAACCAGACTCTGGGTTTATATGACTAAACCGCTTTAATACAGGAAAAAGACTCTGGGTTTATCTGTCTGAACCCCTTTAATACAGAAACCAGGCTCTGGGTATATCTGGCTGAACCCCTTTAATACAGGAACCAGACTCTGGGTATACTCTCACTGAACCCCTTTAACACAGGAACCAGGCACTGGGTTTATCTGACTGAACCCCATTAATACAGGAATCTGACTCTGGGTTTATCTGACTGAACCCCTTGAATACAGGAACCAGACCCTGGGTTTATCTGAATGAACCACGTTAAAACAGGAACAAGACTCTGGGTTTATCTGACTGAACCCCTTTAATACAGGAACCAGACTCTGGGTTGATCTGTCTGAACCCCCTTAATACAGGAACCAGGCTCTGGGTATATCTGACTGAACCCGTTTAATACAGGAACCAGACTCTGGGTTTATCTGTCTGAACCCCTTTAATACAGGAACCAGGCTCTGGGTATATCTGACTGAACCCCATTGATACAGGAACCAGACTCTGAGTTTATCTGAATGAACCCCTTCAATGCAGGAACCAGACTCATGGGTTTATCTGACTGAACCCCTTTAATACTGGACCCAGACTCTGGGTTTAGCTGATTGAACCCCTTTAATACAGGAACCCGACTCTCGGTTTATCTGAATGAACCCCTTTAATACTGGAACCAGACTGTGGCTTTATCTGACTGAACCCCATTAATACAGGAACCAGACTCTGGGTTTATCTGTCTGAACCCCTTTAATACAGGAACCGGGCTCTGGGTATATATTACTGAACCCCTTTAATACTGGAACCAGGCTCAAGGTTTATCTTTCAGAACCCCTTTAATACAGTAACCAGGCTCTCGGTATGTCTGACTGAACCCCTTTAATACGGGAACCAGACTCTGGGTTTATTCTCACTGAACCCCTTTAAGACAGGAACCAGGCTCTGGGTTTAGCTGACTGAACCCCTTTAATACAGGAACCAGAGTCTCGGTTTATCTGATTGAACCCCTTTAATACAGGAACCAGACTGTGGCTTTATCTGATTGAACCCCATTAATACAGGAATTAGACTCTGGGATTATCTGACTGAACCCCTTTAATATAGGAACCTGGCTCTGGGATTATCTGATTGAACCCCTTTAATACAGGAAACAGACTGTGGGTTTATCTGACTGAACCCCTTTAATACAGGAATCAGACTCTGGGTTTATCTGACTGAACCCCTTTAATACAGGAACCAGACTCTGGGTTTATCTGAATGAACCCCTTTAATACAGGAACAAGACTCTGGGTTTATTCTCACTGAACCCCTTTAATACGGCAACCAATCACTTGGTTTATCTGACTGAACCCCTTTAATACAGGAAACGGACTCTGGGCTTATCTGTCTGAACCCCGTTAATGCAGGAACCAGACTCAGGGTATATCTGACTGAACCCCATTAATACAGGAACCAGACTCTAGATGTATTCTCGCTGAACCCCTTTAAGACAGGTACAAGACTCTGGGTTTATCCGACTGAACCCCTTTTATACAGGAACCAGACTGTGGGTCTATCTGACTGAACCCCTTTAATACAGGAATTAGACTCTGGGTTTATCTGACTGAACCCCTTTAATACAGGAACCAGACTCTGGATTTTTTCTCACTGAAACCCTTAAAAACTGGAACCAGGCACTGGGTTTATCTGACTGAACCCCATTAATACAGGAATCTGACTCTGGGTTTATCTGACTGAACCCCTTGAACACAGGAACCAGACACTGGGTTTATCTGACTGAACCCCGTTAATACAGAAACAAGACTCAGGGTTTATCTGTCTGAACCCCTTTAATACAAGAACAAGATTCTGGTTTTATCTGACTGAACCCCTTTAATACAGGAACCAGACACTGGGTTTAACTGACTGAACGCCTTTAATACATAAACCAGAAGCTGGGTTTATTCTCACTGAACCCCCTTAATACTGGAACGAGACTCTGGGTTTATCTGACTGAACCCCTATAATACAGGAACCAGTCTCTGGGTTTATTTGACTGAACCCCTTTAATACAGGAACCAGACTCTGGGTTTATCTGTCTGAACCCTTTTAATACAGGAAACAGGCTCTGGCTATATCTGACTGAACCCCTTTAATACAGGAATCAGACAGTGGGTTTATCTGACTGAACGCCTTTAGTACAGGAATCAGACTCTGGGATTATCTGACTGAACCCCTTCAATACAGGAACCAGACTGTGGGTTTATCTGACTGAACCCCTTTAATACAGGACCCAGACTCTGGATTTATCTGATTGAACCCCTTTAATACAGGAACCAGACTCTGGCTTTATCTGAAAAAATTCCTTTAATACAGGAACCACACTCTGAGTTTATTCTCACTGAACACCTTTAATACAGGAACAAGACTCTGGGTTTATCTGGCTGAACCCCTTTAATTCAGGAACCAGACTCTGGGACTATCTGACTGAACCCCTTAATATAGGAACCAGACACTGGGTTTATCTGACTGAACCGCTTTAATACAGGACCCAGACTCTGGGTTTATCTGACTAAACCGCTTTAATACCGGAACCAGACTCTGGGTTTATCTGTCTGAACCCCATTAATACAGAAACCAGGCTCTCGGTATATCTGGCTGAACCACTTTAATACAGGAACCAAACTCTGGGTTTATTCTCACTGAACCCCTTTTAGACAGGAACCAGGCACTGGGTTTATCTGTATGAACCACATTAATACAGGAATCTGACTCTGGGTTTATCTATCTGAACCCCTATAATACAGTTAGAAGATTCTGGTTTTATCTGACTGAACCCCTTTAATACAGGAACCAGACTCTGGGTTTATTCTCACTGAACCCCTTTAATACAGGAAGCAGACTCTGGGTTTATCTGACTGAACGCCTTTAATACAGGAACAAGACTCTGGGTTTATCTGACTGAACCCTTTTAATACAGGAACCAGACTCTGGGTTTAACTGTCTGAACCCCTTTAATACAGGAACCAGGCTCTGGGTATATATGACTGAATCCCTTTAATACTGGAACCAGGCTCTGGGTTTATCTGTCTGAACCCCTTTAATACAGTAACCAGGCTCTGGGTATATCTGACTGAACCCCTTTTATACGGGAACCAGACTCTGGGTTTATTCTCACTGAACCCCTTTGATACAGGAACAAGACTCTGGGTTTATCTGACTGAACCCCTTTAATACAGGACCCAGACTCTGGGTTTATCTGACTGAACGCCATTAATACAGGAACTAGACTCTGGGTTTAACTGACTAATCCCCTTTAATACAGGAACCAGACTCAGGGTTTATCTGTCTGAACCCCATTAATACAGAAACCTGGCTCTGGGTATATCTGACTGAACCCCTTTAATATTGGAACCAAACTCTGGGTTTATTCTCACTGAACCCCTTTAAGACTGGAACCAGGCACTGGGTTTATCTGTCTGAACCCCATTAATACAGGAATCTGACTCTGGGTTTATCTGTCTGAACCCCTTTATTACAGGAACAAGATTCTGGTTTTATCTGACTGAACCCCTTTAATACAGGAACCAGACTCTGGGTTCATTCTCACTGAACCCCCTTAATACAGGAAGCAGACTCTAGGTTTATCTGACTGAACGCCTTTAACACAGGAACCAGACTCTGAGTTTATCTGACTGAACCCTTTTAATACAGGAACCAGACTCTGGGTTTATCTGTCTGAACCCCTTTAATACAGGAACCAGACTCTGGGTATATCTGGCTGAACCATTTTTATACAGGAACCAGACTCTGGGTTTATCTGACTGAACCCTTTTAATACAGGAATCTGACTCTGGTTTTATCTGACTGAACGCCTTTAGTACAGGAATCAGACTCTGGGTTTATCAGACAGAACACATTTAATAAAGGAATTAGACTCTTGGATTATCTGACTGAACCCCTTTAATACTGGAACCAGACTGTGGGTTTATCTGACTGAACCCCTTTAATACAGGACCCAGACTCTGGGTTTATCCTATTGAACCCCTCTAATACAGGAACCAGACTCTGGGTGTATCTGTTGAACCACTTTTATACAGGATCCAGACTCTTGGTTTATCTGACTAAACCCCTTTAATACAGAAACCAGGCTCTCGGTATATCTGGCTGAACCACTTTAATACAGGAACCAAACTCTGGGTTTATTCTCACTGAACCCCTTTTAGACAGGAACCATGCACTGGGTTTATCTTCTGAACCACATTAATACAGGAATCTGACTCTGGGTTTATCTATCTGAACCCCTATAATACACTTAGAAGATTCTGGTTTTATCTGACTGAACCCCTTTAATACAGGAACCAGACTCTGGGTTTATTCTCACTGAACCCCTTTAAAACAGGAAGCAGACTCTGGGTTTACCTGACTGAACGCCTTTAATACAGGAACAAGACTCTGGGTTTATCTGACTGAACCCTTTTAATACAGGAACCAGACTCTGGGTTTATCTGTCTGAACCCCTTTAATACAGGAACCAGGCTCTGGGTATATATGACTGAACCCCTTTAATACTGGAACCAGGCTCTGGGTTTATCTGTCTGAACCCCTTTAATACAGTAACCAGGCTCTGGGTATATCTGACTGAACCCCTTTTATACGGGAACCAGACTCTGGGTTTATTCTCACTGAACCCCTTTAATACAGGAACAAGACTCTGGGTTTATCTGACTGAACCCCTTTAATACAGGACCCAGACTCTGGGTTTATCTGACTGAACGCCATTAATACAGGAACCAGACTCTGGGTTTAACTGACTAATCCCTCTTAATACAGGAACCAGACTTAGGGTTTATCTGTCTGAACCCCATTAATACAGAAACCTGGCTCTGGGTATATCTGACTGAACCCCTTTAATATTGGAACCAAACTCTGGGTTTATTCTCACTGAACCCCTTTAAGACTGGAACCAGGCACTGGGTTTATCTGTCTGAACCCCATTAATACAGGAATCTGACTCTGGGTTTATCTGTCTGAACCCCTTTAATACAGGAACAAGATTCTGGTTTTATCTGACTGAACCCCTTTAATACAGGAACCAGACTCTGGGTTCATTCTCACTGAACCCCTTTAATACAGGAAGCAGACTCTAGGTTTATCTGACTGAACGCCTTTAACACAGGAACCATACTCTGAGTTTATCTGACTGAACCCTTTTAATACAGGAACCAGACTCTGGGTTTATCTGTCTGAACCCCTTTAATACAGGAACCAGACTCTGGGTATATCTGGCTGAACCATTTTTATACAGGAACCAGACTCTGGGTTTATCTGACTGAACCCTTTTAATACAGGAATCTGACTCTGGTTTTATCTGACTGAACGCCTTTAGTACAGGAATCAGACTCTGGGTTTATCAGACAGAACACATTTAATAAAGGAATTAGACTCTTGGATTATCTGACTGAACCCCTTTAATACTGGAACCAGACTGTGGGTTTATCTGACTGAACCCCTTTAATACAGGACCCAGACTCTGGGTTTATACTATTGAACTCCTCTAATACAGGAACCAGACTCTGGGTGTATCTGTTGAACCACTTTTATACAGGATCCAGACTCTTGGTTTATCTGACTAAACCCCTTTAATACAGGAACCAGACTCTGAGTGTATTCTCACTTAACCCCTTTAATAAAGGAATTAGACTCTGGGATTAGCTAACTGAAACCCCTTTAATACAGGAAACGGACTCTGGGTTTATCTGTCTGAACCCCTTTAATACAGGAACCAGGCTCTGGGTATATCTGACTGAACCCCTTTAATACAGGAACCAGACTCTAGGTTTATTCTCGCTGAACCCCTTTAAGACAGGTACAAGACTCTGGGTTTATCTGACTGATCCCGTTTTATACAGGAATTAGACTCTGGGTTTATCTGACTGAACCCCTTTAATACAGAAACCAGGCTCTGGGTTTATCTGACTGAACACCTTTAATACGGGAACCAGACTCTGGGTTTATTCTCACTGAACCCCTTTAATACAGGAACCAGACTCGGGTTTATTCTCACTGAAACCCTTTAAGACAGGAACAAGACTCTGGGTTTATCTGACTGAACCCCTTTAATACAGGAACCAGACTCTGGGTTTATCTGTCTGAACCCCTTTAATACAGGAACCAGACTCTTGGGTATATCTGGCTGAACCCCTTTAATACAGGAACCAGACTCTGAGTTTTTATGACTGAACCCCTTTAATACAGGAACCAGAATGTGGGTTTATCTGACTAAACCCCTTTAATACAGGAATCAGTCTCTGGGTTATTCTGACTAGACCCCTTTAAGACAGGACCCTGACTCTGGGTTAATCTGATTGAAACCCTCTAATACAGGAACCAGACTCAGGGTGTATCTGACTGAACCCCTTTAAGACAGGAACCAGGCACTGGGTTTATCTGACTGAACCCCATTAATACAGGAATCTGACTCTGGGTTTATCTGACTGAACCCCTTGAATACAGGAACCAGACACTGGGTTGATCTGACTGAACCCCATTAATACAGGAACAAGACTCTGGGTTTATCTGTCTGAACCCCTTTAATACAGGAAGAAGATTCTGGTTTTATCTGACTGAACCCCTTTAATACAGGAACCAGACTCTGGGTTTATCTGACTGAACGCCTTTAATACAGAAACCAGACTCTGGGTTTATCTGACAGAACCCCTTTAATAAAGGAAGCAGTCTCTGGGTTTATCTGTCTGAACCCCTTTAATACAGGAACCAGGCTCTGGGTATACCTGAATGAACCCCTTTAATACTGGAACCAGGCTCTGGGTTTATCTGTCTGAACCCCATTAATACAGGAACCAGGCTCTTGGTATATCTGACTGAACAAATTTAATACAGGAACCAGAATGTGGGTTTATCTGACTGAACCCCTTTAATACAGGAATCAGACTCTGGGTTAATCTGACTGAACCCCTTTAGTACAGGAATAAGACTCAGGGTTTATCTGACTGAACACATTTAATAAAGGAATTAGACTCTGGGATTATCTGACTGAACCACTTTAATACAGGAACCATACTGTGAGTTTATCTGACTGAACCCCTTTAATACAGGACCCAGACTCTGGGTTTATCTGGATGAACCACTCTAATACAGGAACCAGACTCTGGGTATATCTGACTGAACCCCTTTAATACTGGAACCAGACTCTGGGTTTATCTTTCTGAACCCCTTTAATACAGGATCCAGGATCTGGGTATATCTGACTGAACCCCTTTAATACTGGAACCAGACTCTGGGTTTATCTGTCTGAACCCCTTTAATACAGGATCCAGGCTCTGGGTTTATCTGGCTGAATCCCTTTAATACAGGAACCAGACTCTCGGTTTATTCTTACTGAATCCCTTTAACACAGGAACCAGACTCTGGGTTTATTCTCACTGAACGCCTTTAAGAAAGGGACAAGACTCTGGGTTTATCTGACTGAACCCTTTTAATACAGGAACCAAACTCTGGGTTAATCTGTCTGAACCCCTTTATTACAGGAACCAGGCTCTGGGTGTATCTGATTGAACCACTTTAATACAGGAAACAGAATCTGAGTTTATTTGACTGAACCTCTTTAATACAGGAACCAGACTGTGGGTTTATCTGACTGTACAACCTTAATACAGGAACCAGACTCTGGGTTGATCTGACTGAACCCCTTTAATACAGGAATCAGACTCTGGGTTTATCTGACTGAACCCCTTTGGTACAGGAATCAGACTCTGGGTTTATCTGACTAAACCCCTTTAATAAAGAAATTAGACTCTGGGATTATCTGACTGAACCCCTTTAATACAGGAACCAGACTCTGGGTTTATCTGATTGAAACCCTTTAATACAGGAACCAGACTCTGGGTGTAGCTGACTGAACCTCTTTAATACAGGAACCAGACTCTGGGTTTATCTCACTAAACCCCTTTAATACAGGAACCAGACTCAGTTTATTCTCACTGAACCCCCTTAATACAGGAACAAGGCTCTGGGTTTATCTGGCTGAACCCCTTTAATACAGGAACCAGACTCTGGGTTTAAATGACTGAACGCCATTACTACAGGAACCAGACTCTGGGTTTAACTGACTAATACCCTTTAATACAGGAACCAGACTCAGGGTTTATCTGTCTGAACCCCATTAATACAGAAACCTGGCTCTGGGTATATCTGACTGAACCCCTTTAATAAAGGAACCAAACTCTGGGTTAATTCTCACTGAAACCCTTTAACACTGGAACCAGGCACTGGGTTTATCTGTCTGAACCCCATTAATACAGGAATCTGACTCTGGGTTTATCTTCTGAACGCCTTTAGTACAGGAACAAGATTCTGGTTTTATCTGACTGAACCCCTTTAATACAGGAACCAGACTCTGGGTTCATTCTCACTGAACCCCTTTAATAGAGGAACAAGCCTATGGGTTTATCTGTCTGAACCCCTTTAATACAGAAACCAGGCTCTGGGTATATCTGGCTGAACCCCTTTAATACAGGAACCAGACTCTGGGTTTACTCTCACTGAACCCCTTTAACACAGGAACCAGGCACTGGGTTTATCTGACTGAACCCCATTAATACAGGAATCTGACTCTGGGTTTATCTGACTGAACCCCTTGAATACAGGAACCAGACACTGGGTTTATCTGAATGAACCCCGTCAAAACAGGAACAAGACTCTGGGTTTATCTGACTGAACCGCTTTAATACAGGAACCTGACTCTGGGTTGATCTGTCTGAACCCCTTTAATACAGGAACCGGGCTCTGGGTATATATGACTGAACCCCTTTAATACTGGAACCAGGCTCAGGGTTTATCTGTCTGAACCCCTTTAATACAGTAACCAGGCGCTCGGTATATCTGACTGAACCCCTTTAATACGGGAACCAGACTCTGGGTTTATCTGACTGAACCCCTTTAATACAGGACCCAGACTCTGGGTTTAGCTGATTGAACCCCATTAATACAGGACCCAGAATCTGGGTTTAGCTGATTGAACCCCTTTAATACAGGAACCAGACTCTCGGTTTATCTGATTGAACCCCTTTAATACAGGAACCAGACTGTGGCTTTATCTGATTGAACCCCATTAATACAGGAATTAGACTCTGGGATTATCTGACTGAACCCCTTGAATATAGGAACCTGGCTCTGGGATTATCTGATTGAACCCCTTTAATACAGGAACCAGACTGTGGGTTTATCTGACTGAACCCCTTTAATACAGGAATTAGACTCTGGGATTATCTGACTGAACCCCATTAATTAAGGAACCAGACTCTGGGTTGATCTGTCTGAACCCCTTTAATACAGGAACCAGACTCTGGGTTTATCTGACTGAACCCCTTTAATACAGGAACCAGGCACTGGGTTTATCTGACTGAACCCCATTAATACAGGAATCAGACTCTGGGTTTATCTGACTGAACCCCTTGAATAGAGGAACCAGACACTGGGTTTATCTGACTGAACCCCTTTAATACAGGAACAAGACTCCGGGTTCACCTGTCTGAACCCCTTTAATAAATGAACAAGATTCTGGTTTTATCTGACTGAACCCCTTTAATACAGGAACCAGACTCTGGGTTTATCTGAATGAACCCCTTTAATACAGGAACAAGACTCTGTGTTCATTCGCACTGAACCCCTTTAATACAGGAACCAATCACTTGGTTTATCTGACTGAACCCCTTTAATACAGGAAACGGACTCTGGGCTTATCTGTCTGAATCCCGTTAATACAGGAACCAGACTCATGGGTTTATCTGACTGAACCCCTTTAATACTGGACCCAGACTCTGGGTTTAGCTGATTGAACCCCTTTAATACAGGAACCCGACTCTCGGTTTATCTGATTGAACCCCTTTAATACTGGAACCAGACTGTGGCTTTATCTGACTGAACCCCATTAATACAGGAACCAGACTCTGGGTTTATCTGTCTGAACCCCTTTAATACAGGAACCGGGCTCTGGGTATATATGACTGAACCACGTTAATACTGGAACCAGGCTCAGGGTTTATCTGACTGAACCCCTTTAATACAGGAACCAGACTCTGGGTTTATATGTCTGAACCCCTTTAATACAGGAACCAGGCTCTGGGTTTATATGTCTGAACCCCTTTAATACAGGAACCAGGCTCTGGGTATATCTGACTGAACCCCATTGATACAGGAACCAGACTCTGAGTTTATCTGAATGAACCCCTTCAATGCAGGAACCAGACTCATGGGTTTATCTGACTGAACCCCTTTAATACTGGACCCAGACTCTGGGTTTAGCTGATTGAACCCCATTAATACTGGAACCAGACTGTGGCTTTATCTGACTGAACCCCATTAATACAGGAACCAGACTCTGGGTTTATCTGTCTGAACCCCTTTAAAACAGGAACCGGGCTCTGGGTATATATGACTGAACCCCTTTAATACTGGAACCAGGCTCAGGGTTTATCTGTCTGAACCCCTTTAATACAGTAACCAGGCTCTCGGTATATCTGACTGAACCCCTTTAATACGGGAACCAGACTCTGGGTTTATCTGACTGAACCCCTTTAATACAGGATCCAGAATCTGGGTTTAGCTGATTGAACCCCATTAATACAGGACCCAGAATCTGGGTTTAGCTGATTGAACCCCTTTAATACAGGAACCAGACTCTCGGTTTATCTGATTGAACCCCTTTAATACAGGAACCAGACTGTGGCTTTATCTGATTGAACCCCATTAATACAGGAATTAGACTCTGGGATTATCTGACTGAACCCCTTGAATATAGGAACCTGGCTCTGGGATTATCTGATTGAACCCCTTTAATACAGGAACCAGACTGTGGGTTTATCTGACTGAACCCCTTTAATACAGGAATTAGACTCTGGGTTTATCTGACTGAACCCCTTGAATACAGGAACCAGACTATGGGTTTATCTGACTGAACCCCTTTAATACAGGAACCAGACTCTGGGTTCATTCTCACTGAACCCCTTTAATACAGGAACCAATCACTTGGTTTATCTGACTGAACCCCTTTAATACAGGAAACGGACTCTGGGCTTATCTGTCTTAATCCCGTTAATACAGGAACCAGACTCTGGGTATATCTGACTGAACCCCATTAATACAGGAACCAGACTCTGAGTTTATCTGAATGAACCCCTTCAATGCAGGAACCAGACTCATGGGTTTATCTGACTGAACCCCTTTAATACTGGACCCAGACTCTGGGTTTAGCTGATTGAACCCCTTTAATACAGGAACCCGACTCTCGGTTTATCTGATTGAACCCCTTTAATACTGGAACCAGACTGTGGCTTTATCTGACTGAACCCCATTAATACAGGATTTAGACTCTGGGTTTATCTGTCTGAACCCCTTTAATACAGGAACCGGGCTCTGGGTATATATGACTGAACCCCTTTAATACTGGAACCAGGCTCAGGGTTTATCTGTCTGAACCCCTTTAATACAGTAACCAGGCTCTCGGTATATCTGACTGAACCCCTTTAATACAGGAACCAGACTCTCGGTTTTTCTGATTGAACCCCTTTAATACTGGAACCAGACTGTGGCTTTATCTGACTGAACCCCATTAATACAGGAACCAGACTCTGGGTTTATCTGTCTGAACCCCTTTAATACAGGAACCGGGCTCTGGGTATATATGACTGAACCCCTTTAATACTGGAACAAGGCTCAGGGTTTATCTTTCTGAACCCCTTTAATACAGTAACCAGGCTCTCGGTATGTCTGACTGAACCCCTTTAATACGGGAACCAGACTCTGGGTTTATTCTCACTGAACCCCTTTAAGACAGGAACCAGGCTCTGGGTACATATGACTGAACCCCTTTAATACTGGAACCAGGCTCTGGGTTTATCTGTCTGAACCCCTTTAATACAGTAACCAGGCTCTCGGTATACCTGACTGAACCCCTTTAATACAGGAACCAGACTCTGGGTTTGTCTGACTGAACCCCTTTAATACAGGACCCAGACTCTGGGTTTAGCTGATTGAACCCCATTAATACAGGACCCAGACTCTGGGTTTAGCTGATTGATCCCCTTTAATACAGGAACCAGACTCTCGGTTTATCTGATTGAACCCCTTTAATACAGGAACCAGACTGTGGCTTTATCTGATTGAACCCCATTAATACAGGAATTAGACTCTGGGATTATCTGACTGAACCCCTTGAATATAGGAACCTGGCTCTGGGATTATCTGATAGAACCCCTTTAATACAGGAACCAGACTGTGGGTTTATCTGACTGAACCCCTTTAATACAGGAATTAGACTCTGGGATTATCTGACTGAACCCCATTAATACAGGAACCAGACTCTGGGTTGATCTGTCTGAACCCCTTTAATACAGGAACCAGACTCTGGGTTTATCTGACTGAACCCCTTTAATACAGGAACCAGGCACTGGGTTTATCTGACTGAACCCCATTAATACAGGAATCAGACTCTGGGTTTATCTGACTGAACCCCTTGAATAAAGGAACCAGACACTGGGTTTATCTGACTGAACCCCTTTAATACAGGAACAAGACTCTGGGTTCACCTGTCTGAACCCCTTTAATAAATGAACAAGATTCTGGTTTTATCTGTCTGAACCCCATTAATACAGGAACCAGTCTTTGGGTTTATCTGAATGAACCCCTTTAATACAGGAACAAGACTCTGGGTTTATTCTCACTGAACCCCTTTATTACAGGAACCAATCACTAGGTTTATCTGACTGAACACCTTTAATACAGGAAACGGACTCTGGGCTTATCTGTCTGAATCCCGTTAATACAGGAACCAGACTCTGGGTATATCTGACTGAACCCCATTAATACAGGAACCAGACTCTAGGTGTATTCTCGCTGAACCCCTTTAAGACAGGTACAAGACTCTGGGTTTATCCGACTGAACCCCTTTTATACAGGAACCAGACTGTGGGTCTATCTGTCTGAACCCCTTTAATACAGGAATTAGACTCTGGGTTTATCTGACTGAACCCCTTTAATACAGGAACCAGACTCTGGATTTATTCTCACTGAAACCCTTAAAAACTGGAACCAGGCACTGGGTTTATCTGACTGAACCCCATTAATACAGGAATCTGACTCTGGGTTTATCTGACTGAACCCCTTGAACACAGGAACCAGACACTGGGTTTATCTGACTGAACCCCGTTAATACAGGAACAAGACTCAGGTTTTATCTGTCTGAACCCCTTTAATACAAGAACAAGATTCTGGTTTTATCTGACTGAACCCCTTTAATACAGGAACCAGACACTGGGTTTAACTGACTGAACCCCTTTAATACATAAACCAGAAGCTGGGTTTATTCTCACTGAACCTCCTTAATACAGGAACCAGACTCTGGGTTTATCTGACTGCACCCCTTTAATACAGGAACCAGTCTCTGGGTTTATTTGACTGAACCCCTTTAATACAGGAACCAGACTCTGCGTTTATCTGTCTGAACCCTTTTAATACAGGAAACAGGCTCTGGGTAAATCTGACTGAACCCCTTTAATACAGGAATCAGACAGTGGGTTTATCTGACTGAACGCCTTTAGTACAGGAATCAGACTCTGGGATTATCTGACTGAACCCCTTCAATACAGGAACCAGACTGTGGGTTTATCTGACTGAACCCCTTTAATACAGGACCCAGACTCTGGATTTATCTGATTGAACCCCTTTAATACAGGAACCAGACTCTGGCTTTATCTGAAAAAATCCCTTTAATACAGGAACCAGACTCTGAGTTTATTCTCACTGAACACCTTTAATACAGGAACAAGACTCTGGGTTTATCTGGCTGAACCCCTTTAATTCAGGAACCAGACTCTGGGACTATCTGACTGAACCCCTTAATATAGGAACCAGACACTGGGTTTATCTGACTGAACCGCTTTAATACAGGACCCAGACTCTGGGTTTATCTGACTAAACCCCTTTAATACAGAAACCAGGCTCTCGGTATATCTGGCTGAACCACTTTAATACAGGAACCAAACTCTGGGTTTATTCTCACTGAACCCCTTTTAGACAGGAACCAGGCACTGGGTTTATCTGTCTGAACCACATTAATACAGGAATCTGACTCTGGGTTTATCTATCTGAACCCCTATAATACACTTAGAAGATTCTGGTTTTATCTGACTGAACCCCTTTAATACAGGAACCAGACTCTGGGTCTATTCTCACTGAACCCCTTTAATACAGGAAGCAGACTCTGGGTTTATCTGACTGAACGCCTTTAATACAGGAACCAGACTCTGGGTTTATCTGACTGAACCCTTTTAATACAGGAACCAGGCTCTGGGTTTATCTGTCTGAACCCTTTTAATACAGTAACCAGGCTCTGGGTATATCTGACTGAACCCCTTTTATACGGGAACCAGACTCTGGGTTTATTCTCACTGAACCCCTTTAATACAGGAACAAGACTCTGGGTTTATCTGACTGAACCCTTTTAATACAGGAATCAGACTCTGGTTTTATCTGACTGAACGCCTTTTGTACAGGAATCAGACTCTGGGTTTATCAGACAGAACACATTTCATAAAGGAATTAGACTCTTGGATTATCTGACTGAACCCCTTTAATACTGGAACCAGACTGTGGGTTTATCTGACTGAACCCCTTTAATACAGGACCCAGACTCTGGGTTTATCCTATTGAACCCCTCTAATACAGGAACCAGACTCTGGGTGTATCTGTTGAACCACTTTTATACAGGATCCAGACTCTTGGTTTATCTGACTAAACCCCTTTAATACAGGAACCAGACTCTGAGTGTATTCTCACTTAACCCCTTTAATAAAGGAATTAGACTCTGAGATTAGCTAACTGAAACCCCTTTAATACAGGACACGGACTCTGGGTTTATCGGTCTGAACCCCTTTAATACAGGAACCAGGCTCTGGGTATATCTGACTGAACCCCTTTAATACAGGAACCAGACTCTAGGTTTATTCTCGCTGAACCCCTTTAAGACAGGTACAAGACTCTGGGTTTATCTGACTGATCCCGTTTTATACAGGAATTAGACTCTGGGTTTATCTGACTGAACCCCTTTAATACAGAAACCAGGCTCTGGGTTTATCTGACTGAACGCCTTTAATACGGGAACCAGACTCTGGGTTTATTCTCACTGAACCCCTTTAATACAGGAACCAGACTCGGGTTTATTCTCACTGAAACCCTTTAAGACAGGAACAAGACTCTGGGTTTATCTGACTGAACCCCTTTAATACAGGAACCAGACTCTGGGTTTATCTGTCTGAACCCCTTTAATACAGGAACCAGACTGTGGCTTTATCTGATTGAAGCCCATTAATACAGGAATTAGACTCTGGGATTATCTGACTGAACCCCTTTAATACTGGAACCAGACTGTGGGTTTATCTGACTGAACCCCTTTAATACAGGACCCAGACTCTGGGTTTGTCCTATTGAACCCCTCTAATACAGGAACCAGACTCTGGGTGTATCTGTTGAACCACTTTTATACAGGATCCAGACTCTTGGTTTATCTGACTAAACCCCTTTAATACAGGAACCAGACTCTGAGTGTATTCTCACTTAACCCCTTTAATAAAGGAATTAGACTCTGAGATTAGCTAACTGAAACCCCTTTAATACAGGACACGGACTCTGGGTTTATCGGTCTGAACCCCTTTAATACAGGAACCAGGCTCTGGGTATATCTGACTGAACCCCTTTAATACAGGAACCAGACTCTAGGTTTATTCTCGCTGAACCCCTTTAAGACAGGTACAAGACTCTGGGTTTATCTGACTGATCCCGTTTTATACAGGAATTAGACTCTGGGTTTATCTGACTGAACCCCTTTAATACAGAAACCAGGCTCTGGGTTTATCTGACTGAACGCCTTTAATACGGGAACCAGACTCTGGGTTTATTCTCACTGAACCCCTTTAATACAGGAACCAGACTCGGGTTTATTCTCACTGAAACCCTTTAAGACAGGAACAAGACTCTGGGTTTATCTGACTGAACCCCTTTAATACAGGAACCAGACTCTGGGTTTATCTGTCTGAACCCCTTTAATACAGGAACCAGACTCTGGGTATATCTGGCTGAACCCCTTTAATACAGGAACCAGACTCTGAGTTTTTATGACTGAACCCCTTTAATACAGGAACCAGAATGTGGGTTTATCTGACTAAACCCCTTTAATACAGGAATCAGTCTCTGGGTTTTTCTGACTAGACCCCTTTAAGACAGGACCCTGAGTCTGGGTTAATCTGATTGAACCCCTCTAATACAGGAACCAGACTCAGGGTGTATCTGACTGAACCCCTTCAACACAGGAACCAGGCACTGGGTTTATCTGACTGAACCCCATTAATACAGGAATCTGACTCTGGGTTTATCTGACTGAACCCCTTGAATACAGGAACCAGACACTGGGTTGATCTGACTGAACCCCATTAATACAGGAACATGACTCTGGGTTTATCAGTCTGAACCCCTTTAATACAGGAAGAAGATTCTGGTTTTATCTGACTGAACCCCTTTAATACAGGAACCAGACTCTGGGTTTATCTGACTGAACGCCTTTAATACAGAAACCAGACTCTGGGTTTATCTGACTGAACCCCTTTAATAAAGGAAGCAGTCTCTGGGTTTATCTGTCTGAACCCCTTTAATACAGGAACCAGGCTCTGGGTATACCAGAATGAACCCCTTTAATACTGGAACCAGGCTCTGGGTTTATCTGTCTGAACCCCATTAATACAGGAACCAGGCTCTTGGTATATCTGACTGAACAAATTTAATACAGGAACCAGAATGTGGGTTTATCTGACTGAACCCCTTTAATACAGGAATCAGACTGTGGGTTTATCTGACTGAACCCCTTTAGTACAGGAATAAGACTCAGGGTTTATCTGACTGAACACATTTAATAAAGGAATTAGACTCTGGGATTATCTGACTGAACCCCTTTAATACAGGAACCAGACTGTGAGTTTATCTGACTGAACCCCTTTAATACAGGACCCAGACTCTGGGTTTATCTGGTTGAACCACTCTAATACAGGAACCAGACTCTGGGTATATCTGACTGAACCCCTTTAATACTGGAACCAGACTCTGGGTTTATCTGTCTGAACCCCTTTAATACATGATCCAGGCTCTGGGTATATCTGACTGAACCCCTTTAATACTGGATCCAGACTCTGGGTTTATCTGTCTGAACCCCTTTAATACAGGATCCAGGCTCTGAGTTTATCTGGCTGAATCCCTTTAATACAGGAACCAGATTTTCGGTTTATTCTTACTGAATCCCTTTAACACAGGAACCAGACTCTGGGTTTATTCTCACTGAACGCCTTAAGAAAGGGACAAGACTCTGGGTTTATCTGACTGAAGCCCGTTATTACAGGAACCAGGCTCTGGGTGTATCTGATTGAACCACTTTAATACAGGAAACAGAATCTGAGTTTATTTGACTGAACCTCTTTAATACAGGAACCAGACTGTGGGTTTATCTGACTGAACCCCTTTAATACAGGAACCAGACTCTGGGTTTATCTCTCTGAACCCCTTTAATACAGGAAACAGGCTCTGGTTAGATCTGATTGTAACCCTTTAATACTGGAACCAGACTCTGGGTTTATCTGTCTGAACCCCTTTAATACAGGACCCAGACTCTGGGTTTACCTGATTGAACCCCTTTAATACAGGAACCAGACTCTGTGTTTATCTGATTGAACCCCTTTAATACAGGAACCAGACTGTGGGTTTATCTGACTGAACCCCTTTAATACAGGAATTAGACTCTGGGATTATCTGACTGAACCCCCTTAATACGGGAACGAGACTCTGGGTTGATCTGTCTGAACTCCTTTAATACATGAACCAGACTCTGGGTTTATCTTTCTGAACCCCTTTAATACAGGAACCAGACTGTGGGTTTATCTGACTGAACACCTTTAATACAGGAACCTGGCTCTGGGTATATCTGACTGAACCCCTTTAATACTGGAACCAGACTCTGGGTTTATCTGTCTGAACCCCATTAATACAGGAACCAGGCACTGGGTTTATCTGGCTGAACCCCTTTAATAAAGGAACCAGACTCTCGGTTTATTCTCACTGAAACCCTTTAATACAGGAACCAGACTCTGGGTTTATTCTCACTGAACCCCTTTAAGAAAGGAACAAGACTCTGGGTTTATCTTTCTGAACCCCTTTAATACAGGAACCAGACTCTGGTTATATCTGATTGAACCCCTTTAATACAGGAACCAGAATCTGAGTTTATCTGACTGAACCTCTTTAATTCAGCAACCAGACTGTGGGTTTATCTGACTCTACACCTTTAATACAGGAACCAGACTCTGGGTTGATCTGACTGATCCCCTTTAATACAGGAATCAGACTATTGGTTTATCTGACTGAACCCCTTTAGTACAGGAATCAGACTCTGGGTTTATCTGACTGAACCCCTTTAATAGAGGAACCAGACTGCGGGTTTATCTGACTGAACTTCTTTAATACAGTACCCAGACTCTGGGTTTATCTGATTGAACCCCTCTAATAGAGGAACCAGACTCTGGGTGTAGCTGACTGAACCCCTTTAATACAGGAACCAGACTCTGGGTTTATCTGACTAAACCCCTTTATTACAAGAACCAGACTCAGTTTATTCTCACTGTATCCCTTTAATACAGGAACAAGACTCTGGGTTTATCTGGCTGAACCCCCTTAACATAGGAACCAGACTCTGGGACTATCTGACTGAACCCCTTTAGTACAGGAACCATGACTCTGGGTTTATCTGACTGAACCCCTTTAATTCAGGACACAGACTCTGGGTTTACCTGATTGAACCCCTTTAATACAGGAATCATACTCTTGGTTTATCTGCCTGAACCCGTTTAATACAGGAACCAGACTCTGGGTTTGTCTGTCTGATCCCCTTTAATACAGGAACCACGCTCTTGGTATATCTGACTGAACCCCTTTAATACTAGAACCAGACTCCGGGTTTATCTGTCTGAACCCCTTTAATACAGGAACCAGGCTCTGGGTATATCTGAATGATCCCCTTTAATACAGGAACCAGACTCTCGGTTTATTCTCACTGAACCCCTTTAATACAGGAACCAGACTCTTGGTTTATTTTTACTGAACCCCTTTAAGACAGGACCCAAACTCTGGGTATATCTGATTGAACCCCTCAAATACCGGAACCAGATTCAGGGTGTATCTGACTGAACCAATTTAATACAGGAACCAGACTCTGGGACTATCTGACTGAACCCCTTTAGTACAGGAACCATGACGCTGGGTTTATCTGACTGAACACCTTTAATACAGGACTCAGACTCTGGATTTATCTGACTGAACCCCTTTAATACAGGAACCAGACTCTGGGTTTATCTGACTGAACCCCTTTAATACAGGAACCAGACTCTGGATATATCTGACTGAACCTCTTTAATACAGTAACCAGACTCTGGGTATATCTGACTGAACCCCTTTAATACAGGAACCAGACTCTGGTTTTATCTGACTGAACGCCATTACTACAGGAACCAGACTCTGGGTTTAACTGACTAATACCCTTTAATACAGGAACCAGACTCAGGGTTTATCTGTCTGAACCCCATTAATACAGAAACCTGGCTCTGGGTATATCTGACTGAACCCCTTTAATATAGGAACCAAACTCTGGGTTTATTCTCACTGAACCCCTTTAACACTGGAACCAGGCACTGGGTTTATCTGTCTGAACCCCATTAATACAGGAATCTGATTCTGGGTTTATCTTCTGAACGCCTTTAATACAGGAACAAGATTCTGGTTTTATCTGACTGAACCCCTTTAATACAGGAACCAGACTCTGGTTTTATCTGTCTGAACCCCTTTAATACAGAAACCAGGCTCTGGGTATATCTGGCTGAACCCCTTTAATACAGGAACCAGACTCTGGGTTTATCTGACTGAACCCCTTTAACACAGGAACCAGGCACTGGGTTTATCTGACTGAACCCCTTGAATACAGGAACCAGACCCTGGGTTTATCTGAATGAACCCCGTTAAAACAGGAACAAGAGTCTGGGTTTATCTGACTGAACCCCTTTAATACAGGAACCAGACTCTAGGTTTATTCTCGCTGAACCCCTTTAAGAGAGGTACAAGACTCTGGGTTTATCTGACTGATCCCGTTTTATACAGGAATTAGACTCTGGGTTTATCTGACTGAACCCCTTTAATACAGAAACCAGGCTCTGGGTTTATCTGACTGAACGCCTTTAATACGGGAACCAGACTCTGGGTTTATTCTCACTGAACCCCTTTAATACAGGAACCAGACTCGGGTTTATTCTCACTGAAACCCTTTAAGACAGGAACAAGACTCTGGGTTTATCTGACTGAACCCCTTTAATACAGGAACCAGACTCTGGGTATATCTGTCTGAACCCCTTTAATACAGGAACCAGACTCTGGGTATATCTGGCTGAACCCCTTTAATACAGGAACCAGACTCTGAGTTTTTATGACTGAACCCCTTTAATACAGGAACCAGAATGTGGGTTTATCTGACTAAACCCCTTTAATACAGGAATCAGTCTCTGGGTTTTTCTGACTAGACCCCTTTAAGACAGGACCCTGACTCTGGGTTAATCTGATTGAACCCCTCTAATACAGGAACCAGACTCAGGGTGTATCTGACTGAACCCCTTCAACACAGGAACCAGGCACTGGGTTTATCTGACTGAACCCCATTAATACAGGAATCTGACTCTGGGTTTATCTGACTGAACCCCTTGAATACAGGAACCAGACACTGGGTTGATCTGACTGAACCCCATTAATACAGGAACAAGACTCTGGGTTTATCTGTCTGAACCCCTTTAATACAGGAAGAAGATTCTGGTTTTATCTGACTGAACCCCTTTAATACAGGAACCAGACTCTGGGTTTATCTGACTGTACGCCTTTAATACAGAAACCAGACTCTGGGTTTATCTGACTGAACACCTTTAATAAAGGAAGCAGTCTCTGGGTTTATCTGTCTGAACCCCTTTAATACAGGAACCAGGCTCTGGGTATACCTGAATGAACCCCTTTAATACTGGAACCAGGCTCTGGGTTTATCTGTCTGAACCCCATTAATACAGGAACCAGACTCTTGGTATATCTGACTGAACAAATTTAATACAGGAACCAGAATGTGGGTTTATCTGACTGAACCCCTTTAATACAGGAATCAGACTCTGGGTTTATCTGACTGAACCCCTTTAGTACTGGAATAAGACTCAGGGTTTATCTGACTGAACACATTTAATAAAGGAATTAGACTCTGGGATTATCTGACTGAACCCCTTTAATACAGGAACCAGACTGTGAGTTTATCTGACTGAACCCCTTTAATACTGGAACCAGACTCTGGGTTTATCTGTCTGAACCCCTTTAATACAGGATCCAGGATCTGGGTATATCTGACTGAACCCCTTTAATACTGGAACCAGACTCTGGGTTTATATGTCTGAACCCCTTTAATACAGGATCCAGGCTCTGGGTTTATCTGGCTGAATCCCTTTAATACAGGAACCAGACTCTCGGTTTATTCTTACTGAATCCCTTTAACACAGGAACCAGACTCTGGGTTTATTCTCACTGAACGCCTTTAAGAAAGGGACAAGACTCTGGGTTTATCTGACTGAACCCTTTTAATACAGGAACCAGACTCTGGGTTAATCTGTCTGAACCCCTTTATTACAGGAACCAGGCTCTGGGTGTATCTGATTGAACCACTTTAATACAGGAAACAGAATCTGAGTTTATTTGACTGAACCGCTTTAATACAGGAACCAGACTGTGGGTTTATCTGACTCTACAACCTTAATACAGGAACCAGACTCTGGGTTGATCTGACTGAACCCCTTTAATACAGGAATCAGACTCTGGGTTTATCTGACTGAACCCCTTTGGTACAGGAATCAGACTCTGGGTTTATCTGACTAAACCCCTTTAATAAAGGAATTAGACTCTGGGATTATCTGACTGAACCCCTTTAATACAGGAACCAGACTCTGGGTTTATCTGATTGAAACCCTTTAATACAGGAACCAGACTCTGGGTGTAGCTGACTGAACCCCTTTAATACAGGAACCAGACTCTGGGTTTATCTGACTAAACCCCTTTAATACAGGAACCAGACTCAGTTTATTCTCACTGAACCCCTTAAATACAGGAACAAGGCTCTGGGTTTATCTGGCTGAACCCCTTTAATACAGGAACCAGACTCTGGTTTTATCTGACTGAACGCCATTACTACAGGAACCAGACTCTGGGTTTAACTGACTAATACCCTTTAATACAGGAACCAGACTCAGGGTTTATCTGTCTGAACCCCATTAATACAGAAACCTGGCTCTGGGTATATCTGACTGAACCCCTTTAATATAGGAACCAAACTCTGGGTTTATTCTCACTGAACCCCTTTAACACTGGAACCAGGCACTGGGTTTATCTGTCTGAACCCCATTAATACAGGAATCTGATTCTGGGTTTATCTTCTGAACGCCTTTAATACAGGAACAAGATTCTGGTTTTATCTGACTGAACCCCTTTAATACAGGAACCAGACTCTGGTTTTATCTGTCTGAACCCCTTTAATACAGAAACCAGGCTCTGGGTATATCTGGCTGAACCCCTTTAATACAGGAACCAGACTCTGGGTTTATCTGACTGAACCCCTTTAACACAGGAACCAGGCACTGGGTTTATCTGACTGAACCCCTTGAATACAGGAACCAGACCCTGGGTTTATCTGAATGAACCCCGTTAAAACAGGAACAAGAGTCTGGGTTTATCTGACTGAACCCCTTTAATACAGGAACCAGACTCTGGGTTGATCTGTCTGAACCCCTTTAATACAGGAACCAGGCTCTGGGTATATCTGACTGAACCCCTTTAATACAGTAACCAGACTCTGGGTTTATCTGTCTGAACCCCTTTAATACAGGAACCAGGCTCTGGGTTTATCTGTCTGAACCCCTTCAATGCAGGAACCAGACTCATGGGTTTATCTGACTGAACCCCTTTAATACTGGACCCAGACTCTGGGTTTAGCTGATTGAACCCCTTTAATACAGGAACCCGACTCTCGGTTTATCTGATTGAACCCCTTTAATACTGGAACCAGACTGTGGCTTTATCTGACTGAACCCCATTAATACAGGAACCAGACTCTGGGTTTATCTGTCTGAACCCCTTTAATACAGGAACCGGGCTCTGGGTATATATGACTGAACCCCTTTAATACTGGAACCAGGCTCAGGGTTTATCTTTCTGAACCCCTTTAATACAGTAACCAGGCTCTCGGTATGTCTGACTGAACCCCTTTAATACGGGAACCAGACTCTGGGTTTATTCTCACTGAACCCCTTTAAGACAGGAACCAGGCTCTGGGTACATATGACTGAACCCCTTTAATACTGGAACCAGGCTCTGGGTTTATCTGTCTGAACCCCTTTAATACAGTAACCAGGCTCTCGGTATATCTGACTGAACCCCTTTAATACGGGAACCAGACTCTGGGTTTATCTGACTGAACCACTTTAATACAAAAAACAGACTCTGGGTTTATCTATCTGAACCCCTTTAATACAGGACCCAGAATCTGGGTTTAGCTGATTGAACCCCTTTAATACAGGAACCAGACTCTCGGTTTATCTGATTGAACCCCTTTAATACAGGAACCAGACTGTGGGTTTATCTGACTGAACCCCTTTAATACAGGAACCAGACTCTGCGTCGATCTGACTGAACCCCTTTAATAAAGGAATTAGAAACTGGGATTATCTGACTGAACCCCTTTAATACAGGAACCAGACTGTGGGTTTATCTGACTGAACCCCTTTATACAGGAACCAGACTCTGGGTTTATCTGATTGAACCCCGCTAATCCAGGAACCAGACTCTGGGTTTACTCTCACTGAACCCCTTTAACACAGGAAACAGGCACTGGGTTTATCTGACTGAACCCCATTAATACAGGAATCTGACTTTCGGTTTATCTGACGGAACCCCATTAATACAGGAATCTGACTTTCGGTTTATCTGACTGAACCCCTTGAATACAGGAACTAGACTCTGGGTTTATCTGACTAAACCCATTTAATGCAGGAACCAGACTCTGAGTTTATTCTCACTGAACCCCTTTAATACAGGAACAAGACTATGGGTTTATCTGGCTGAACCCCTTTAATACAGGACCCAGACTCTGGGTTTATCTGACTGAACACATTTAATAGAGGAACCAGACTCTGGGTTTATCTGACTAAACCCCTTTAATACAGGAAACAGACTCTGGGTTTATCTGTCTGAACCCCTTTAATACAGAAACCAGGCTCTGGGTATATCTGGCTGAACCCCTTTAATACAGGAACCAGACTCTGGGTATACACTCACTGAACCCCTTTAACACAGGAACCAGGCACTGGGTTTATCTGACTGAACCCCATTAATACAGGAATCTGACTCTGGGTTTATCTGACTGAACCCCTTGAATACAGGAACCAGACACTGGGTTTATCTGAATGAACCCCGTTAAAACAGGAACAAGACTCTGGGTTTATCTGACTGAACCCCTTTAATACAGGAACCAGACTCTGGGTTGATCAGTCTGAACCCCTTTAATACAGGAACCAGGCTCTGGGTATATCTGACTGAACCCCTTTAATACAGGAACCAGACTCTGAGTTTATCTGAATGAACCCCTTCAATGCAGGAACCAGACTCATGGGTTTATCTGACTGAACCCCTTTAATACTGGACCCAGACTCTGGGTTTAGCTGATTGAACCCCTTTAATACAGGAACGCGACTCTCGGTTTATCTGATTGAACCCCTTTAATACTGGAACCAGACTGTGGCTTTATCTGACTGAACCCCATTAATACAGGAACCAGACTCTGGGTTTATCTGTCTGAACCCCTTTAATACAGGAACCGGGCTCTGGGTATATATTACTGAACCCCTTTAATACTGGAACCAGGCTCAAGGTTTATCTTTCTGAACCCCTTTAATACAGTAACCAGGCTCTCCGTATGTCTGACTGAACCCCTTTAATACGGGAAGCAGAATCTGGGTTTATTCTCACTGAACCCCTTTAAGACAGGAACCAGGCTCTGGGTACATATGACTGAACCCCTTTAGTACTGGAACCAGGCTCTGGGTTTATCTGTCTGAACCCCTTTAATACAGTAACCAGGCTCTCGGTATATCTGACTGAACCCCTTTAATACGGGAACCAGACTCTGGGTTGATCTGACTGAACCCCTTTAATACAGGACCCAGACTCTGGGTTTAGCTGATTGAACCCCATTAATACAGGACCCAGACTCTGGGTTTAGCTGATTGAACCCCTTTAATACAGGAACCAGACTCTCGGTTTATCTGATTGAACCCCTTTAATACAGGAACTAGACTGTGGCTTTATCTGATTGAACCCCATTAATACAGGAATTAGACTCTGGGATTATCTGACTGAACCCCTTTAATATAGGAACCTGGCTCTGGGATTATCTGATTGAACCCCTTTAATACAGGAACCAGACTGTGGGTTTATCTGACTGAACCCCTTTAATACAGGAATCAGACTCTGGGTTTATCTGACTGAACCCCTTGAATACAGGAACCAGACACTGGGTTTATCTGACTGAACCCCTTTAATACAGGAACAAGACTCTGGGTTCACCTGTCTGAGCCCCTTTAATACCGGAACAAGACTCAGGTTTTATCTGACTGAACCCCTTTAATACAGGAACCAGACTCTGGGTTTATCTGAATGAACCCCTTTAATACAGGAACAAGACTCTGGGTTTATTCTCACTGAACCCCTTTAATACAGGAACCAATCACTTGGTTTATCTGACTGAACCCCTTTAATACAGGAAACGGACTCTGGGCTTATCTGTCTGAACCCCGTTAATACAAGAACCAGACTCAGGGTATATCTGACTGAACCCCATTAATAGAGGAACCAGACTCTAGATGTATTCTCGCTGAACCCCTTTAAGATAGGTACAAGACTCTGGGTTTATCCGACTGAACCCCTTTTATACAGGAACCAGACTGTGGGTCTATCTGACTGAACCCCTTTAACACAGGAACCATGACTCTGAGTATATCTGACTGAATCACTTTAATTCAGGACCCAGACTCTGGGTTTATCTGACTGAACACATTTAATAGAGGAACCAGACTCTGGGTTTATATGACTAAACCGCTTTAATACAGGAAAAAGACTCTGGGTTTATCTGTCTGAACCCCTTTAATACAGAAACCAGGCTCTGGGTATATCTGGCTGAACCCCTTTAATACAGGAACCAGACTCTGGGTATACTCTCACTGAACCCCTTTAACACAGGAACCAGGCACTGGGTTTATCTGACTGAACCCCATTAATACAGGAATCTGACTCTGGGTTTATCTGACTGAACCCCTTGAATACAGGAACCAGACCCTGGGTTTATCTGAATGAACCACGTTAAAACAGGAACAAGACTCTGGGTTTATCTGACTGAACCCCTTTAATACAGGAACCAGACTCTGGGTTGATCTGTCTGAACCCCCTTAATACAGGAACCAGGCTCTGGGTATATCTGACTGAACCCGTTTAATACAGGAACCAGACTCTGGGTTTATCTGTCTGAACCCCTTTAATACAGGAACCAGGCTCTGGGTATATCTGACTGAACCCCATTGATACAGGAACCAGACTCTGAGTTTATCTGAATGAACCCGTTCAATGCAGGAACCAGACTCATGGGTTTATCTGACTGAACCCCTTTAATACTGGACCCAGACTCTGGGTTTAGCTGATTGAACCCCTTTAATACAGGAACCCGACTCTCGGTTTATCTGAATGAACCCCTTTAATACTGGAACCAGACTGTGGCTTTATCTGACTGAACCCCATTAATACAGGAACCAGACTCTGGGTTTATCTGTCTGAACCCCTTTAATACAGGAATCAGACTCTGGGTTTATCTGACTGAACCCCTTTGGTACAGGAATCAGACTCTGGGTTTATCTGACTAAACCCCTTTAATAAAGGAATTAGACTCTGGGATTATCTGACTGAACCCCTTTAATACAGGAACCAGACTCTGGGTTTATCTGATTGAAACCCTTTAATACAGGAACCAGACTCTGGGTGTAGCTGACTGAACCCCTTTAATACAGGAACCAGACTCTGGGTTTATCTGACTAAACCCCTTTAATACAGGAACCAGACTCAGTTTATTCTCACTGAACCCCTTAAATACAGGAACAAGGCTCTGGGTTTATCTGGCTGAACCCCTTTAATACAGGAACCAGACTCTGGTTTTATCTGACTGAACGCCATTACTACAGGAACCAGACTCTGGGTTTAACTGACTAATACCCTTTAATACAGGAACCAGACTCAGGGTTTATCTGTCTGAACCCCATTAATACAGAAACCTGGCTCTGGGTATATCTGACTGAACCCCTTTAATATAGGAACCAAACTCTGGGTTTATTCTCACTGAACCCCTTTAACACTGGAACCAGGCACTGGGTTTATCTGTCTGAACCCCATTAATACAGGAATCTGATTCTGGGTTTATCTTCTGAACGCCTTTAATACAGGAACAAGATTCTGGTTTTATCTGACTGAACCCCTTTAATACAGGAACCAGACTCTGGTTTTATCTGTCTGAACCCCTTTAATACAGAAACCAGGCTCTGGGTATATCTGGCTGAACCCCTTTAATACAGGAACCAGACTCTGGGTTTATCTGACTGAACCCCTTTAACACAGGAACCAGGCACTGGGTTTATCTGACTGAACCCCTTGAATACAGGAACCAGACCCTGGGTTTATCTGAATGAACCCCGTTAAAACAGGAACAAGAGTCTGGGTTTATCTGACTGAACCCCTTTAATACAGGAACCAGACTCTGGGTTGATCTGTCTGAACCCCTTTAATACAGGAACCAGGCTCTGGGTATATCTGACTGAACCCCTTTAATACAGGAACCAGACTCTGGGTTTATCTGTCTGAACCCCTTTAATACAGGAACCAGGCTCTGGGTTTATCTGTCTGAACCCCTTCAATGCAGGAACCAGACTCATGGGTTTATCTGACTGAACCCCTTTAATACTGGACCCAGACTCTGGGTTTAGCTGATTGAACCCCTTTAATACAGGAACCCGACTCTCGGTTTATCTGATTGAACCCCTTTAATACTGGAACCAGACTGTGGCTTTATCTGACTGAACCCCATTAATACAGGAACCAGACTCTGGGTTTATCTGTCTGAACCCCTTTAATACAGGAACCGGGCTCTGGGTATATATGACTGAACCCCTTTAATACTGGAACCAGGCTCAGGGTTTATCTTTCTGAACCCCTTTAATACAGTAACCAGGCTCTCGGTATGTCTGACTGAACCCCTTTAATACGGGAACCAGACTCTGGGTTTATTCTCACTGAACCCCTTTAAGACAGGAACCAGGCTCTGGGTACATATGACTGAACCCCTTTAATACTGGAACCAGGCTCTGGGTTTATCTGTCTGAACCCCTTTAATACAGTAACCAGGCTCTCGGTATATCTGACTGAACCCCTTTAATACGGGAACCAGACTCTGGGTTTATCTGACTGAACCACTTTAATACAAAAAACAGACTCTGGGTTTATCTATCTGAACCCCTTTAATACAGGACCCAGAATCTGGGTTTAGCTGATTGAACCCCTTTAATACAGGAACCAGACTCTCGGTTTATCTGATTGAACCCCTTTAATACAGGAACCAGACTGTGGGTTTATCTGACTGAACCCCTTTAATACAGGAACCAGACTCTGCGTCGATCTGACTGAACCCCTTTAATAAAGGAATTAGAAACTGGGATTATCTGACTGAACCCCTTTAATACAGGAACCAGACTGTGGGTTTATCTGACTGAACCCCTTTATACAGGAACCAGACTCTGGGTTTATCTGATTGAACCCCGCTAATCCAGGAACCAGACTCTGGGTTTACTCTCACTGAACCCCTTTAACACAGGAAACAGGCACTGGGTTTATCTGACTGAACCCCATTAATACAGGAATCTGACTTTCGGTTTATCTGACGGAACCCCATTAATACAGGAATCTGACTTTCGGTTTATCTGACTGAACCCCTTGAATACAGGAACTAGACTCTGGGTTTATCTGACTAAACCCATTTAATGCAGGAACCAGACTCTGAGTTTATTCTCACTGAACCCCTTTAATACAGGAACAAGACTATGGGTTTATCTGGCTGAACCCCTTTAATACAGGACCCAGACTCTGGGTTTATCTGACTGAACACATTTAATAGAGGAACCAGACTCTGGGTTTATCTGACTAAACCCCTTTAATACAGGAAACAGACTCTGGGTTTATCTGTCTGAACCCCTTTAATACAGAAACCAGGCTCTGGGTATATCTGGCTGAACCCCTTTAATACAGGAACCAGACTCTGGGTATACACTCACTGAACCCCTTTAACACAGGAACCAGGCACTGGGTTTATCTGACTGAACCCCATTAATACAGGAATCTGACTCTGGGTTTATCTGACTGAACCCCTTGAATACAGGAACCAGACACTGGGTTGATCTGACTGAACCCCGTTAAAACAGGAACAAGAGTCTGGGTTTATCTGACTGAACCCCTTTAATACAGGAACCAGACTCTGGGTTGATCTGTCTGAACCCCTTTAATACAGGAACCAGGCTCTGGGTATATCTGACTGAACCCCTTTAATACAGGAACCAGACTCTGGGTTTATCTGTCTGAACCCCTTTAATACAGGAACCAGGCTCTGGGTTTATCTGTCTGAACCCCTTCAATGCAGGAACCAGACTCATGGGTTTATCTGACTGAACCCCTTTAATACTGGACCCAGACTCTGGGTTTAGCTGATTGAACCCCTTTAATACAGGAACCCGACTCTCGGTTTATCTGATTGAACCCCTTTAATACTGGAACCAGACTGTGGCTTTATCTGACTGAACCCCATTAATACAGGAACCAGACTCTGGGTTTATCTGTCTGAACCCCTTTAATACAGGAACCGGGCTCTGGGTATATATGACTGAACCCCTTTAATACTGGAACCAGGCTCAGGGTTTATCTTTCTGAACCCCTTTAATACAGTAACCAGGCTCTCGGTATGTCTGACTGAACCCCTTTAATACGGGAACCAGACTCTGGGTTTATTCTCACTGAACCCCTTTAAGACAGGAACCAGGCTCTGGGTACATATGACTGAACCCCTTTAATACTGGAACCAGGCTCTGGGTTTATCTGTCTGAACCCCTTTAATACAGTAACCAGGCTCTCGGTATATCTGACTGAACCCCTTTAATACGGGAACCAGACTCTGGGTTTATCTGACTGAACCACTTTAATACAAAAAACAGACTCTGGGTTTATCTATCTGAACCCCTTTAATACAGGACCCAGAATCTGGGTTTAGCTGATTGAACCCCTTTAATACAGGAACCAGACTCTCGGTTTATCTGATTGAACCCCTTTAATACAGGAACCAGACTGTGGGTTTATCTGACTGAACCCCTTTAATACAGGAACCAGACTCTGCGTCGATCTGACTGAACCCCTTTAATAAAGGAATTAGAAACTGGGATTATCTGACTGAACCCCTTTAATACAGGAACCAGACTGTGGGTTTATCTGACTGAACCCCTTTATACAGGAACCAGACTCTGGGTTTATCTGATTGAACCCCGCTAATCCAGGAACCAGACTCTGGGTTTACTCTCACTGAACCCCTTTAACACAGGAAACAGGCACTGGGTTTATCTGACTGAACCCCATTAATACAGGAATCTGACTTTCGGTTTATCTGACGGAACCCCATTAATACAGGAATCTGACTTTCGGTTTATCTGACTGAACCCCTTGAATACAGGAACTAGACTCTGGGTTTATCTGACTAAACCCATTTAATGCAGGAACCAGACTCTGAGTTTATTCTCACTGAACCCCTTTAATACAGGAACAAGACTATGGGTTTATCTGGCTGAACCCCTTTAATACAGGACCCAGACTCTGGGTTTATCTGACTGAACACATTTAATAGAGGAACCAGACTCTGGGTTTATCTGACTAAACCCCTTTAATACAGGAAACAGACTCTGGGTTTATCTGTCTGAACCCCTTTAATACAGAAACCAGGCTCTGGGTATATCTGGCTGAACCCCTTTAATACAGGAACCAGACTCTGGGTATACACTCACTGAACCCCTTTAACACAGGAACCAGGCACTGGGTTTATCTGACTGAACCCCATTAATACAGGAATCTGACTCTGGGTTTATCTGACTGAACCCCTTGAATACAGGAACCAGACACTGGGTTTATCTGAATGAACCCCGTTAAAACAGGAACAAGACTCTGGGTTTATCTGACTGAACCCCTTTAATACAGGAACCAGACTCTGGGTTGATCTGTCTGAACCCCTTTAATACAGGAACCAGGCTCTGGGTATATCTGACTGAACCCCTTTAATACAGGAACCAGACTCTGAGTTTATCTGAATGAACCCCTTCAATGCAGGAACCAGACTCATGGGTTTATCTGACTGAACCCCTTTAATACTGGACCCAGACTCTGGGTTTAGCTGATTGAACCCCTTTAATACAGGAACGAGACTCTCGGTTTATCTGATTGAACCCCTTTAATACTGGAACCAGACTGTGGCTTTATCTGACTGAACCCCATTAATACAGGAACCAGACTCTGGGTTTATCTGTCTGAACCCCTTTAATACAGGAACCGGGCTCTGGGTATATATTACTGAACCCCTTTAATACTGGAACCAGGCTCAAGGTTTATCTTTCTGAACCCCTTTAATACAGTAACCAGGCTCTCGGTATGTCTGACTGAACCCCTTTAATACGGGAAGCAGAATCTGGGTTTATTCTCACTGAACCCCTTTAAGACAGGAACCAGGCTCTGGGTACATATGACTGAACCCCTTTAGTACTGGAACCAGGCTCTGGGTTTATCTGTCTGAACCTCTTTAATACAGTAACCAGGCTCTCGGTATATCTGACTGAACCCCTTTAATACGGGAACCAGACTCTGGGTTGATCTGACTGAACCCCTTTAATACAGGACCCAGACTCTGGGTTTAGCTGATTGAACCCCATTAATACAGGACCCAGACTCTGGGTTTATCTGATTGAACCCCTTTAATACAGGAACCAGACTCTCGGTTTATCTGATTGAACCCCTTTAATACAGGAACTAGACTGTGGCTTTATCTGATTGAACCCCATTAATACAGGAATTAGACTCTGGGATTATCTGACTGAACCCCTTTAATATAGGAACCTGGCTCTGGGATTATCTGATTGAACCCCTTTAATACAGGAACCAGACTGTGGGTTTATCTGACTGAACCCCTTTAATACAGGAATCAGACTCTGGGTTTATCTGACTGAACCCCTTGAATACAGGAACCAGACACTGGGTTTATCTGACTGAACCCCTTTAATACAGGAACAAGACTCTGGGTTCACCTGTCTGAGCCCCTTTAATACCGGAACAAGACTCAGGTTTTATCTGACTGAACCCCTTTAATACAGGAACCAGACTCTGGGTTTATCTGAATGAACCCCTTTAATACAGGAACAAGACTCTGGGTTTATTCTCACTGAACCCCTTTAATACAGGAACCAATCACTTGGTTTATCTGACTGAACCCCTTTAATACAGGAAACGGACTCTGGGTTTATCTGAATGAACCCCTTTAATACAGGAACAAGACTCTGGGTTTATTCTCACTGAACCCCTTTAATACAGGAACCAATCACTTGGTTTATCTGACTGAACCCCTTTAATACAGGAAACGGACTCTGGGCTTATCTGTCTGAACCCCGTTAATACAAGAACCAGACTCAGGGTATATCTGACTGAACCCCATTAATAGAGGAACCAGACTCTAGATGTATTCTCGCTGAACCCCTTTAAGATAGGTACAAGACTCTGGGTTTATCCGACTGAACCCCTTTTATACAGGAACCAGACTGTGGGTCTATCTGACTGAACCCCTTTAACACAGGAACCATGACTCTGAGTATATCTGACTGAATCACTTTAATTCAGGACCCAGACTCTGGGTTTATCTGACTGAACACATTTAATAGAGGAACCAGACTCTGGGTTTATATGACTAAACCGCTTTAATACAGGAAAAAGACTCTGGGTTTATCTGTCTGAACCCCTTTAATACAGAAACCAGGCTCTGGGTATATCTGGCTGAACCCCTTTAATACAGGAACCAGACTCTGGGTATACTCTCACTGAACCCCTTTAACACAGGAACCAGGCACTGGGTTTATCTGACTGAACCCCATTAATACAGGAATCTGACTCTGGGTTTATCTGACTGAACCCCTTGAATACAGGAACCAGACCCTGGGTTTATCTGAATGAACCACGTTAAAACAGGAACAAGACTCTGGGTTTATCTGACTGAACCCCTTTAATACAGGAACCAGACTCTGGGTTGATCTGTCTGAACCCCCTTAATACAGGAACCAGGCTCTGGGTATATCTGACTGAACCCGTTTAATACAGGAACCAGACTCTGGGTTTATCTGTCTGAACCCCTTTAATACAGGAACCAGGCTCTGGGTATATCTGACTGAACCCCATTGATACAGGAACCAGACTCTGAGTTTATCTGAATGAACCCCTTCAATGCAGGAACCAGACTCATGGGTTTATCTGACTGAACCCCTTTAATACTGGACCCAGACTCTGGGTTTAGCTGATTGAACCCCTTTAATACAGGAACCCGACTCTCGGTTTATCTGAATGAACCCCTTTAATACTGGAACCAGACTGTGGCTTTATCTGACTGAACCCCATTAATACAGGAACCAGACTCTGGGTTTATCTGTCTGAACCCCTTTAATACAGGAACCGGGCTCTGGGTATATATTACTGAACCCCTTTAATACTGGAACCAGGCTCAAGGTTTATCTTTCAGAACCCCTTTAATACAGTAACCAGGCTCTCGGTATGTCTGACTGAACCCCTTTAATACGGGAACCAGACTCTGGGTTTATTCTCACTGAACCCCTTTAAGACAGGAACCAGGCTCTGGGTTTAGCTGACTGAACCCCTTTAATACAGGAACCAGACTCTCGGTTTATCTGATTGAACCCCTTTAATACAGGAACCAGACTGTGGCTTTATCTGATTGAACCCCATTAATACAGGAATTAGACTCTGGGATTATCTGACTGAACCCCTTTAATATAGGAACCTGGCTCTGGGATTATCTGATTGAACCCCTTTAATACAGGAAACAGACTGTGGGTTTATCTGACTGAACCCCTTTAATACAGGAATCAGACTCTGGGTTTATCTGACTGAACCCCTTTAATACAGGAACCAGACTCTGGGTTTATCTGAATGAACCCCTTTAATACAGGAACAAGACTCTGGGTTTATTCTCACTGAACCCCTTTAATACGGCAACCAATCACTTGGTTTATCTGACTGAACCCCTTTAATACAGGAAACGGACTCTGGGCTTATCTGTCTGAACCCCGTTAATGCAGGAACCAGACTCAGGGTATATCTGACTGAACCCCATTAATACAGGAACCAGACTCTAGATGTATTCTCGCTGAACCCCTTTAAGACAGGTACAAGACTCTGGGTTTATCCGACTGAACCCCTTTTATACAGGAACCAGACTGTGGGTCTATCTGACTGAACCCCTTTAATACAGGAATTAGACTCTGGGTTTATCTGACTGAACCCCTTTAATACAGGAACCAGACTCTGGATTTTTTCTCACTGAAACCCTTAAAAACTGGAACCAGGCACTGGGTTTATCTGACTGAACCCCATTAATACAGGAATCTGACTCTGGGTTTATCTGACTGAACCCCTTGAACACAGGAACCAGACACTGGGTTTATCTGACTGAACCCCGTTAATACAGAAACAAGACTCAGGGTTTATCTGTCTGAACCCCTTTAATACAAGAACAAGATTCTGGTTTTATCTGACTGAACCCCTTTAATACAGGAACCAGACACTGGGTTTAACTGACTGAACGCCTTTAATACATAAACCAGAAGCTGGGTTTATTCTCACTGAACCCCCTTAATACTGGAACGAGACTCTGGGTTTATCTGACTGAACCCCTATAATACAGGAACCAGTCTCTGGGTTTATTTGACTGAACCCCTTTAATACAGGAACCAGACTCTGGGTTTATCTGTCTGAACCCTTTTAATACAGGAAACAGGCTCTGGCTATATCTGACTGAACCCCTTTAATACAGGAATCAGACAGTGGGTTTATCTGACTGAACGCCTTTAGTACAGGAATCAGACTCTGGGATTATCTGACTGAACCCCTTCAATACAGGAACCAGACTGTGGGTTTATCTGACTGAACCCCTTTAATACAGGACCCAGACTCTGGATTTATCTGATTGAACCCCTTTAATACAGGAACCAGACTCTGGCTTTATCTGAAAAAATTCCTTTAATACAGGAACCACACTCTGAGTTTATTCTCACTGAACACCTTTAATACAGGAACAAGACTCTGGGTTTATCTGGCTGAACCCCTTTAATTCAGGAACCAGACTCTGGGACTATCTGACTGAACCCCTTAATATAGGAACCAGACACTGGGTTTATCTGACTGAACCGCTTTAATACAGGACCCAGACTCTGGGTTTATCTGACTAAACTGCTTTAATACCGGAACCAGACTCTGGGTTTATCTGTCTGAACCCCATTAATACAGAAACCAGGCTCTCGGTATATCTGGCTGAACCACTTTAATACAGGAACCAAACTCTGGGTTTATTCTCACTGAACCCCTTTTAGACAGGAACCAGGCACTGGGTTTATCTGTATGAACCACATTAATACAGGAATCTGACTCTGGGTTTATCTATCTGAACCCCTATAATACAGTTAGAAGATTCTGGTTTTATCTGACTGAACCCCTTTAATACAGGAACCAGACTCTGGGTTTATTCTCACTGAACCCCTTTAATACAGGAAGCAGACTCTGGGTTTATCTGACTGAACGCCTTTAATACAGGAACAAGACTCTGGGTTTATCTGACTGAACCCTTTTAATACAGGAACCAGACTCTGGGTTTAACTGTCTGAACCCCTTTAATACAGGAACCAGGCTCTGGGTATATATGACTGAACCCCTTTAATACTGGAACCAGGCTCTGGGTTTATCTGTCTGAACCCCTTTAATACAGTAACCAGGCTCTGGGTATATCTGACTGAACCCCTTTTATACGGGAACCAGACTCTGGGTTTATTCTCACTGAACCCCTTTGATACAGGAACAAGACTCTGGGTTTATCTGACTGAACCCCTTTAATACAGGACCCAGACTCTGGGTTTATCTGACTGAACGCCATTAATACAGGAACTAGACTCTGGGTTTAACTGACTAATCCCCTTTAATACAGGAACCAGACTCAGGGTTTATCTGTCTGAACCCCATTAATACAGAAACCTGGCTCTGGGTATATCTGACTGAACCCCTTTAATATTGGAACCAAACTCTGGGTTTATTCTCACTGAACCCCTTTAAGACTGGAACCAGGCACTGGGTTTATCTGTCTGAACCCCATTAATACAGGAATCTGACTCTGGGTTTATCTGTCTGAACCCCTTTATTACAGGAACAAGATTCTGGTTTTATCTGACTGAACCCCTTTAATACAGGAACCAGACTCTGGGTTCATTCTCACTGAACCCCCTTAATACAGGAAGCAGACTCTAGGTTTATCTGACTGAACGCCTTTAACACAGGAACCAGACTCTGAGTTTATCTGACTGAACCCTTTTAATACAGGAACCAGACTCTGGGTTTATCTGTCTGAACCCCTTTAATACAGGAACCAGACTCTGGGTATATCTGGCTGAACCATTTTTATACAGGAACCAGACTCTGGGTTTATCTGACTGAACCCTTTTAATACAGGAATCTGACTCTGGTTTTATCTGACTGAACGCCTTTAGTACAGGAATCAGACTCTGGGTTTATCAGACAGAACACATTTAATAAAGGAATTAGACTCTTGGATTATCTGACTGAACCCCTTTAATACTGGAACCAGACTGTGGGTTTATCTGACTGAACCCCTTTAATACAGGACCCAGACTCTGGGTTTATCCTATTGAACCCCTCTAATACAGGAACCAGACTCTGGGTGTATCTGTTGAACCACTTTTATACAGGATCCAGACTCTTGGTTTATCTGACTAAACCCCTTTAATACAGAAACCAGGCTCTCGGTATATCTGGCTGAACCACTTTAATACAGGAACCAAACTCTGGGTTTATTCTCACTGAACCCCTTTTAGACAGGAACCATGCACTGGGTTTATCTTCTGAACCACATTAATACAGGAATCTGACTCTGGGTTTATCTATCTGAACCCCTATAATACACTTAGAAGATTCTGGTTTTATCTGACTGAACCCCTTTAATACAGGAACCAGACTCTGGGTTTATTCTCACTGAACCCCTTTAAAACAGGAAGCAGACTCTGGGTTTACCTGACTGAACGCCTTTAATACAGGAACAAGACTCTGGGTTTATCTGACTGAACCCTTTTAATACAGGAACCAGACTCTGGGTTTATCTGTCTGAACCCCTTTAATACAGGAACCAGGCTCTGGGTATATATGACTGAACCCCTTTAATACTGGAACCAGGCTCTGGGTTTATCTGTCTGAACCCCTTTAATACAGTAACCAGGCTCTGGGTATATCTGACTGAACCCCTTTTATACGGGAACCAGACTCTGGGTTTATTCTCACTGAACCCCTTTAATACAGGAACAAGACTCTGGGTTTATCTGACTGAACCCCTTTAATACAGGACCCAGACTCTGGGTTTATCTGACTGAACGCCATTAATACAGGAACCAGACTCTGGGTTTAACTGACTAATCCCTCTTAATACAGGAACCAGACTTAGGGTTTATCTGTCTGAACCCCATTAATACAGAAACCTGGCTCTGGGTATATCTGACTGAACCCCTTTAATATTGGAACCAAACTCTGGGTTTATTCTCACTGAACCCCTTTAAGACTGGAACCAGGCACTGGGTTTATCTGTCTGAACCCCATTAATACAGGAATCTGACTCTGGGTTTATCTGTCTGAACCCCTTTAATACAGGAACAAGATTCTGGTTTTATCTGACTGAACCCCTTTAATACAGGAACCAGACTCTGGGTTCATTCTCACTGAACCCCTTTAATACAGGAAGCAGACTCTAGGTTTATCTGACTGAACGCCTTTAACACAGGAACCATACTCTGAGTTTATCTGACTGAACCCTTTTAATACAGGAACCAGACTCTGGGTTTATCTGTCTGAACCCCTTTAATACAGGAACCAGACTCTGGGTATATCTGGCTGAACCATTTTTATACAGGAACCAGACTCTGGGTTTATCTGACTGAACCCTTTTAATACAGGAATCTGACTCTGGTTTTATCTGACTGAACGCCTTTAGTACAGGAATCAGACTCTGGGTTTATCAGACAGAACACATTTAATAAAGGAATTAGACTCTTGGATTATCTGACTGAACCCCTTTAATACTGGAACCAGACTGTGGGTTTATCTGACTGAACCCCTTTAATACAGGACCCAGACTCTGGGTTTATACTATTGAACTCCTCTAATACAGGAACCAGACTCTGGGTGTATCTGTTGAACCACTTTTATACAGGATCCAGACTCTTGGTTTATCTGACTAAACCCCTTTAATACAGAAACCAGGCTCTCGGTATATCTGGCTGAACCACTTTAATACAGGAACCAAACTCTGGGTTTATTCTCACTGAACCCCTTTTAGACAGGAACCATGCACTGGGTTTATCTTCTGAACCACATTAATACAGGAATCTGACTCTGGGTTTATCTATCTGAACCCCTATAATACACTTAGAAGATTCTGGTTTTATCTGACTGAACCCCTTTAATACAGGAACCAGACTCTGGGTTTATTCTCACTGAACCCCTTTAAAACAGGAAGCAGACTCTGGGTTTACCTGACTGAACGCCTTTAATACAGGAACAAGACTCTGGGTTTATCTGACTGAAACCTTTTAATACAGGAACCAGACTCTGGGTTTATCTGTCTGAACCCCTTTAATACAGGAACCAGGCTCTGGGTATATATGACTGAACCCCTTTAATACTGGAACCAGGCTCTGGGTTTATCTGTCTGAACCCCTTTAATACAGTAACCAGGCTCTGGGTATATCTGACTGAACCCCTTTTATACGGGAACCAGACTCTGGGTTTATTCTCACTGAACCCCTTTAATACAGGAACAAGACTCTGGGTTTATCTGACTGAACCCCTTTAATACAGGACCCAGACTCTGGGTTTATCTGACTGAACGCCATTAATACAGGAACCAGACTCTGGGTTTAACTGACTAATCCCTCTTAATACAGGAACCAGACTTAGGGTTTATCTGTCTGAACCCCATTAATACAGAAACCTGGCTCTGGGTATATCTGACTGAACCCCTTTAATATTGGAACCAAACTCTGGGTTTATTCTCACTGAACCCCTTTAAGACTGGAACCAGGCACTGGGTTTATCTGTCTGAACCCCATTAATACAGGAATCTGACTCTGGGTTTATCTGTCTGAACCCCTTTAATACAGGAACAAGATTCTGGTTTTATCTGACTGAACCCCTTTAATACAGGAACCAGACTCTGGGTTCATTCTCACTGAACCCCTTTAATACAGGAAGCAGACTCTAGGTTTATCTGACTGAACGCCTTTAACACAGGAACCATACTCTGAGTTTATCTGACTGAACCCTTTTAATACAGGAACCAGACTCTGGGTTTATCTGTCTGAACCCCTTTAATACAGGAACCAGACTCTGGGTATATCTGGCTGAACCATTTTTATACAGGAACCAGACTCTGGGTTTATCTGACTGAACCCTTTTAATACAGGAATCTGACTCTGGTTTTATCTGACTGAACGCCTTTAGTACAGGAATCAGACTCTGGGTTTATCAGACAGAACACATTTAATAAAGGAATTAGACTCTTGGATTATCTGACTGAACCCCTTTAATACTGGAACCAGACTGTGGGTTTATCTGACTGAACCCCTTTAATACAGGACCCAGACTCTGGGTTTATACTATTGAACTCCTCTAATACAGGAACCAGACTCTGGGTGTATCTGTTGAACCACTTTTATACAGGATCCAGACTCTTGGTTTATCTGACTAAACCCCTTTAATACAGGAACCAGACTCTGAGTGTATTCTCACTTAACCCCTTTAATAAAGGAATTAGACTCTGGGATTAGCTAACTGAAACCCCTTTAATACAGGAAACGGACTCTGGGTTTATCTGTCTGAACCCCTTTAATACAGGAACCAGGCTCTGGGTATATCTGACTGAACCCCTTTAATACAGGAACCAGACTCTAGGTTTATTCTCGCTGAACCCCTTTAAGACAGGTACAAGACTCTGGGTTTATCTGACTGATCCCGTTTTATACAGGAATTAGACTCTGGGTTTATCTGACTGAACCCCTTTAATACAGAAACCAGGCTCTGGGTTTATCTGACTGAACCCCTTTAATACGGGAACCAGACTCTGGGTTTATTCTCACTGAACCCCTTTAATACAGGAACCAGACTCGGGTTTATTCTCACTGAAACCCTTTAAGACAGGAACAAGACTCTGGGTTTATCTGACTGAACCCCTTTAATACAGGAACCAGACTCTGGGTTTATCTGTCTGAACCCCTTTAATACAGGAACCAGACTCTTGGGTATATCTGGCTGAACCCCTTTAATACAGGAACCAGACTCTGAGTTTTTATGACTGAACCCCTTTAATACAGGAACCAGAATGTGGGTTTATCTGACTAAACCCCTTTAATACAGGAATCAGTCTCTGGGTTATTCTGACTAGACCCCTTTAAGACAGGACCCTGACTCTGGGTTAATCTGATTGAAACCCTCTAATACAGGAACCAGACTCAGGGTGTATCTGACTGAACCCCTTTAAGACAGGAACCAGGCACTGGGTTTATCTGACTGAACCCCATTAATACAGGAATCTGACTCTGGGTTTATCTGACTGAACCCCTTGAATACAGGAACCAGACACTGGGTTGATCTGACTGAACCCCATTAATACAGGAACAAGACTCTGGGTTTATCTGTCTGAACCCCTTTAATACAGGAAGAAGATTCTGGTTTTATCTGACTGAACCCCTTTAATACAGGAACCAGACTCTGGGTTTATCTGACTGAACGCCTTTAATACAGAAACCAGACTCTGGGTTTATCTGACAGAACCCCTTTAATAAAGGAAGCAGTCTCTGGGTTTATCTGTCTGAACCCCTTTAATACAGGAACCAGGCTCTGGGTATACCTGAATGAACCCCTTTAATACTGGAACCAGGCTCTGGGTTTATCTGTCTGAACCCCATTAATACAGGAACCAGGCTCTTGGTATATCTGACTGAACAAATTTAATACAGGAACCAGAATGTGGGTTTATCTGACTGAACCCCTTTAATACAGGAATCAGACTCTGGGTTAATCTGACTGAACCCCTTTAGTACAGGAATAAGACTCAGGGTTTATCTGACTGAACACATTTAATAAAGGGATTAGACTCTGGGATTATCTGACTGAACCACTTTAATACAGGAACCATACTGTGAGTTTATCTGACTGAACCCCTTTAATACAGGACCCAGACTCTGGGTTTATCTGGATGAACCACTCTAATACAGGAACCAGACTCTGGGTATATCTGACTGAACCCCTTTAATACTGGAACCAGACTCTGGGTTTATCTTTCTGAACCCCTTTAATACAGGATCCAGGATCTGGGTATATCTGACTGAACCCCTTTAATACTGGAACCAGACTCTGGGTTTATCTGTCTGAACCCCTTTAATACAGGATCCAGGCTCTGGGTTTATCTGGCTGAATCCCTTTAATACAGGAACCAGACTCTCGGTTTATTCTTACTGAATCCCTTTAACACAGGAACCAGACTCTGGGTTTATTCTCACTGAACGCCTTTAAGAAAGGGACAAGACTCTGGGTTTATCTGACTGAACCCTTTTAATACAGGAACCAAACTCTGGGTTAATCTGTCTGAACCCCTTTATTACAGGAACCAGGCTCTGGGTGTATCTGATTGAACCACTTTAATACAGGAAACAGAATCTGAGTTTATTTGACTGAACCTCTTTAATACAGGAACCAGACTGTGGGTTTATCTGACTGTACAACCTTAATACAGGAACCAGACTCTGGGTTGATCTGACTGAACCCCTTTAATACAGGAATCAGACTCTGGGTTTATCTGACTGAACCCCTTTGGTACAGGAATCAGACTCTGGGTTTATCTGACTAAACCCCTTTAATAAAGAAATTAGACTCTGGGATTATCTGACTGAACCCCTTTAATACAGGAACCAGACTCTGGGTTTATCTGATTGAAACCCTTTAATACAGGAACCAGACTCTGGGTGTAGCTGACTGAACCTCTTTAATACAGGAACCAGACTCTGGGTTTATCTCACTAAACCCCTTTAATACAGGAACCAGACTCAGTTTATTCTCACTGAACCCCCTTAATACAGGAACAAGGCTCTGGGTTTATCTGGCTGAACCCCTTTAATACAGGAACCAGACTCTGGGTTTATATGACTGAACGCCATTACTACAGGAACCAGACTCTGGGTTTAACTGACTAATACCCTTTAATACAGGAACCAGACTCAGGGTTTATCTGTCTGAACCCCATTAATACAGAAAACTGGCTCTGGGTATATCTGACTGAACCCCTTTAATAAAGGAACCAAACTCTGGGTTAATTCTCACTGAAACCCTTTAACACTGGAACCAGGCACTGGGTTTATCTGTCTGAACCCCATTAATACAGGAATCTGACTCTGGGTTTATCTTCTGAACGCCTTTAGTACAGGAACAAGATTCTGGTTTTATCTGACTGAACCCCTTTAATACAGGAACCAGACTCTGGGTTCATTCTCACTGAACCCCTTTAATAGAGGAACAAGCCTATGGGTTTATCTGTCTGAACCCCTTTAATACAGAAACCAGGCTCTGGGTATATCTGGCTGAACCCCTTTAATACAGGAACCAGACTCTGGGTTTACTCTCACTGAACCCCTTTAACACAGGAACCAGGCACTGGGTTTATCTGACTGAACCCCATTAATACAGGAATCTGACTCTGGGTTTATCTGACTGAACCCCTTGAATACAGGAACCAGACACTGGGTTTATCTGAATGAACCCCGTCAAAACAGGAACAAGACTCTGGGTTTATCTGACTGAACCGCTTTAATACAGGAACCAGACTCTGGGTTGATCTGTCTGAACCCCTTTAATACAGGAACCGGGCTCTGGGTATATATGACTGAACCCCTTTAATACTGGAACCAGGCTCAGGGTTTATCTGTCTGAACCCCTTTAATACAGTAACCAGGCGCTCGGTATATCTGACTGAACCCCTTTAATACGGGAACCAGACTCTGGGTTTATCTGACTGAACCCCTTTAATACAGGACCCAGACTCTGGGTTTAGCTGATTGAACCCCATTAATACAGGACCCAGAATCTGGGTTTAGCTGATTGAACCCCTTTAATACAGGAACCAGACTCTCGGTTTATCTGATTGAACCCCTTTAATACAGGAACCAGACTGTGGCTTTATCTGATTGAACCCCATTAATACAGGAATTAGACTCTGGGATTATCTGACTGAACCCCTTGAATATAGGAACCTGGCTCTGGGATTATCTGATTGAACCCCTTTAATACAGGAACCAGACTGTGGGTTTATCTGACTGAACCCCTTTAATACAGGAATTAGACTCTGGGATTATCTGACTGAACCCCATTAATTAAGGAACCAGACTCTGGGTTGATCTGTCTGAACCCCTTTAATACAGGAACCAGACTCTGGGTTTATCTGACTGAACCCCTTTAATACAGGAACCAGGCACTGGGTTTATCTGACTGAACCCCATTAATACAGGAATCAGACTCTGGGTTTATCTGACTGAACCCCTTGAATAGAGGAACCAGACACTGGGTTTATCTGACTGAACCCCTTTAATACAGGAACAAGACTCCGGGTTCACCTGTCTGAACCCCTTTAATAAATGAACAAGATTCTGGTTTTATCTGACTGAACCCCTTTAATACAGGAACCAGACTCTGGGTTTATCTGAATGAACCCCTTTAATACAGGAACAAGACTCTGTGTTCATTCGCACTGAACCCCTTTAATACAGGAACCAATCACTTGGTTTATCTGACTGAACCCCTTTAATACAGGAAACGGACTCTGGGCTTATCTGTCTGAATCCCGTTAATACAGGAACCAGACTCATGGGTTTATCTGACTGAACCCCTTTAATACTGGACCCAGACTCTGGGTTTAGCTGATTGAACCCCTTTAATACAGGAACCCGACTCTCGGTTTATCTGATTGAACCCCTTTAATACTGGAACCAGACTGTGGCTTTATCTGACTGAACCCCATTAATACAGGAACCAGACTCTGGGTTTATCTGTCTGAACCCCTTTAATACAGGAACCGGGCTCTGGGTATATATGACTGAACCACGTTAATACTGGAACCAGGCTCAGGGTTTATCTGACTGAACCCCTTTAATACAGGAACCAGACTCTGGGTTTATCTGTCTGAACCCCTTTAATACAGGAACCAGACTCTTGGGTATATCTGGCTGAACCCCTTTAATACAGGAACCAGACTCTGAGTTTTTATGACTGAACCCCTTTAATACAGGAACCAGAATGTGGGTTTATCTGACTAAACCCCTTTAATACAGGAATCAGTCTCTGGGTTATTCTGACTAGACCCCTTTAAGACAGGACCCTGACTCTGGGTTAATCTGATTGAAACCCTCTAATACAGGAACCAGACTCAGGGTGTATCTGACTGAACCCCTTTAAGACAGGAACCAGGCACTGGGTTTATCTGACTGAACCCCATTAATACAGGAATCTGACTCTGGGTTTATCTGACTGAACCCCTTGAATACAGGAACCAGACACTGGGTTGATCTGACTGAACCCCATTAATACAGGAACAAGACTCTGGGTTTATCTGTCTGAACCCCTTTAATACAGGAAGAAGATTCTGGTTTTATCTGACTGAACCCCTTTAATACAGGAACCAGACTCTGGGTTTATCTGACTGAACGCCTTTAATACAGAAACCAGACTCTGGGTTTATCTGACAGAACCCCTTTAATAAAGGAAGCAGTCGCTGGGTTTATCTGTCTGAACCCCTTTAATACAGGAACCAGGCTCTGGGTATACCTGAATGAACCCCTTTAATACTGGAACCAGGCTCTGGGTTTATCTGTCTGAACCCCATTAATACAGGAACCAGGCTCTTGGTATATCTGACTGAACAAATTTAATACAGGAACCAGAATGTGGGTTTATCTGACTGAACCCCTTTAATACAGGAATCAGACTCTGGGTTAATCTGACTGAACCCCTTTAGTACAGGAATAAGACTCAGGGTTTATCTGACTGAACACATTTAATAAAGGGATTAGACTCTGGGATTATCTGACTGAACCACTTTAATACAGGAACCATACTGTGAGTTTATCTGACTGAACCCCTTTAATACAGGACCCAGACTCTGGGTTTATCTGGATGAACCACTCTAATACAGGAACCAGACTCTGGGTATATCTGACTGAACCCCTTTAATACTGGAACCAGACTCTGGGTTTATCTTTCTGAACCCCTTTAATACAGGATCCAGGATCTGGGTATATCTGACTGAACCCCTTTAATACTGGAACCAGACTCTGGGTTTATCTGTCTGAACCCCTTTAATACAGGATCCAGGCTCTGGGTTTATCTGGCTGAATCCCTTTAATACAGGAACCAGACTCTCGGTTTATTCTTACTGAATCCCTTTAACACAGGAACCAGACTCTGGGTTTATTCTCACTGAACGCCTTTAAGAAAGGGACAAGACTCTGGGTTTATCTGACTGAACCCTTTTAATACAGGAACCAAACTCTGGGTTAATCTGTCTGAACCCCTTTATTACAGGAACCAGGCTCTGGGTGTATCTGATTGAACCACTTTAATACAGGAAACAGAATCTGAGTTTATTTGACTGAACCTCTTTAATACAGGAACCAGACTGTGGGTTTATCTGACTGTACAACCTTAATACAGGAACCAGACTCTGGGTTGATCTGACTGAACCCCTTTAATACAGGAATCAGACTCTGGGTTTATCTGACTGAACCCCTTTGGTACAGGAATCAGACTCTGGGTTTATCTGACTAAACCCCTTTAATAAAGAAATTAGACTCTGGGATTATCTGACTGAACCCCTTTAATACAGGAACCAGACTCTGGGTTTATCTGATTGAAACCCTTTAATACAGGAACCAGACTCTGGGTGTAGCTGACTGAACCTCTTTAATACAGGAACCAGACTCTGGGTTTATCTCACTAAACCCCTTTAATACAGGAACCAGACTCAGTTTATTCTCACTGAACCCCCTTAATACAGGAACAAGGCTCTGGGTTTATCTGGCTGAACCCCTTTAATACAGGAACCAGACTCTGGGTTTATATGACTGAACGCCATTACTACAGGAACCAGACTCTGGGTTTAACTGACTAATACCCTTTAATACAGGAACCAGACTCAGGGTTTATCTGTCTGAACCCCATTAATACAGAAAACTGGCTCTGGGTATATCTGACTGAACCCCTTTAATAAAGGAACCAAACTCTGGGTTAATTCTCACTGAAACCCTTTAACACTGGAACCAGGCACTGGGTTTATCTGTCTGAACCCCATTAATACAGGAATCTGACTCTGGGTTTATCTTCTGAACGCCTTTAGTACAGGAACAAGATTCTGGTTTTATCTGACTGAACCCCTTTAATACAGGAACCAGACTCTGGGTTCATTCTCACTGAACCCCTTTAATAGAGGAACAAGCCTATGGGTTTATCTGTCTGAACCCCTTTAATACAGAAACCAGGCTCTGGGTATATCTGGCTGAACCCCTTTAATACAGGAACCAGACTCTGGGTTTACTCTCACTGAACCCCTTTAACACAGGAACCAGGCACTGGGTTTATCTGACTGAACCCCATTAATACAGGAATCTGACTCTGGGTTTATCTGACTGAACCCCTTGAATACAGGAACCAGACACTGGGTTTATCTGAATGAACCCCGTCAAAACAGGAACAAGACTCTGGGTTTATCTGACTGAACCGCTTTAATACAGGAACCAGACTCTGGGTTGATCTGTCTGAACCCCTTTAATACAGGAACCGGGCTCTGGGTATATATGACTGAACCCCTTTAATACTGGAACCAGGCTCAGGGTTTATCTGTCTGAACCCCTTTAATACAGTAACCAGGCGCTCGGTATATCTGACTGAACCCCTTTAATACGGGAACCAGACTCTGGGTTTATCTGACTGAACCCCTTTAATACAGGACCCAGACTCTGGGTTTAGCTGATTGAACCCCATTAATACAGGACCCAGAATCTGGGTTTAGCTGATTGAACCCCTTTAATACAGGAACCAGACTCTCGGTTTATCTGATTGAACCCCTTTAATACAGGAACCAGACTGTGGCTTTATCTGATTGAACCCCATTAATACAGGAATTAGACTCTGGGATTATCTGACTGAACCCCTTGAATATAGGAACCTGGCTCTGGGATTATCTGATTGAACCCCTTTAATACAGGAACCAGACTGTGGGTTTATCTGACTGAACCCCTTTAATACAGGAATTAGACTCTGGGATTATCTGACTGAACCCCATTAATTAAGGAACCAGACTCTGGGTTGATCTGTCTGAACCCCTTTAATACAGGAACCAGACTCTGGGTTTATCTGACTGAACCCCTTTAATACAGGAACCAGGCACTGGGTTTATCTGACTGAACCCCATTAATACAGGAATCAGACTCTGGGTTTATCTGACTGAACCCCTTGAATAGAGGAACCAGACACTGGGTTTATCTGACTGAACCCCTTTAATACAGGAACAAGACTCCGGGTTCACCTGTCTGAACCCCTTTAATAAATGAACAAGATTCTGGTTTTATCTGACTGAACCCCTTTAATACAGGAACCAGACTCTGGGTTTATCTGAATGAACCCCTTTAATACAGGAACAAGACTCTGTGTTCATTCGCACTGAACCCCTTTAATACAGGAACCAATCACTTGGTTTATCTGACTGAACCCCTTTAATACAGGAAACGGACTCTGGGCTTATCTGTCTGAATCCCGTTAATACAGGAACCAGACTCATGGGTTTATCTGACTGAACCCCTTTAATACTGGACCCAGACTCTGGGTTTAGCTGATTGAACCCCTTTAATACAGGAACCCGACTCTCGGTTTATCTGATTGAACCCCTTTAATACTGGAACCAGACTGTGGCTTTATCTGACTGAACCCCATTAATACAGGAACCAGACTCTGGGTTTATCTGTCTGAACCCCTTTAATACAGGAACCGGGCTCTGGGTATATATGACTGAACCACGTTAATACTGGAACCAGGCTCAGGGTTTATCTGACTGAACCCCTTTAATACAGGAACCAGACTCTGGGTTTATATGTCTGAACCCCTTTAATACAGGAACCAGGCTCTGGGTTTATATGTCTGAACCCCTTTAATACAGGAACCAGGCTCTGGGTATATCTGACTGAACCCCATTGATACAGGAACCAGACTCTGAGTTTATCTGAATGAACCCCTTCAATGCAGGAACCAGACTCATGGGTTTATCTGACTGAACCCCTTTAATACTGGACCCAGACTCTGGGTTTAGCTGATTGAACCCCATTAATACTGGAACCAGACTGTGGCTTTATCTGACTGAACCCCATTAATACAGGAACCAGACTCTGGGTTTATCTGTCTGAACCCCTTTAAAACAGGAACCGGGCTCTGGGTATATATGACTGAACCCCTTTAATACTGGAACCAGGCTCAGGGTTTATCTGTCTGAACCCCTTTAATACAGTAACCAGGCTCTCGGTATATCTGACTGAACCCCTTTAATACGGGAACCAGACTCTGGGTTTATCTGACTGAACCCCTTTAATACAGGATCCAGAATCTGGGTTTAGCTGATTGAACCCCATTAATACAGGACCCAGAATCTGGGTTTAGCTGATTGAACCCCTTTAATACAGGAACCAGACTCTCGGTTTATCTGATTGAACCCCTTTAATACAGGAACCAGACTGTGGCTTTATCTGATTGAACCCCATTAATACAGGAATTAGACTCTGGGATTATCTGACTGAACCCCTTGAATATAGGAACCTGGCTCTGGGATTATCTGATTGAACCCCTTTAATACAGGAACCAGACTGTGGGTTTATCTGACTGAACCCCTTTAATACAGGAATTAGACTCTGGGTTTATCTGACTGAACCCCTTGAATACAGGAACCAGACTATGGGTTTATCTGACTGAACCCCTTTAATACAGGAACCAGACTCTGGGTTCATTCTCACTGAACCCCTTTAATACAGGAACCAATCACTTGGTTTATCTGACTGAACCCCTTTAATACAGGAAACGGGCTCTGGGCTTATCTGTCTTAATCCCGTTAATACAGGAACCAGACTCTGGGTATATCTGACTGAACCCCATTAATACAGGAACCAGACTCTGAGTTTATCTGAATGAACCCCTTCAATGCAGGAACCAGACTCATGGGTTTATCTGACTGAACCCCTTTAATACTGGACCCAGACTCTGGGTTTAGCTGATTGAACCCCTTTAATACAGGAACCCGACTCTCGGTTTATCTGATTGAACCCCTTTAATACTGGAACCAGACTGTGGCTTTATCTGACTGAACCCCATTAATACAGGATTTAGACTCTGGGTTTATCTGTCTGAACCCCTTTAATACAGGAACCGGGCTCTGGGTATATATGACTGAACCCCTTTAATACTGGAACCAGGCTCAGGGTTTATCTGTCTGAACCCCTTTAATACAGTAACCAGGCTCTCGGTATATCTGACTGAACCCCTTTAATACAGGAACCAGACTCTCGGTTTTTCTGATTGAACCCCTTTAATACTGGAACCAGACTGTGGCTTTATCTGACTGAACCCCATTAATACAGGAACCAGACTCTGGGTTTATCTGTCTGAACCCCTTTAATACAGGAACCGGGCTCTGGGTATATATGACTGAACCCCTTTAATACTGGAACAAGGCTCAGGGTTTATCTTTCTGAACCCCTTTAATACAGTAACCAGGCTCTCGGTATGTCTGACTGAACCCCTTTAATACGGGAACCAGACTCTGGGTTTGTTCTCACTGAACCCCTTTAAGACAGGAACCAGGCTCTGGGTACATATGACTGAACCCCTTTAATACTGGAACCAGGCTCTGGGTTTATCTGTCTGAACCCCTTTAATACAGTAACCAGGCTCTCGGTATACCTGACTGAACCCCTTTAATACAGGAACCAGACTCTGGGTTTGTCTGACTGAACCCCTTTAATACAGGACCCAGACTCTGGGTTTAGCTGATTGAACCCCATTAATACAGGACCCAGACTCTGGGTTTAGCTGATTGATCCCCTTTAATACAGGAACCAGACTCTCGGTTTATCTGATTGAACCCCTTTAATACAGGAACCAGACTGTGGCTTTATCTGATTGAACCCCATTAATACAGGAATTAGACTCTGGGATTATCTGACTGAAACCCTTGAATATAGGAACCTGGCTCTGGGATTATCTGATAGAACCCCTTTAATACAGGAACCAGACTGTGGGTTTATCTGACTGAACCCCTTTAATACAGGAATTAGACTCTGGGATTATCTGACTGAACCCCATTAATACAGGAACCAGACTCTGGGTTGATCTGTCTGAACCCCTTTAATACAGGAACCAGACTCTGGGTTTATCTGACTGAACCCCTTTAATACAGGAACCAGGCACTGGGTTTATCTGACTGAACCCCATTAATACAGGAATCAGACTCTGGGTTTATCTGACTGAACCCCTTTAATTCAGGAACAAGACTCTGGGTTCACCTGTCTGAACCCCTTTAATAAATGAACAAGATTCTGGTTTTATCTGTCTGAACCCCATTAATACAGGAACCAGTCTTTGGGTTTATCTGAATGAACCCCTTTAATACAGGAACAAGACTCTGGGTTTATTCTCACTGAACCCCTTTATTACAGGAACCAATCACTAGGTTTATCTGACTGAACACCTTTAATACAGGAAACGGACTCTGGGCTTATCTGTCTGAATCCCGTTAATACAGGAACCAGACTCTGGGTATATCTGACTGAACCCCATTAATACAGGAACCAGACTCTAGGTGTATTCTCGCTGAACCCCTTTAAGACAGGTACAAGACTCTGGGTTTATCCGACTGAACCCCTTTTATACAGGAACCAGACTGTGGGTCTATCTGTCTGAACCCCTTTAATACAGGAATTAGACTCTGGGTTTATCTGACTGAACCCCTTTAATACAGGAACCAGACTCTGGATTTATTCTCACTGAAACCCTTAAAAACTGGAACCAGGCACTGGGTTTATCTGACTGAACCCCATTAATACAGGAATCTGACTCTGGGTTTATCTGACTGAACCCCTTGAACACAGGAACCAGACACTGGGTTTATCTGACTGAACCCCGTTAATACAGGAACAAGACTCAGGGTTTATCTGTCTGAACCCCTTTAATACAAGAACAAGATTCTGGTTTTATCTGACTGAACCCCTTTAATACAGGAACCAGACACTGGGTTTAACTGACTGAACCCCTTTAATACATAAACCAGAAGCTGGGTTTATTCTCACTGAACCTCCTTAATACAGGAACCAGACTCTGGGTTTATCTGACTGCACCCCTTTAATACAGGAACCAGTCTCTGGGTTTATTTGACTGAACCCCTTTAATACAGGAACCAGACTCTGCGTTTATCTGTCTGAACCCTTTTAATACAGGAAACAGGCTCTGGGTAAATCTGACTGAACCCCTTTAATACAGGAATCAGACAGTGGGTTTATCTGACTGAACGCCTTTAGTACAGGAATCAGACTCTGGGATTATCTGACTGAACCCCTTCAATACAGGAACCAGACTGTGGGTTTATCTGACTGAACCCCTTTAATACAGGACCCAGACTCTGGATTTATCTGATTGAACCCCTTTAATACAGGAACCAGACTCTGGCTTTATCTGAAAAAATCCCTTTAATACAGGAACCAGACTCTGAGTTTATTCTCACTGAACACCTTTAATACAGGAACAAGACTCTGGGTTTATCTGGCTGAACCCCTTTAATTCAGGAACCAGACTCTGGGACTATCTGACTGAACCCCTTAATATAGGAACCAGACACTGGGTTTATCTGACTGAACCGCTTTAATACAGGACCCAGACTCTGGGTTTATCTGACTAAACCCCTTTAATACAGAAACCAGGCTCTCGGTATATCTGGCTGAACCACTTTAATACAGGAACCAAACTCTGGGTTTATTCTCACTGAACCCCTTTTAGACAGGAACCAGGCACTGGGTTTATCTGTCTGAACCACATTAATACAGGAATCTGACTCTGGGTTTATCTATCTGAACCCCTATAATACACTTAGAAGATTCTGGTTTTATCTGACTGAACCCCTTTAATACAGGAACCAGACTCTGGGTCTATTCTCACTGAACCCCTTTAATACAGGAAGCAGACTCTGGGTTTATCTGACTGAACGCCTTTAATACAGGAACCAGACTCTGGGTTTATCTGACTGAACCCTTTTAATACAGGAACCAGGCTCTGGGTTTATCTGTCTGAACCCTTTTAATACAGTAACCAGGCTCTGGGTATATCTGACTGAACCCCTTTTATACGGGAACCAGACTCTGGGTTTATTCTCACTGAACCCCTTTAATACAGGAACAAGACTCTGGGTTTATCTGACTGAACCCTTTTAATACAGGAATCAGACTCTGGTTTTATCTGACTGAACGCCTTTTGTACAGGAATCAGACTCTGGGTTTATCAGACAGAACACATTTCATAAAGGAATTAGACTCTTGGATTATCTGACTGAACCCCTTTAATACTGGAACCAGACTGTGGGTTTATCTGACTGAACCCCTTTAATACAGGACCCAGACTCTGGGTTTATCCTATTGAACCCCTCTAATACAGGAACCAGACTCTGGGTGTATCTGTTGAACCACTTTTATACAGGATCCAGACTCTTGGTTTATCTGACTAAACCCCTTTAATACAGGAACCAGACTCTGAGTGTATTCTCACTTAACCCCTTTAATAAAGGAATTAGACTCTGAGATTAGCTAACTGAAACCCCTTTAATACAGGACACGGACTCTGGGTTTATCGGTCTGAACCCCTTTAATACAGGAACCAGGCTCTGGGTATATCTGACTGAACCCCTTTAATACAGGAACCAGACTCTAGGTTTATTCTCGCTGAACCCCTTTAAGACAGGTACAAGACTCTGGGTTTATCTGACTGATCCCGTTTTATACAGGAATTAGACTCTGGGTTTATCTGACTGAACCCCTTTAATACAGAAACCAGGCTCTGGGTTTATCTGACTGAACGCCTTTAATACGGGAACCAGACTCTGGGTTTATTCTCACTGAACCCCTTTAATACAGGAACCAGACTCGGGTTTATTCTCACTGAAACCCTTTAAGACAGGAACAAGACTCTGGGTTTATCTGACTGAACCCCTTTAATACAGGAACCAGACTCTGGGTTTATCTGTCTGAACCCCTTTAATACAGGAACCAGACTCTGGGTATATCTGGCTGAACCCCTTTAATACAGGAACCAGACTCTGAGTTTTTATGACTGAACCCCTTTAATACAGGAACCAGAATGTGGGTTTATCTGACTAAACCCCTTTAATACAGGAATCAGTCTCTGGGTTTTTCTGACTAGACCCCTTTAAGACAGGACCCTGAGTCTGGGTTAATCTGATTGAACCCCTCTAATACAGGAACCAGACTCAGGGTGTATCTGACTGAACCCCTTCAACACAGGAACCAGGCACTGGGTTTATCTGACTGAACCCCATTAATACAGGAATCTGACTCTGGGTTTATCTGACTGAACCCCTTGAATACAGGAACCAGACACTGGGTTGATCTGACTGAACCCCATTAATACAGGAACATGACTCTGGGTTTATCAGTCTGAACCCCTTTAATACAGGAAGAAGATTCTGGTTTTATCTGACTGAACCCCTTTAATACAGGAACCAGACTCTGGGTTTATCTGACTGAACGCCTTTAATACAGAAACCAGACTCTGGGTTTATCTGACTGAACCCCTTTAATAAAGGAAGCAGTCTCTGGGTTTATCTGTCTGAACCCCTTTAATACAGGAACCAGGCTCTGGGTATACCAGAATGAACCCCTTTAATACTGGAACCAGGCTCTGGGTTTATCTGTCTGAACCCCATTAATACAGGAACCAGGCTCTTGGTATATCTGACTGAACAAATTTAATACAGGAACCAGAATGTGGGTTTATCTGACTGAACCCCTTTAATACAGGAATCAGACTGTGGGTTTATCTGACTGAACCCCTTTAGTACAGGAATAAGACTCAGGGTTTATCTGACTGAACACATTTAATAAAGGAATTAGACTCTGGGATTATCTGACTGAACCCCTTTAATACAGGAACCAGACTGTGAGTTTATCTGACTGAACCCCTTTAATACAGGACCCAGACTCTGGGTTTATCTGGTTGAACCACTCTAATACAGGAACCAGACTCTGGGTATATCTGACTGAACCCCTTTAATACTGGAACCAGACTCTGGGTTTATCTGTCTGAACCCCTTTAATACATGATCCAGGCTCTGGGTATATCTGACTGAACCCCTTTAATACTGGATCCAGACTCTGGGTTTATCTGTCTGAACCCCTTTAATACAGGATCCAGGCTCTGAGTTTATCTGGCTGAATCCCTTTAATACAGGAACCAGATTTTCGGTTTATTCTTACTGAATCCCTTTAACACAGGAACCAGACTCTGGGTTTATTCTCACTGAACGCCTTAAGAAAGGGACAAGACTCTGGGTTTATCTGACTGAAGCCCGTTATTACAGGAACCAGGCTCTGGGTGTATCTGATTGAACCACTTTAATACAGGAAACAGAATCTGAGTTTATTTGACTGAACCTCTTTAATACAGGAACCAGACTGTGGGTTTATCTGACTGAACCCCTTTAATACAGGAACCAGACTCTGGGTTTATCTCTCTGAACCCCTTTAATACAGGAAACAGGCTCTGGTTAGATCTGATTGTAACCCTTTAATACTGGAACCAGACTCTGGGTTTATCTGTCTGAACCCCTTTAATACAGGACCCAGACTCTGGGTTTACCTGATTGAACCCCTTTAATACAGGAACCAGACTCTGTGTTTATCTGATTGAACCCCTTTAATACAGGAACCAGACTGTGGGTTTATCTGACTGAACCCCTTTAATACAGGAATTAGACTCTGGGATTATCTGACTGAACCCCCTTAATACGGGAACGAGACTCTGGGTTGATCTGTCTGAACTCCTTTAATACATGAACCAGACTCTGGGTTTATCTTTCTGAACCCCTTTAATACAGGAACCAGACTGTGGGTTTATCTGACTGAACACCTTTAATACAGGAACCTGGCTCTGGGTATATCTGACTGAACCCCTTTAATACTGGAACCAGACTCTGGGTTTATCTGTCTGAACCCCATTAATACAGGAACCAGGCACTGGGTTTATCTGGCTGAACCCCTTTAATAAAGGAACCAGACTCTCGGTTTATTCTCACTGAAACCCTTTAATACAGGAACCAGACTCTGGGTTTATTCTCACTGAACCCCTTTAAGAAAGGAACAAGACTCTGGGTTTATCTTTCTGAACCCCTTTAATACAGGAACCAGACTCTGGTTATATCTGATTGAACCCCTTTAATACAGGAACCAGAATCTGAGTTTATCTGACTGAACCTCTTTAATTCAGCAACCAGACTGTGGGTTTATCTGACTCTACACCTTTAATACAGGAACCAGACTCTGGGTTGATCTGACTGATCCCCTTTAATACAGGAATCAGACTATTGGTTTATCTGACTGAACCCCTTTAGTACAGGAATCAGACTCTGGGTTTATCTGACTGAACCCCTTTAATAGAGGAACCAGACTGCGGGTTTATCTGACTGAACTTCTTTAATACAGTACCCAGACTCTGGGTTTATCTGATTGAACCCCTCTAATAGAGGAACCAGACTCTGGGTGTAGCTGACTGAACCCCTTTAATACAGGAACCAGACTCTGGGTTTATCTGACTAAACCCCTTTATTACAAGAACCAGACTCAGTTTATTCTCACTGTATCCCTTTAATACAGGAACAAGACTCTGGGTTTATCTGGCTGAACCCCCTTAACATAGGAACCAGACTCTGGGACTATCTGACTGAACCCCTTTAGTACAGGAACCATGACTCTGGGTTTATCTGACTGAACCCCTTTAATTCAGGACACAGACTCTGGGTTTACCTGATTGAACCCCTTTAATACAGGAATCATACTCTTGGTTTATCTGCCTGAACCCGTTTAATACAGGAACCAGACTCTGGGTTTGTCTGTCTGATCCCCTTTAATACAGGAACCACGCTCTTGGTATATCTGACTGAACCCCTTTAATACTAGAACCAGACTCCGGGTTTATCTGTCTGAACCCCTTTAATACAGGAACCAGGCTCTGGGTATATCTGAATGATCCCCTTTAATACAGGAACCAGACTCTCGGTTTATTCTCACTGAACCCCTTTAATACAGGAACCAGACTCTTGGTTTATTTTTACTGAACCCCTTTAAGACAGGACCCAAACTCTGGGTATATCTGATTGAACCCCTCAAATACCGGAACCAGATTCAGGGTGTATCTGACTGAACCAATTTAATACAGGAACCAGACTCTGGGACTATCTGACTGAACCCCTTTAGTACAGGAACCATGACGCTGGGTTTATCTGACTGAACACCTTTAATACAGGACTCAGACTCTGGATTTATCTGACTGAACCCCTTTAATACAGGAACCAGACTCTGGGTTTATCTGACTGAACCCCTTTAATACAGGAACCAGACTCTGGATATATCTGACTGAACCTCTTTAATACAGTAACCAGACTCTGGGTATATCTGACTGAACCCCTTTAATACAGGAACCAGACTCTGGTTTTATCTGACTGAACGCCATTACTACAGGAACCAGACTCTGGGTTTAACTGACTAATACCCTTTAATACAGGAACCAGACTCAGGGTTTATCTGTCTGAACCCCATTAATACAGAAACCTGGCTCTGGGTATATCTGACTGAACCCCTTTAATATAGGAACCAAACTCTGGGTTTATTCTCACTGAACCCCTTTAACACTGGAACCAGGCACTGGGTTTATCTGTCTGAACCCCATTAATACAGGAATCTGATTCTGGGTTTATCTTCTGAACGCCTTTAATACAGGAACAAGATTCTGGTTTTATCTGACTGAACCCCTTTAATACAGGAACCAGACTCTGGTTTTATCTGTCTGAACCCCTTTAATACAGAAACCAGGCTCTGGGTATATCTGGCTGAACCCCTTTAATACAGGAACCAGACTCTGGGTTTATCTGACTGAACCCCTTTAACACAGGAACCAGGCACTGGGTTTATCTGACTGAACCCCTTGAATACAGGAACCAGACCCTGGGTTTATCTGAATGAACCCCGTTAAAACAGGAACAAGAGTCTGGGTTTATCTGACTGAACCCCTTTAATACAGGAACCAGACTCTAGGTTTATTCTCGCTGAACCCCTTTAAGAGAGGTACAAGACTCTGGGTTTATCTGACTGATCCCGTTTTATACAGGAATTAGACTCTGGGTTTATCTGACTGAACCCCTTTAATACAGAAACCAGGCTCTGGGTTTATCTGACTGAACGCCTTTAATACGGGAACCAGACTCTGGGTTTATTCTCACTGAACCCCTTTAATACAGGAACCAGACTCGGGTTTATTCTCACTGAAACCCTTTAAGACAGGAACAAGACTCTGGGTTTATCTGACTGAACCCCTTTAATACAGGAACCAGACTCTGGGTATATCTGTCTGAACCCCTTTAATACAGGAACCAGACTCTGGGTATATCTGGCTGAACCCCTTTAATACAGGAACCAGACTCTGAGTTTTTATGACTGAACCCCTTTAATACAGGAACCAGAATGTGGGTTTATCTGACTAAACCCCTTTAATACAGGAATCAGTCTCTGGGTTTTTCTGACTAGACCCCTTTAAGACAGGACCCTGACTCTGGGTTAATCTGATTGAACCCCTCTAATACAGGAACCAGACTCAGGGTGTATCTGACTGAACCCCTTCAACACAGGAACCAGGCACTGGGTTTATCTGACTGAACCCCATTAATACAGGAATCTGACTCTGGGTTTATCTGACTGAACCCCTTGAATACAGGAACCAGACACTGGGTTGATCTGACTGAACCCCATTAATACAGGAACAAGACTCTGGGTTTATCTGTCTGAACCCCTTTAATACAGGAAGAAGATTCTGGTTTTATCTGACTGAACCCCTTTAATACAGGAACCAGACTCTGGGTTTATCTGACTGTACGCCTTTAATACAGAAACCAGACTCTGGGTTTATCTGACTGAACACCTTTAATAAAGGAAGCAGTCTCTGGGTTTATCTGTCTGAACCCCTTTAATACAGGAACCAGGCTCTGGGTATACCTGAATGAACCCCTTTAATACTGGAACCAGGCTCTGGGTTTATCTGTCTGAACCCCATTAATACAGGAACCAGACTCTTGGTATATCTGACTGAACAAATTTAATACAGGAACCAGAATGTGGGTTTATCTGACTGAACCCCTTTAATACAGGAATCAGACTCTGGGTTTATCTGACTGAACCCCTTTAGTACTGGAATAAGACTCAGGGTTTATCTGACTGAACACATTTAATAAAGGAATTAGACTCTGGGATTATCTGACTGAACCCCTTTAATACAGGAACCAGACTGTGAGTTTATCTGACTGAACCCCTTTAATACTGGAACCAGACTCTGGGTTTATCTGTCTGAACCCCTTTAATACAGGATCCAGGATCTGGGTATATCTGACTGAACCCCTTTAATACTGGAACCAGACTCTGGGTTTATATGTCTGAACCCCTTTAATACAGGATCCAGGCTCTGGGTTTATCTGGCTGAATCCCTTTAATACAGGAACCAGACTCTCGGTTTATTCTTACTGAATCCCTTTAACACAGGAACCAGACTCTGGGTTTATTCTCACTGAACGCCTTTAAGAAAGGGACAAGACTCTGGGTTTATCTGACTGAACCCTTTTAATACAGGAACCAGACTCTGGGTTAATCTGTCTGAACCCCTTTATTACAGGAACCAGGCTCTGGGTGTATCTGATTGAACCACTTTAATACAGGAAACAGAATCTGAGTTTATTTGACTGAACCGCTTTAATACAGGAACCAGACTGTGGGTTTATCTGACTCTACAACCTTAATACAGGAACCAGACTCTGGGTTGATCTGACTGAACCCCTTTAATACAGGAATCAGACTCTGGGTTTATCTGACTGAACCCCTTTGGTACAGGAATCAGACTCTGGGTTTATCTGACTAAACCCCTTTAATAAAGGAATTAGACTCTGGGATTATCTGACTGAACCCCTTTAATACAGGAACCAGACTCTGGGTTTATCTGATTGAAACCCTTTAATACAGGAACCAGACTCTGGGTGTAGCTGACTGAACCCCTTTAATACAGGAACCAGACTCTGGGTTTATCTGACTAAACCCCTTTAATACAGGAACCAGACTCAGTTTATTCTCACTGAACCCCTTAAATACAGGAACAAGGCTCTGGGTTTATCTGGCTGAACCCCTTTAATACAGGAACCAGACTCTGGTTTTATCTGACTGAACGCCATTACTACAGGAACCAGACTCTGGGTTTAACTGACTAATACCCTTTAATACAGGAACCAGACTCAGGGTTTATCTGTCTGAACCCCATTAATACAGAAACCTGGCTCTGGGTATATCTGACTGAACCCCTTTAATATAGGAACCAAACTCTGGGTTTATTCTCACTGAACCCCTTTAACACTGGAACCAGGCACTGGGTTTATCTGTCTGAACCCCATTAATACAGGAATCTGATTCTGGGTTTATCTTCTGAACGCCTTTAATACAGGAACAAGATTCTGGTTTTATCTGACTGAACCCCTTTAATACAGGAACCAGACTCTGGTTTTATCTGTCTGAACCCCTTTAATACAGAAACCAGGCTCTGGGTATATCTGGCTGAACCCCTTTAATACAGGAACCAGACTCTGGGTTTATCTGACTGAACCCCTTTAACACAGGAACCAGGCACTGGGTTTATCTGACTGAACCCCTTGAATACAGGAACCAGACCCTGGGTTTATCTGAATGAACCCCGTTAAAACAGGAACAAGAGTCTGGGTTTATCTGACTGAACCCCTTTAATACAGGAACCAGACTCTGGGTTGATCTGTCTGAACCCCTTTAATACAGGACCCAGACTCTGGGTTTACCTGATTGAACCCCTTTAATACAGGAACCAGACTCTGTGTTTATCTGATTGAACCCCTTTAATACAGGAACCAGTCTGTGGGTTTATCTGACTGAACCCCTTTAATACAGGAATTAGACTCTGGGATTATCTGACTGAACCCCCTTAATACGGGAACGAGACTCTGGGTTGATCTGTCTGAACTCCTTTAATACATGAACCAGACTCTGGGTTTATCTTTCTGAACCCCTTTAATACAGGAACCAGACTGTGGGTTTATCTGACTGAACACCTTTAATACAGGAACCTGGCTCTGGGTATATCTGACTGAACCCCTTTAATACTGGAACCAGACTCTGGGTTTATCTGTCTGAACCCCATTAATACAGGAACCAGGCACTGGGTTTATCTGGCTGAACCCCTTTAATAAAGGAACCAGACTCTCGGTTTATTCTCACTGAAACCCTTTAATACAGGAACCAGACTCTGGGTTTATTCTCACTGAACCCCTTTAAGAAAGGAACAAGACTCTGGGTTTATCTTTCTGAACCCCTTTAATACAGGAACCAGACTCTGGTTATATCTGATTGAACCCCTTTAATACAGGAACCAGAATCTGAGTTTATCTGACTGAACCTCTTTAATTCAGCAACCAGACTGTGGGTTTATCTGACTCTACACCTTTAATACAGGAACCAGACTCTGGGTTGATCTGACTGATCCCCTTTAATACAGGAATCAGACTATTGGTTTATCTGACTGAACCCCTTTAGTACAGGAATCAGACTCTGGGTTTATCTGACTGAACCCCTTTAATAGAGGAACCAGACTGCGGGTTTATCTGACTGAACTTCTTTAATACAGTACCCAGACTCTGGGTTTATCTGATTGAACCCCTCTAATAGAGGAACCAGACTCTGGGTGTAGCTGACTGAACCCCTTTAATACAGGAACCAGACTCTGGGTTTATCTGACTAAACCCCTTTATTACAAGAACCAGACTCAGTTTATTCTCACTGTATCCCTTTAATACAGGAACAAGACTCTGGGTTTATCTGGCTGAACCCCCTTAACATAGGAACCAGACTCTGGGACTATCTGACTGAACCCCTTTAGTACAGAAACCATGACTCTGGGTTTATCTGACTGAACCCCTTTAATTCAGGACACAGACTCTGGGTTTACCTGATTGAACCCCTTTAATACAGGAATCATACTCTTGGTTTATCTGCCTGAACCCGTTTAATACAGGAACCAGACTCTGGGTTTGTCTGTCTGATCCCCTTTAATACAGGAACCACGCTCTTGGTATATCTGACTGAACCCCTTTAATACTAGAACCAGACTCCGGGTTTATCTGTCTGAACCCCTTTAATACAGGAACCAGGCTCTGGGTATATCTGAATGATCCCCTTTAATACAGGAACCAGACTCTCGGTTTATTCTCACTGAACCCCTTTAATACAGGAACCAGACTCTTGGTTTATTTTTACTGAACCCCTTTAAGACAGGACCCAAACTCTGGGTATATCTGATTGAACCCCTCAAATACCGGAACCAGATTCAGGGTGTATCTGACTGAACCAATTTAATACAGGAACCAGACTCTGGGACTATCTGACTGAACCCCTTTAGTACAGGAACCATGACGCTGGGTTTATCTGACTGAACACCTTTAATACAGGACTCAGACTCTGGATTTATCTGACTGAACCCCTTTAATACAGGAACCAGACTCTGGGTTTATCTGACTGAACCCCTTTAATACAGGAACCAGACTCTGGATATATCTGACTGAACCTCTTTAATACAGTAACCAGACTCTGGGTATATCTGACTGAACCCCTTTAATACAGGAACGAGACTCTGGGTTTATCTGACTGAACCCCTTTAATACAGGAACCAGTCTCTGGGTTTATCTGAATGAAACCCTTTAATACAGGACCCAGACTCTGGGTTTACCTGACTGAACCCCTTTAATACAGGAACCAGACTCTGGGTTTATCAGATTGAACCCCATTAATACAGGAACTAGACAGTGGGTTTATCTGACTGAAACCCTTTAATACAGGAATGAGACTCTGGGATTATCTGACTGAACCCCATTAATACAGGAACCAGATTCTGGGTTGATCTGTCTGAACCCTTTTAATACAGGAATCATACTCTGGGTTTATCTGAATGAACCCCTTTAATACAGGAACCAGACTGTGGGTTTATCTGTCTGAACCCCTTTAATACAGGAAACAGGCTCTGGTTAGATCTGACTGAACCCCTTTAACACTGGAACCCGACTCTGGGTTTATCTGTCTGAACCCCTTTAATACAGGACCCAGACTCTGGGTTTACCTGACTGAACCCCTTTAATACAGGAACCAGACTCTGGGTTTATCTGATTGAACCCCTTTAATACAGGAACCAGACTGTGGGTTTATCTGACTGAACCCCTTTAATACAGGAATTAGACTCTGGGATTATCTGACTGAACCCCTTTAATACAGGATCCTGACTCTGGGTTGATCTGTCTGAACCCTTTAAATACATGAACCAAACTCTGGGTTTATCTCACTGAACCCCTTTAATACAGGAACCAGACTGTGGGTTTATCTGACTGAACCCCTTTAATACAGGAATCATACTCTTGGTTTATCTGACTGAACCCCTTTAATACAGGAAAAAGACTCTGGGTTTGTCTGTCTGAACCCCTTTAATACAGTAACCAGGCTCTTGGTATACCTGACTGAACCCCTTTAATACAAGAACTAGAATGTGGGTTTATCTGACTGAACCCCATTAATACAGGAATCAGACTCTGGGTTTATCTGTCTGAACCCCTTTTCTACAGGAATAAGACTCTGGGTTTATCTGACTGAACACATTTAATAAAGGAATTAGACTCTGGGATTTTCTGACTGAACTCCATTAATACACGAACCAGACTGTGAGTTTTTCTGACTGAACCCCTTTAATACAGGACCCAGACTATGGGTTTATCTGATTGAACCACTCTAATACAGGAACCAGACTCTGGGTATATCTGACTGAATCCCATTAATACTGGAACCAGACTCTGGGTTTATCTGTCTAAACCCCTTTAATACAGGAACCAGGCTCTGGGTTTATCTGGCTGAACCCCTTTAATACAGGAACCAGACTCTCGGTTTATTCTCACTGAACACCTTTAATACAGGAACCAGACTCTGGGTTTATCTGACTGAACCCCTTTAGTACAGGTATAAGACTTTGGGTTTATCTGACTGAACACATTTAATAAAGGAATAAAACTTGGAATTATCTGACTGAACCCCTTTAATACAGGATCCAGACTGTGAGTTTATCTGACTGAACCCCTTTAATACAGGACCCAGACTCTGGGTTTATCTGATTGAACCACTCTAATACAGGAACACGACTCTGGGTATATCTGACTGAACCCTTTTAATACTGGAACCAGAGTCTGGGTTTATCTGTATGAACCCCTTGAATACAGGAACCAGACTCTCGGTTTTGTCTCACTGAAACCCTTTAATACAGGAACACGACTCTGGGTTTATTCTCACTGAACCCCTTTAAGACAGGAACAAGATACTGGGTTTATCTGACTGAACCCCTTTAATACAGGAAACAGATTCTGGGTTTATCTGTCTGAACCACTTTAATAGAGGAACCAGACTGTGGGTATTTTTGATTGAACCCCTTTAATACAGCAACCAGAATCTGAGTTTATCTGACTGAACCTCTTTAATACAGGAACCAGACTCTGGGTTTATCTGACTCTACCCCTTTAATACAGGAACCAGAATCTGGGTTGATCTGACTGAAACCCTTTAGTACAGGAATCTGACTCTGGGTTTATCTGACTGAATTCCTTGAATACAGGAACCTGACACTGGGTTTATCTGAATGAACCCCGTTAAAACAGGAACAGGACTCTGGGTTTATCTGACTGAACCCCTTTAATACAGGAACCAGGCTCTGGGTATATCTGACTGAACCCCTTTAATACAGGAACCAGACTCTGGGTTTATCTGTCTGAACCCCTTTAATACAGGAACCAGGCTCTGGGTATATCTGACTGAACCCCTTTAATACAGGAACCAGACTCTGGGTTTATCTGTGTGAACCCCTTTAATACAGGAACCAGACTCTGGGTTTATCTGTCTGAACCCCTTTAATACAGGAACCAGTCTCTGGGTATATCTGACTGAACCCCATTGATACAGGAACCAGACTCTGAGTTTATCTGAATGAAACCCTTCAATGCAGGAACCAGACTCATGGGTTTATCTGACTGAACCCCTTTAATACTGGACCCAGACTCTGGGTTTAGCTGATTGAACCCCTTTAATACAGGAACCCGACTCTCGGTTTATCTGATTGAACCCCATTAATACTGGAACCAGACTGTGGCTTTATCTGACTGAACCCCATTAATACAGGATTTAGACTCAGGGTTTATCTGTCTGAACCCCTTTAATACAGGAACCGGGCTCTGGGTATATATGACTGAACCCCATTAATACTGGAACCAGGCTCAGGGTTTATCTTTCTGAACCCCTTTAATACAGTAACCAGGCTCTCGGTATGTCTGACTGAACCCCTTTAATACGGGAACCAGACTCTGGGTTTATTCTCACTGAACCCCTTTAAGACAGGAACCAGGCTCTGGGTACATATGACTGAACCCCTTTAATACTGGAACCAGGCTCTGGGTTTATCTGTCTGAACCCCTTTAATACAGTAACCAGGCTCTCGGTATATCTGACTGAACCCCTTCAATACGGGAACCAGACTCTGGGTTTATCTGACTGAACCCCTTTAATACAGGACCCAGACTCTGGGTTTAGCTGATTGAACCCCATTAATACAGGACCCAGACTCTGGGTTTAGCTGATTGAACCCCTTTAATACATGAACCAGACTCTCGGTTTATCTGATTGAACCTCTTTAATACAGGAACCAGACTGTGGCGTTATCTGATTGAACCCCATTTATACAGGAATTAGACTCTGGGATTATCTGATTGAACCCCTTTAATATAGGAATCTGGCTCTGGGATTATCTGATTGAACCCCTTTAATACAGGAACCAGACTGTGGGTTTATCTGACTGAACCCCTTTAATACAGGAATTAGACTCTGGGATTATCTGACTGAACCCCATTAATACAGGAACCAGACTCTGGGTTGATCTGTCTGAACCCCTTTAATACAGGAACCAGACTCTGGGTTTATCTGACTGAACCCCTTTAATACAGGAACCAGGCACTGGGTTTATCTGACTGAACCCCATTAATACAGGAATCAGACTCTGGGTTTATCTGACTGAACCCCTTGAATACAGGAACCAGACACTGGGTTTATCTGACTGAACCCCTTTAATACAGGAACAAGACTCTGGGTTCACCTGTCTGAACCCCTTTAATAAATGAACAAGATTCTGGTTTTATCTGACTGAACCCCTTTAATACAGGAACCAGACTCTGGGTTTATCTGAATGAACCCCTTTAATACAGGAACAGGACTGTGGCTTTATCTGACTGAACCCCATTAATACAGGATTTAGACTCTGGGTTTATCTGTCTGAACCCCTTTAATACAGGAACCGGGCTCTGGGTATATATGACTGAACCCCTTTAATACTGGAACCAGGCTCAGGGTTTATCTTTCTGAACCCCTTTAATACAGTAACCAGGCTCTCGGTATGTCTGACTGAACCCCTTTAATACGGGAACCAGACTCTGGGTTTATTCTCACTGAACCCCTTTAAGACAGGAACCAGGCTCTGGGTACATATGACTGAACCCCTTTAATACTGGAACCAGGCTCTGGGTTTATCTGTCTGAACCCCTTTAATACAGTAACCAGGCTCTAGGTATATCTGACTGAACCCCTTTAATACGGGAACCAGACTCTGGGTTTATCTGACTGAACCCCTTTAATACAGGACCCAGAATCTGGGTTTAGCTGATTGAACCCCATTAATACAGGACCCAGACTCTGGGTTTAGCTGATTGAACCCCTTTAATACAGGAACCAGACTCTCGGTTTATCGGATTGAACCCCTTTAATACAGGAACCAGACTGTGGCTTTATCTGATTGAACCCCATTAATACAGGAATTAGACTCTGGGATTATCTGACTGAACCCCTTTAAAATAGGAACCTGGCTCTGGGATTATCTGATTGAACCCCTTTAATACAGGAACCAGTCTCTGGGTATATCTGACTGAACCCCTTTAATACAGGAATTAGACTCTGGGATTATCTGACTGAACCCCATTAATACAGGAACCAGACTCTGGGTTGATCTGTCTGAACCCCTTTAATACAGGAACCAGACTATGGGTTTATCTGACTGAACCCCTTTAATACAGGAACCAGGCACTGGGTTTATCTGACTGAACCCCATTAATACAGGAATCAGACTCTGGGTTTATCTGACTGAACCCCTTGAATACAGGAACCAGACACTGGGTTTATCTGACTGAAACCCTTTAATACAGGAATAAGACCCTGGGTTTATTCTCACTGAACCCCTTTAATACAGGAACCAATCACTTGGTTTATCTGACTGAACCCCTTTAATACAGGAAACGGACTCTGGGCTTATCTGTCTGAACCCCTTGAATACAGGAACCAGACACTGGGTTTATCTGACTGAAACCCTTTAATACAGGAATAAGACCCTGGGTTTATTCTCACTGAACCCCTTTAATACAGGAACCAATCACTTGGTTTATCTGACTGAACCCCTTTAATACAGGAAACGGACTCTGGGCTTATCTGTCTGAACCCCGTTAATACAGGAACCAGACTCTGTGTATTTCTGACTGAACCCCATTAATACAGGAACCAGACTCTAGGTGTATTCTCGCTGAACCCCTTTAAGACAGGTACAAGACTCTGGGTTTATCTGACTGAACCCCTTTTATACAGGAACCAGACTGTGGGTCTATCTGACTGAACCCCTTTAATACAGGAATTAGACTCTGGGTTTATCTGACTGAACCCCTTTAATACAGGAACCAGACTCTGGATTTATTCTCACTGAAACCCTTAAAAACTGGAACCAGGCACTGGGTTTATCTGACTGAACTCCATTAATACAGGAATCTGACTCTGGGTTTATCTGACTGAACCCCTTGAACACAGGAACCAGACACTGGGTTTATCTGACTAAACCCCGTTAATACAGGAACAAGACTCAGGGTTTATCTGTCTGAACCCCTTTAATACAAGAACAAGATTCTGGTTTTATCTGACTGAACCCCTTTAATACAGGAACCAGACACTGGGTTTAACTGACTGAACCCCTTTAATACATAAACCAGAAGCTGGGTTTATTCTCACTGAACCCACTTAATACAGGAACCAGACCCTGGGTTTATCTGACTGAACCCCTTTAATACAGGAACCAGACTCTGGGTATATCTGGCTGAACCCCTTTAATACAGGAACCAGACTCTGAGTTTATCTGACTGAACCCTTTTAATACAGGAATCAGACTCTGGATTTATCTGACTGAACGCCTTTAGTACATGAATCAGACTCTGGGTTTATCAGACAGAACACATTTAATAAAGGAATTAGACTCTTGGATTATCTGACTGAACCCCTTTAATACTGGAACCAGACTGTGGGTTTATCTGACTGAACCCCTTTAATACAGGACCCAGACTCTGGGTTTATCCTATTGAACCCCTCTAATACAGGAACCAGACTCTGGGTGTATCTGTTGAACCACTTTTATACAGGATCCAGACTCTTGGTTTATCTGACTAAACCCCTTTAATACAGGAACCAGACTCTGAGTGTATTCTCACTTAACCCCTTTAATAAAGGAATTAGACTCTGGGATTAGCTAACTGAAACCCCTTTAATGCAGGAAACGGACTCTGGGTTTATCTGTCTGAACCCCTTTAATACAGGAACCAGGCTCTGGGTATATCTGACTGAACCCCTTTAATACAGGAACCAGACTCTAGGTTTATTCTCGCTGAACCCCTTTAAGACAGGTACAAGACTCTGGGTTTATCTGACTGATCCCGTTTTATACAGGAATTAGACTCTGGGTTTATCTGACTGAACCCCTTTAATACAGAAACCAGGCTCTGGGTTTATCTGACTGAACACCTTTAATACGGGAACCAGACTCTGGGTTTATTCTCACTGAACCCCTTTAATACAGGAACCAGACTCGGGTTTATTCTCACTGAAACCCTTTAAGACAGGAACAAGACTCTTGGTTTATCTAACTGAACCCCTTTAATACAGGAACCAGACTCTGGGTTTATCTGTCTGAACCCCTTTAATACAGGAACCAGACTCTGGGTATATCTGGCTGAACCCCTTTAATACAGGAACCAGACTCTGGGTTTATCTGTCTGAACCCCTTTAATACAGGAACCAGACTCTGGGTATATCTGGCTGAACCCCTTTAATACAGGAACCAGAATGTGGGTTTATCTGACTAAACCCCTTTAATACAGGATTCAGTCTCTGGGTTTTTCTGACTAGACCCCTTTAAGACAGGACCCTGACTCTGGGTTAATCTGATTGAACCCCTCTAATACAGGAACCAGACTCAGGGTGTATCTGACTGAACCCCTTTAAGAAAGGAACAAGACTCTGGGTTTATCTTTCTGAACCCATTTAATACAGGAACCAGACTCTGGTTATATCTGATTGAACCCCTTTAATACAGGAACCAGAATCTGGGTACATATGACTGAACCCCTTTAATACTGGAACGAGGCTCTGGGTTTATCTTTCTGAACCCCTTTAATACAGTAACCAGGCTCTCGGTATGTCTGACTGAACCCCTTTAATACGGGAACGAGACTCTGGGTTTATTCTCACTGAACCCCTTTAAGACAGGAACCAGGCTCTGGGTACATATGACTGAACCCCTTTAATACTGGAACCAGTTTCTGGGTTTAACTGTCTGAACCCCTTTAATACAGTAACCAGGCTCTCGGTATATCTGACTGAACCCCTTTAATACGGGAACCAGACTCTGGGTTTATCTGACTGAACCCCTTTAATACAGGACCCAAAATCTGGGTTTAGCTGATTGAACCCCATTAATACAGGACCCAGACTCTGGGTTTAGCTGATTGAACCCCTTTAATACAGGAACCAGACTCTCGGTTTATCTGATTGAACCCCTTTAATACAGGAACCAGACTGTGGCTTTATCTGATTGAACCCCATTAATACAGGAATTAGACTCTGGGATTATCTGACTGAACCCCTTTAATATAGGAACCTGGCTCTGGGATTATCTGATTGAACCCCTTTAATACAGGAACCAGACTGTGGGTTTATCTGACTGAACCCCTTTAATACAGGAATTAGACTCTGGGATTATCTGACTGAACCCCATTAATACAGGAACCAGACTCTGGGTTGATCTGTCTGAACCCCTTTAATACAGGAACCAGACTATGGGTTTATCTGACTGAAACCCTTTAATACAGGAACCAGGCACTGGGTTTATCTGACTGAACCCCATTAATACAGGAATCAGACTCTGGGTTTATCTGACTGAACACCTGGAATACAGGAACCAGACACTGGGTTTATCTGACTGAACCCCTTTAATACAGGAACAAGACTCTGGGTTCACCTGTCTGAGCCCCTTTAATAAATGAACAAGATTCTGGTTTTATCTGACTGAACCCCTTTAATACAGGAACCAGACTCTGGGTTTATCTGAATGAACCCCTTTAATACAGGAACAAGACCCAGGGTTTATTCTCACTGAACCCCTTTAATACAGGAACCAATCACTTGGTTTATCTGACTGAACCCCTTTAATACAGGAAACGGACTCTGGGCTTATCTGTCTGAACCCCGTTAATACAGGAACCAGTCTCTGGGTATATCTGACTGAACCCCATTAATACAGGAACCAGACTCAAGGTGTATTCTCGCTGAACCCCTTTAAGACAGGTACAAGACTCTGGGTTTATCTGACTGAACCCCTTTTATACAGGAACCAGACTGTGGGTCTATCTGACTGAACCCCTTTAATACAGGAATTAGACTCTGGGTTTATCTGACTGAACCCCTTTAATACAGGAACCAGACTCTGGATTTATTCTCACTGAAACCCTTAAAAACTGGAACCAGGCACTGGGTTTATCCGACTGAACCCCATTAATACAGGAATCTGACTCTGGGTTTATCTGACTGAACCCCTTGAACACAGGAACCAGACACTGGGTTTATCTGACTGAACCCCGTTAATACAGGAACAAGACTCAGGGTTTATCTGTCTGAACCCCTTTAATACAAGAACAAGATTCTGGTTTTATCTGACTGAACCCCTTTAATACAGGAACCAGACACTGGGTTTAACTGACTGAACCCCTTTAATACATAAACCAGAAGCTGGGTTTATTCTCACTGAACCCCCTTAATACAGGAACCAGACTCTGGGTTTATCTGACTGAACCCCTTTAATACAGGAACCAGTCTCTGGGTTTATTTGACTGAACCCCTTTAATACAGGAACCAGACTCTGGGTTTATCTGTCTGAACCCTTTAAATACAGGAAACAGGCTCTGGGTATATCTGACTGAACCCCTTTAATACAGGAATCAGACAGTGGGTTTATCTGACTGAACGCCTTTAGTACAGGAATCAGACTCTGGGATTATCTGACTGAACCCCTTCAATACAGGAACCAGACTGTGGGTTTATCTGACTGAACCCCTTTAATACAGGACCCAGACTCTGGATTTATCTGATTGAACCCCTTTAATACAGGAACCAGACTCTGGCTTTATCTGAAAAATTCCCTTTAATACAGGAACCACACTCTGAGTTTATTCTCACTGAACACCTTTAATACAGGAACAAGACTCTGGGTTTATCTGGCTGAACCCCTTTAATTCAGGAACCAGACTCTGGGACTATCTGACTGAACCCCTTAATATAGGAACCAGACACTGGGTTTATCTGACTGAACCACTTTAATACAGGACCCAGACTCTAGGTTTATCTGACTAAACCCCTTTAATACAGAAACCAGGCTCTCGGTATATCTGGCTGAACCACTTTAATACAGGAACCAAACTCTGGGTTTATTCTCACTGAACCCCTTTTAGACAGGAACCAGGCACTGGGTTTAACTGTCTGAACCACATTAATACAGTAATCTGACTCTGGGTTTATCTATCTGAACCCCTATCATACAGTTAGAAGATTCTGGTTTTGTCTGACTGAACCCCTTTAATACAGGAACCAGACTCTGGGTTTATTCTCACTGAACCCCTTTAATACAGGAACAAGACTCTGGGTTTATCTGACTGAACCCTTTTAATACAGGAACCAGACTCTGGGTTTATCTGTCTGAACCCCTTTAATACAGGAACCAGGCTCTGGGTATATATGACTGAACCCCTTTAATACTGGAACCAGGCTCTGGGATTATCTGTCTGAACCCCTTTAATACAGTAACCAGGCTCTGGGTATATCTGACTAAACCCCTTTTATACGGGAACCAGACTCTGGGTTTATTCTCACTGAACACCTTTAATACAGGAACAAGACTCTGGGTTTATCTGACTGAACGCCATTAATACAGGAACCAGACTCTGGGTTTAACTGATTAATCCCCTTTAATACAGGAACCAGACTCAGGGTTTATCTGTCTGAACCCCATTAATACAGAAACCTGGCTCTGGGTATATCTGACTGAACCCCTTTAATATTGGAACCAAACTCTGGGTTTATTCTCACTGAACCCCTTTAAGACTGGAACCAGGCACTGGGTTTATCTGTCTGAACCCCATTAATACAGGAATCTGACTCTGGGTTTATCTGTCTGAACCCCTTTAATACAGGAACAAGATTCTGGTTTTATCTGACTGAACCCCTTTAATACAGGAACCAGACTCTGGGTTCATTCTCACTGAACCCCTTTAATACAGGAAGCGGACTCTAGGTTTATCTGACTGAACCCCTTGAATACAGGAACCAGACACTGGGTTTATCTGACTGAACCCCTTTAATACAGGAACAAGACTCTGGGTTCACCTGTCTGAACCCCTTTAATAAATGAACAAGATTCTGGTTTTATCTGACTGAACCCATTTAATACAGGAACCAGACTCTGGGTTTATCTGAATGAACCCCTTTAATACAGGAACAAGACTGTGGCTTTATCTGACTGAACCCCATTAATACAGGATTTAGACTCTGGGTTTATCTGTCTGAACCCCTTTAATACAGGAACTGGGCTCTGGGTATATATGACTGAACCCCTTTAATACTGGAACCAGGCTCAGGGTTTATCTTTCTGAACCCCTTTAATACAGTAACCAGGCTCTCGGTATGTCTGACTGAACCCCTTTAATACGGGAACCAGACTCTGGGTTTATTCTCACTGAACCCCTTTAAGACAGGAACCAGGCTCTGGGTACATATGACTGAACCCCTTTAATACTGGAACCAGGCTCTGGGTTTATCTGTCTGAACCCCTTTAATACAGTAACCAGGCTCTCGGTATATCTGACTGAACCCCTTTAATACGGGAACCAGACTCTGGGTTTATCTGACTGAACCCCTTTAATACAGGACCCAGAATCTGGGTTTAGTTAATTGAACCCCATTAATACAGGACCAAGACTCTGGGTTTAGCTGATTGAACCCCTATAATACAGGAACCAGACTCTCGGTTTATCTGATTGAACCCCTTTAATACAGGAACCAGACTGTGGCTTTATCTGATTGAACCCCATTAATACAGGAATTAGACTCTGGGATTATCTGACTGAACCCCCTTAATATAGGAACCTGGCTCTGGGATTATCTGATTGAACCCCTTTAATACAGGAACCAGACTGTGGGTTTATCTGACTGAACCCCTTTAATACAGGAATTAGACTCTGGGATTATCTGACTGAACCCCATTAATACAGGAACCAGACTCTGGGTTGATCTATCTGAACCCCTTTAATACAGGAACCAGACTATGGGTTTATCTGACTGAAACCCTTTAATACAGGAACCAGGCACTGGGTTTATCTGACTGAACCCCATTAATACAGGAATCAGACTCTGGGTTTATCTGACTGAACCCCTGGAATACAGGAACCAGACACTGGGTTTATCTGACTGAACCCCTTTAATACAGGAACAAGACTCTGGGTTCACCTGTCTGAACCCCTTTAATAAATGAACAAGATTCTGGTTTTATCTGACTGAACACCTTTAATACAGGAACCAGACTCTGGGTTTATCTGAATGAACACCTTTAATACAGGAACAAGACCCTGGGTTTATTCTCACTGAACCCCTTTAATACAGGAACCAATCACTTGGTTTATCTGACTGAACCCCTTTAATACATAAACCAGAAGCTGGGTTTATTCTCACTGAACCCCCTTAATACAGGAACCAGACTCTGGGTTTATCTGACTGAACCCCTTTAATACAGGAACCAGTCTCTGGGTTTATTTGACTGAACCCCTTTAATACAGGAACCAGACTCTGGGTTTATCTGTCTGAACCCTTTAAATACAGGAAACAGGCTCTGGGTATATCTGACTGAACCCCTTTAATACAGGAATCAGACAGTGGGTTTATCTGACTGAACGCCTTTAGTACAGGAATCAGACTCTGGGATTATCTGACTGAACCCCTTCAATACAGGAACCAGACTGTGGGTTTATCTGACTGAACCCCTTTAATACAGGACCCAGACTCTGGATTTATCTGATTGAACCCCTTTAATACAGGAACCAGACTCTGGCTTTATCTGAAAAAATCCCTTTAATACAGGAACCAGACTCTGAGTTTATTCTCACTGAACACCTTTAATACAGGAACAAGACTCTGGGTTTATCTGGCTGAACCCCTTTAATTCAGGAACCAGACTCTGGGACTATCTGACTGAACCCCTTAATATAGGAACCAGACACTGGGTTTATCTGACTGAACCGCTTTAATACAGGACCCAGACTCTGGGTTTATCTGACTAAACCCCTTTAATACAGAAACCAGGCTCTCGGTATATCTGGCTGAACCACTTTAATACAGGAACCAAACTCTGGGTTTATTCTCACTGAACCCCTTTTAGACAGGAACCAGGCACTGGGTTTAACTGTCTGAACCACATTAATACAGTAATCTGACTCTGGGTTTATCTATCTGAACCCCTATAATACAGTTAGAAGATTCTGGTTTTGTCTGACTGAACCCCTTTAATACAGGAACCAGACTCTGGGTTTATTCTCACTGAACCCCTTTAATACAGGAACAAGACTCTGGGTTTATCTGACTGAACCCTTTTAATACAGGAACCAGACTCTGGGTTTATCTGTCTGAACCCCTTTAATACAGGAACCAGGCTCTGGGTATATATGACTGAACCCCTTTAATACTGGAACCAGGCTCTGGGATTATCTGTCTGAACCCCTTTAATACAGTAACCAGGCTCTGGGTATATCTGACTAAACCCCTTTTATACGGGAACCAGACTCTGGGTTTATTCTCACTGAACCCCTTTAATACAGGAACAAGACTCTGGGTTTATCTGACTGAACGCCATTAATACAGGAACCAGACTCTGGGTTTAACTGATTAATCCCCTTTAATACAGGAACCAGACTCAGGGTTTATCTGTCTGAACCCCATTAATACAGAAACCTGGCTCTGGGTATATCTGACTGAACCCCTTTAATATTGGAACCAAACTCTGGGTTTATTCTCACTGAACCCCTTTAAGACTGGAACCAGGCACTGGGTTTATCTGTCTGAACCCCATTAATACAGGAATCTGACTCTGGGTTTATCTGTCTGAACCCCTTTAATACAGGAACAAGATTCTGGTTTTATCTGACTGAACCCCTTTAATACAGGAACCAGACTCTGGGTTCATTCTCACTGAACCCCTTTAATACAGGAAGGAGACTCTAGGTTTATCTGACTGAACCCCTTGAATACAGGAACCAGACACTGGGTTTATCTGACTGAACCCCTTTAATACAGGAACAAGACTCTGGGTTCACCTGTCTGAACCCCTTTAATAAATGAACAAGATTCTGGTTTTATCTGACTGAACCCCTTTAATACAGGAACCAGACTCTGGGTTTATCTGAATGAACCCCTTTAATACAGGAACAAGACTGTGGCTTTATCTGACTGAACCCCATTAATACAGGATTTAGACTCTGGGTTTATCTGTCTGAACCCCTTTAATACAGGAACTGGGCTCTGGGTATATATGACTGAACCCCTTTAATACTGGAACCAGGCTCAGGGTTTATCTTTCTGAACCCCTTTAATACAGTAACCAGGCTCTCGGTATGTCTGACTGAACCCCTTTAATACGGGAACCAGACTCTGGGTTTATTCTCACTGAACCCCTTTAAGACAGGAACCAGGCTCTGGGTACATATGACTGAACCCCTTTAATACTGGAACCAGGCTCTGGGTTTATCTGTCTGAACCCCTTTAATACAGTAACCAGGCTCTCGGTATATCTGACTGAACCCCTTTAATACGGGAACCAGACTCTGGGTTTATCTGACTGAACCCCTTTAATACAGGACCCAGAATCTGGGTTTAGTTAATTGAACCCCATTAATACAGGACCAAGACTCTGGGTTTAGCTGATTGAACCCCTATAATACAGGAACCAGACTCTCGGTTTATCTGATTGAACCCCTTTAATACAGGAACCAGACTGTGGCTTTATCTGATTGAACCCCATTAATACAGGAATTAGACTCTGGGATTATCTGACTGAACCCCTTTAATATAGGAACCTGGCTCTGGGATTATCTGATTGAACCCCTTTAATACAGGAACCAGACTGTGGGTTTATCTGACTGAACCCCTTTAATACAGGAATTAGACTCTGGGATTATCTGACTGAACCCCATTAATACAGGAACCAGACTCTGGGTTGATCTATCTGAACCCCTTTAATACAGGAACCAGACTATGGGTTTATCTGACTGAAACCCTTTAATACAGGAACCAGGCACTGGGTTTATCTGACTGAACCCCATTAATACAGGAATCAGACTCTGGGTTTATCTGACTGAACCCCTGGAATACAGGAACCAGACACTGGGTTTATCTGAGTGAACCCCTTTAATACAGGAACAAGACTCTGGGTTCATCTGTCTGAACCCCTTTAATAAATGAACAAGATTCTGGTTTTATCTGACTGAACACCTTTAATACAGGAACCAGACTCTGGGTTTATCTGAATGAACACCTTTAATACAGGAACAAGACCCTGGGTTTATTCTCACTGAACCCCTTTAATACAGGAACCAATCACTTGGTTTATCTGACTGAACCCCTTTAATACATAAACCAGAAGCTGGGTTTATTCTCACTGAACCCCCTTAATACAGGAACCAGACTCTGGGTTTATCTGACTGAACCCCTTTAATACAGGAACCAGTCTCTGGGTTTATTTGACTGAACCCCTTTAATACAGGAACCAGACTCTGGGTTTATCTGTCTGAACCCTTTAAATACAGGAAACAGGCTCTGGGTATATCTGACTGAACCCCTTTAATACAGGAATCAGACAGTGGGTTTATCTGACTGAACGCCTTTAGTACAGGAATCAGACTCTGGGATTATCTGACTGAACCCCTTCAATACAGGAACCAGACTGTGGGCTTATCTGACTGAACCCCTTTAATACAGGACCCAGACTCTGGATTTATCTGATTGAACCCCTTTAATACAGGAACCAGACTCTGGCTTTATCTGAAAAAATCCCTTTAATACAGGAACCAGACTCTGAGTTTATTCTCACTGAACACCTTTAATACAGGAACAAGACTCTGGGTTTATCTGGCTGAACCCCTTTAATTCAGGAACCAGACTCTGGGACTATCTGACTGAACCCCTTAATATAGGAACCAGACACTGGGTTTATCTGACTGAACCGCTTTAATACAGGACCCAGACTCTGGGTTTATCTGACTAAACCCCTTTAATACAGAAACCAGGCTCTCGGTATATCTGGCTGAACCACTTTAATACAGGAACCAAACTCTGGGTTTATTCTCACTGAACCCCTTTTAGACAGGAACCAGGCACTGGGTTTAACTGTCTGAACCACATTAATACAGTAATCTGACTCTGGGTTTATCTATCTGAACCCCTATAATACAGTTAGAAGATTCTGGTTTTGTCTGACTGAACCCCTTTAATACAGGAACCAGACTCTGGGTTTATTCTCACTGAACCCCTTTAATACAGGAACAAGACTCTGGGTTTATCTGACTTAACCCTTTTAATACAGGAACCAGACTCTGGGTTTATCTGTCTGAACCCCTTTAATACAGGAACCAGGCTCTGGGTATATATGACTGAACCCCTTTAATACTGGAACCAGGCTCTGGGATTATCTGTCTGAACCCCTTTAATACAGTAACCAGGCTCTGGGTATATCTGACTAAACCCCTTTTATACGGGAACCAGACTCTGGGTTTATTCTCACTGAACCCCTTTAATACAGGAACAAGACTCTGGGTTTATCTGACTGAACGCCATTAATACAGGAACCAGACTCTGGGTTTAACTGATTAATCCCCTTTAATACAGGAACCAGACTCAGGGTTTATCTGTCTGAACCCCATTAATACAGAAACCTGGCTCTGGGTACATCTGACTGAACCCCTTTAATATTGGAACCAAACTCTGGGTTTATTCTCACTGAACCCCTTTAAGACTGGAACCAGGCACTGGGTTTATCTGTCTGAACCCCATTAATACAGGAATCTGACTCTGGGTTTATCTGTCTGAACCCCTTTAATACAGGAACAAGATTCTGGTTTTATCTGACTGAACCCCTTTAATACAGGAACCAGACTCTGGGTTCATTCTCACTGAACCCCTTTAATACAGGAAGCGGACTCTAGGTTTATCTGACTGAACCCCTTGAATACAGGAACCAGACACTGGGTTTATCTGACTGAACCCCTTTAATACAGGAACAAGACTCTGGGTTCACCTGTCTGAACCCCTTTAATAAATGAACAAGATTCTGGTTTTATCTGACTGAACCCCTTTAATACAGGAACCAGACTCTGGGTTTATCTGAATGAACCCCTTTAATACAGGAACAAGACTGTGGCTTTATCTGACTGAACCCCATTAATACAGGATTTAGACTCTGGGTTTATCTGTCTGAACCCCTTTAATACAGGAACTGGGCTCTGGGTATATATGACTGAACCCCTTTAATACTGGAACCAGGCTCAGGGTTTATCTTTCTGAACCCCTTTAATACAGTAACCAGGCTCTCGGTATGTCTGACTGAACCCCTTTAATACGGGAACCAGACTCTGGGTTTATTCTCACTGAACCCCTTTAAGACAGGAACCAGGCTCTGGGTACATATGACTGAACCCCTTTAATACTGGAACCAGGCTCTGGGTTTATCTGTCTGAACCCCTTTAATACAGTAACCAGGCTCTCGGTATATCTGACTGAACCCCTTTAATACGGGAACCAGACTCTGGGTTTATCTGACTGAACCCCTTTAATACAGGACCCAGAATCTGGGTTTAGCTGATTGAACCCCATTAATACAGGACCAAGACTCTGGGTTTAGCTGATTGAACCCCTTTAATACAGGAACCAGACTCTCGGTTTATCTGATTGAACCCCTTTAATACAGGAACCAGACTGTGGCTTTATCTGATTGAACCCCATTAATACAGGAATTAGACTCTGGGATTATCTGACTGAACCCCTTTAATATAGGAACCTGGCTCTGGGATTATCTGATTGAACCCCTTTAATACAGGAACCAGACTGTGGGTCTATCTGACTGAACCCCTTTAATACAGGAATTAGACTCTGGGTTTATCTGACTGAACCCCTTTAATACAGGAACCAGACTCTGGATTTATTCTCACTGAAACCCTTAAAAACTGGAACCAGGCACTGGGTTTATCTGACTGAACCCCATTAATACAGGAATCTGACTCTGGGTTTATCTGACTGAACCCCTTGAACACAGGAACCAGACACTGGGTTTATCTGACTGAACCCCGTTAATACAGGAACAAGACTCAGGGTTTATCTGTCTGAACCCCTTTAATACAAGAACAAGATTCTGGTTTTATCTGACTGAACCCCTTTAATACAGGAACCAGACACTGGGTTTAACTGACTGAACCCCTTTAATACATAAACCAGAAGCTGGGTTTATTCTCACTGAACCCCCTTAATACAGGAACCAGACTCTGGGTTTATCTGACTGAACCCCTTTAATACAGGAACCAGTCTCTGGGTTTATTTGACTGAACCCCTTTAATACAGGAACCAGACTCTGGGTTTATCTGTCTGAACCCTTTAAATACAGGAAACAGGCTCTGGGTATATCTGACTGAACCCCTTTAATACAGGAATCAGACAGTGGGTTTATCTGACTGAACGCCTTTAGTACAGGAATCAGACTCTGGGATTATCTGACTGAACCCCTTCAATACAGGAACCAGACTGTGGGTTTATCTGACTGAACCCCTTTAATACAGGACCCAGACTCTGGATTTATCTGATTGAACCCCTTTAATACAGGAACCAGACTCTGGCTTTATCTGAAAAAATCCCTTTAATACAGGAACCAGACTCTGAGTTTATTCTCACTGAACACCTTTAATACAGGAACAAGACTCTGGGTTTATCTGGCTGAACCCCTTTAATTCAGGAACCAGACTCTGGGACTATCTGACTGAACCCCTTAATATAGGAACCAGACACTGGGTTTATCTGACTGAACCGCTTTAATACAGGACCCAGACTCTGGGTTTATCTGACTAAACCCCTTTAATACAGAAACCAGGCTCTCGGTATATCTGGCTGAACCCCTTCAATACAGGAACCAGACTGTGGGTTTATCTGACTGAACCCCTTTAATACAGGACCCAGACTCTGGATTTATCTGATTGAACCCCTTTAATACAGGAACCAGACTCTGGCTTTATCTGAAAAAATCCCTTTAATACAGGAACCACACTCTGAGTTTATTCTCACTGAACACCTTTAATACAGGAACAAGACTCTGGGTTTATCTGGCTGAACCCCTTTAATTCAGGAACCAGACTCTGGGACTATCTGACTGAACCCCTTAATATAGGAACCAGACACTGGGTTTATCTGACTGAACCGCTTTAATACAGGACCCAGACTCTGGGTTTATCTGACTAAACCCCTTTAATACAGAAACCAGGCTCTCGGTATATCTGGCTGAGCCACTTTAATACAGGAACCAAACTCTGGGTTTATTCTCACTGAACCCCTTTTAGACAGGAACCAGGCACTGGGTTTAACTGTCTGAACCACATTAATACAGGAATCTGACTCTGGGTTTATCTATCTGAACCCCTATAATACAGTTAGAAGATTCTGGTTTTATCTGACTGAACCCCTTTAATACAGGAACCAGACTCTGGGTTTATTCTCACTGAACCCCTTTAATACAGGAAGCAGACTCTGGGTTTATCTGACTGAACGCCTTTAATACAGGAACAAGACTCTGGGTTTATCTGACTGAACCCTTTTAATACAGGAACCAGACTCTGGGTTTATCTGTCTGAACCCCTTTAATACAGGAACCAGGCTCTGGGTATATATGACTGAACCCCTTTAATACTGGAACCAGGCTCTGGGATTATCTGTCTGAACCCCTTTAATACAGTAACCAGGCTCTGGGTATATCTGACTAAACCCCTTTTATACGGGAACCAGACTCTGGGTTTATTCTCACTGAACCCCTTTAATACAGGAACAAGACTCTGGGTTTATCTGACTGAACCCCTTTAATACAGGACCCAGACTCTGGGTTTATCTGACTGAACGCCATTAATACAGGAACCAGACTCTGGGTTTAACTGATTAATCCCCTTTAATACAGGAACCAGACTCAGGGTTTATCTGTCTGAACCCCATTAATACAGAAACCTGGCTCTGGGTATATCTGACTGAACCCCTTTAATATTGGAACCAAACTCTGGGTTTATTCTCACTGAACCTCTTTAACACTGGAACCAGGCACTGGGTTTATCTGTCTGAACCCCATTAATACAGGAATCTGACTCTGGGTTTATCTGTCTGAACCCCTTTAATACAGGAACAAGATTCTGGTTTTATCTGACTGAACCCCTTTAATACAGGAACCAGACTCTGGGTTCATTCTCACTGAACCCCTTTAATACAGGAAGCAGACTCTAGGTTTATCTGACTGAACGCCTTTAACACAGGAACCAGACTCTGAGTTTATCTGACTGAACCCTTTTAATACAGGAATCAGACTCTGGTTTTATCTGACTGAACGCCTTTAGTACAGGAATCAGACTCTGGGTTTATCAGACAGAACACATTTAATAAAGGAATTAGACTCTTGGATTATCTGACTGAACCCCTTTAATACTGGAACCAGACTGTGGGTTTATCTGACTGAACCCCTTTAATACAGGACCCAGACTCTGGGTTTATCCTATTGAACCCCTCTAATACAGGAACCAGACTCTGGGTGTATCTGTTGAACCACTTTTATACAGGATCCAGACTCTTGGTTTATCTGACTAAACCCCTTTAATACAGGAACCAGACTCTGAGTGTATTCTCACTTAACCCCTTTAATAAAGGAATTAGACTCTGGGATTAGCTAACTGAAACCCCTTTAATACAGGAAACGGACTCTGGGTTTATCTGTCTGAACCCCTTTAATACAGGAACCAGGCTCTGGGTATATCTGACTGAACCCCTTTAATACAGGAACCAGACTCTAGGTTTATTCTCGCTGAACCCCTTTAAGACAGGTACAAGACTCTGGGTTTATCTGACTGATCCCGTTTTATACAGGAATTAGACTCTGGGTTTATCTGACTGAACCCCTTTAATACAGAAACCAGGCTCTGGGTTTATCTGACTGAACACCTTTAATACGGGAACCAGACTCTGGGTTTATTCTCACTGAACACCTTTAATACAGGAACCAGACTCGGGTTTATTCTCACTGAAACCCTTTAAGACAGGAACAAGACTCTTGGTTTATCTAACTGAACCCCTTTAATACAGGAACCAGACTCTGGGTTTATCTGTCTGAACCCCTTTAATACAGGAACCAGACTCTGGGTATATCTGGCTGAACCCCTTTAATACAGGAACCAGACTCTGGGTTTATCTGTCTGAACCCCTTTAATACAGGAACCAGACTCTGGGTATATCTGGCTGAACCCCTTTAATACAGGAACCAGAATGTGGGTTTATCTGACTAAACCCCTTTAATACAGGATTCAGTCTCTGGGTTTTTCTGACTAGACCCCTTTAAGACAGGACCCTGACTCTGGGTTAATCTGATTGAACCCCTCTAATACAGGAACCAGACTCAGGGTGTATCTGACTGAACCCCTTTAAGAAAGGAACAAGACTCTGGGTTTATCTTTCTGAACCCATTTAATACAGGAACCAGACTCTGGTTATATCTGATTGAACCCCTTTAATACAGGAACCAGAATCTGGGTATATCTGACTGAACCCCTTTAATACAGGAACGAGACTCTGGGTTTATCTGACTGAACCCCTTTAATACAGGAACCAGTCTCAGGGTTTATCTGAATGAAACCCTTTAATACAGGACCCAGACTCTGGGTTTACCTGACTGAACCCCTTTAATACAGGAACCAGACTCTGGGTTTATCTGATTGAACCCCATTAATACAGGAACTAGACAGTGGGTTTATCTGACTGAAACCCTTTAATACAGGAATGAGACTCTGGGATTATCTGACTGAACCCCATTAATACAGGAACCAGATTCTGGGTTGATCTGTCTGAACCCCTTTAATAAAGGAATCATACTCTGGGTTTATCTGACTGAACCCCTTTAATACAGGAACCAGACTGTGGGTTTATCTGTCTGAACCCCTTTAATACAGGAAACAGGCTCTGGTTAGATCTGACTGAACCCCTTTAATACTGGAACCCGACTCTGGTTTATCTGTCTGAACCCCTTTAATACAGGAACAAGACTCTGGGTTTACCTGATTGAACTCCTTTAATACAGGAACCAGACTCTGGGTTTATCTGATTGAACCCCTTTAATACAGGAACCAGACTGTGGGTTTATCTGACTGAACCCCTTTAATACAGGAATTAGACTCTGGGATTATCTGACTGAACCCCTTTAATACAGGATCCAGACTCTGGGTTGATCTGTCTGAACCCCTTTAATACATGAACCAAACTCTGGGTTTATCTCACTGAACCCCTTTAATACAGGAACCAGACTGTGGGTTTATCTGACTGAACCCCTTTAATACAGGAATCATACTCTTGGTTTATCTGACTGAACCCCTTTAATACAGGAAAAAGACTCTGGGTTTGTCTGTCTGATCCCCTTTAATACAGGAACCACGCTCTTGGTATATCTGACTGAACCCTTTTAATACTAGAACCAGACTCTGGGTTTATCTGTCTGAACCCCTTTAATACAGGAACCAGGCTCTGGGTATATCTGACTGAACCCCTTTAATACATGAACCAGACTCTCGGTTTATTCTCACTGAACCCCTTTAATGCAGGAACCAGACGCTTGGTTTATTTTTACTGAACCCCTTTAAGACAGGACCCAAACTCTGGGTATATCTGATTGAACCCCTCTAATACAGGAACCAGATTCAGGGTGTATCTGACTGAACCAATTTAATACAGGAAGCAGACTCTGGGTTTATCTGACTAAACCCCTTTAGTACAATAACCAGGCTCTGAGTTTATTCTCACTCAACCCCTTTAATACCGGAACAAGACTCTGGGTTTATCTGACTGAACCCCTTTAATACAGGAACCAGACTCTGGGTTTAACTGATTAATCCCCTTTAATACAGGAACCAGACTCAGGGTTTATCTGTCTGAACCCCATTAATACAGAAACCTGGCTCTGGGTATATCTGACTGAACCCCTTTAATATTGGAACCAAACTCTGGGTTTATTCTCACTGAACCTCTTTAACACTGGAACCAGGCACTGGGTTTATCTGTCTGAACCCCATTAATACAGGAATCTGACTCTGGGTTTATCTGTCTGAACCCCTTTAATACAGGAACAAGATTCTGGTTTTATCTGACTGAACCCCTTTAATACAGGAACCAGACTCTGGGTTCATTCTCACTGAACCCCTTTAATACAGGAAGCAGACTCTAGGTTTATCTGACTGAACGCCTTTAACACAGGAACCAGACTCTGAGTTTATCTGACTGAACCCTTTTAATACAGGAATCAGACTCTGGTTTTATCTGACTGAACGCCTTTAGTACAGGAATCAGACTCTGGGTTTATCAGACAGAACACATTTAATAAAGGAATTAGACTCTTGGATTATCTGACTGAACCCCTTTAATACTGGAACCAGACTGTGGGTTTATCTGACTGAACCCCTTTAATACAGGACCCAGACTCTGGGTTTATCCTATTGAACCCCTCTAATACAGGAACCAGACTCTGGGTGTATCTGTTGAACCACTTTTATACAGGATCCAGACTCTTGGTTTATCTGACTAAACCCCTTTAATACAGGAACCAGACTCTGAGTGTATTCTCACTTAACCCCTTTAATAAAGGAATTAGACTCTGGGATTAGCTAACTGAAACCCCTTTAATACAGGAAACGGACTCTGGGTTTATCTGTCTGAACCCCTTTAATACAGGAACCAGGCTCTGGGTATATCTGACTGAACCCCTTTAATACAGGAACCAGACTCTAGGTTTATTCTCGCTGAACCCCTTTAAGACAGGTACAAGACTCTGGGTTTATCTGACTGATCCCGTTTTATACAGGAATTAGACTCTGGGTTTATCTGACTGAACCCCTTTAATACAGAAACCAGGCTCTGGGTTTATCTGACTGAACACCTTTAATACGGGAACCAGACTCTGGGTTTATTCTCACTGAACCCCTTTAATACAGGAACCAGACTCAGGGTTTATCTGTCTGAACCCCATTAATACAGAAACCTGGCTCTGGGTATATCTGATTGAACCCCTTTAATATTGGAACCAAACTCTGGGTTTATTCTCACTGAACCCCTTTAAGACTGGAACCAGGCACTGGGTTTATCTGTCTGAACCCCATTAATACAGGAATCTGACTCTGGGTTTATCTGTCTGAACCACTTTAATACAGGAACAAGATTCTGGTTTTATCTGACTGAACCCCTTTAATACAGGAACCAGACTCTGGGTTCATTCTCACTGAACCCCTTTAATACAGGAAGCGGACTCTAGGTTTATCTGACTGAACCCCTTGAATACAGGAACCAGACACTGGGTTTATCTGACTGAACCCCTTTAATACAGGAACAAGACTCTGGGTTCACCTGTCTGAACCCCTTTAATAAATGAACAAGATTCTGGTTTTATCTGACTGAACCCCTTTAATACAGGAACCAGACTCTGGGTTTATCTGAATGAACCCCTTTAATACAGGAACAAGACTGTGGCTTTATCTGACTGAACCCCATTAATACAGGATTTAGACTCTGGGTTTATCTGTCTGAACCCCTTTAATACAGGAACTGGGCTCTGGGTATATATGACTGAACCCCTTTAATACTGGAACCAGGCTCAGGGTTTATCTTTCTGAACCCCTTTAATACAGTAACCAGGCTCTCGGTATGTCTGACTGAACCCCTTTAATACGGGAACCAGACTCTGGGTTTATTCTCACTGAACCCCTTTAAGACAGGAACCAGGCTCTGGGTACATATGACTGAACCCCTTTAATACTGGAACCAGGCTCTGGGTTTATCTGTCTGAACCCCTTTAATACAGTAACCAGGCTCTCGGTATATCTGACTGAACCCCTTTAATACGGGAACCAGACTCTGGGTTTATCTGACTGAACCCCTTTAATACAGGACCCAGAATCTGGGTTTAGTTGATTGAACCCCATTAATACAGGACCAAGACTCTGGGTTTAGCTGATTGAACCCCTATAATACAGGAACCAGACTCTCGGTTTATCTGATTGAACCCCTTTAATACAGGAACCAGACTGTGGCTTTATCTGATTGAACCCCATTAATACAGGAATTAGACTCTGGGATTATCTGACTGAACCCCTTTAATATAGGAACCTGGCTCTGGGATTATCTGATTGAACCCCTTTAATACAGGATCCAGACTGTGGGTTTATCTGACTGAACCCCTTTAATACAGGAATTAGACTCTGGGATTATCTGACTGAACCCCATTAATACAGGAACCAGACTCTGGGTTGATCTATCTGAACCCCTTTAATACAGGAACCAGACTATGGGTTTATCTGACTGAAACCCTTTAATACAGGAACCAGGCACTGGGTTTATCTGACTGAACCCCATTAATACAGGAATCAGACTCTGGGTTTATCTGACTGAACCCCTGGAATACAGGAACCAGACACTGGGTTTATCTGACTGAACCCCTTTAATACAGGAACAAGACTCTGGGTTCACCTGTCTGAACCCCTTTAATAAATGAACAAGATTCTGGTTTTATCTGACTGAACACCTTTAATACAGGAACCAGACTCTGGGTTTATCTGAATGAACACCTTTAATACAGGAACAAGACCCTGGGTTTATTCTCACTGAACCCCCTTAATACAGGAACCAGACTCTGGGTTTATCTGACTGAACCCCTTTAATACAGGAACCAGTCTCTGGGTTTATTTGACTGAACCCCTTTAATACAGGAACCAGACTCTGGGTTTATCTGTCTGAACCCTTTAAATACAGGAAACAGGCTCTGGGTATATCTGACTGAACCCCTTTAATACAGGAATCAGACAGTGGGTTTATCTGACTGAACGCCTTTAGTACAGGAATCAGACTCTGGGATTATCTGACTGAACCCCTTCAATACAGGAACCAGACTGTGGGTTTATCTGACTGAACCCCTTTAATACAGGACCCAGACTCTGGATTTATCTGATTGAACCCCTTTAATACAGGAACCAGACTCTGGCTTTATCTGAAAAAATCCCTTTAATACAGGAACCAGACTCTGAGTTTATTCTCACTGAACACCTTTAATACAGGAACAAGACTCTGGGTTTATCTGGCTGAACCCCTTTAATTCAGGAACCAGACTCTGGGACTATCTGACTGAACCCCTTAATATAGGAACCAGACACTGGGTTTATCTGACTGAACCGCTTTAATACAGGACCCAGACTCTGGGTTTATCTGACTAAACCCCTTTAATACAGAAACCAGGCTCTCGGTATATCTGGCTGAACCACTTTAATACAGGAACCAAACTCTGGGTTTATTCTCACTGAACCCCTTTTAGACAGGAACCAGGCACTGGGTTTAACTGTCTGAACCACATTAATACAGTAATCTGACTCTGGGTTTATCTATCTGAACCCCTATAATACAGTTAGAAGATTCTGGTTTTGTCTGACTGAACCCCTTTAATACAGGAACCAGACTCTGGGTTTATTCTCACTGAACCCCTTTAATACAGGAACAAGACTCTGGGTTTATCTGACTTATCCCTTTTAATACAGGAACCAGACTCTGGGTTTATCTGTCTGAACCCCTTTAATACAGGAACCAGGCTCTGGGTATATATGACTGAACCCCTTTAATACTGGAACCAGGCTCTGGGATTATCTGTCTGAACCCCTTTAATACAGTAACCAGGCTCTGGGTATATCTGACTAAACCCCTTTTATACGGGAACCAGACTCTGGGTTTATTCTCACTGAACCCATTTAATACAGGAACAAGACTCTGGGTTTATCTGACTGAACGCCATTAATACAGGAACCAGACTCTGGGTTTAACTGATTAATCCCCTTTAATACAGGAACCAGACTCAGGGTTTATCTGTCTGAACCCCATTAATACAGAAACCTGGCTCTGGGTACATCTGACTGAACCCCTTTAATATTGGAACCAAACTCTGGGTTTATTCTCACTGAACCCCTTTAAGACTGGAACCAGGCACTGGGTTTATCTGTCTGAACCCCATTAATACAGGAATCTGACTCTGGGTTTATCTGTCTGAACCCCTTTAATACAGGAACAAGATTCTGGTTTTATCTGACTGAACCCCTTCAATACAGGAACCAGACTCTGGGTTCATTCTCACTGAACCCCTTTAATACAGGAAGCAGACTCTAGGTTTATCTGACTGAACCCCTTGAATACAGGAACCAGACACTGGGTTTATCTGACTGAACCCCTTTAATACAGGAACAGGACTCTGGGTTCACCTGTCTGAACCCCTTTAATAAATGAACAAGATTCTGGTTTTATCTGACTGAACCCCTTTAATACAGGAACCAGACTCTGGGTTTATCTGAATGAACCCCTTTAATACAGGAACAAGACTGTGGCTTTATCTGACTGAACCCCATTAATACAGGATTTAGACTCTGGGTGTATCTGTCTGAACCCCTTTAATACAGGAACTGGGCTCTGGGTATATATGACTGAACCCCTTTAATACTGGAACCAGGCTCAGGGTTTATCTTTCTGAACCCCTTTAATACAGTAACCAGGCTCTCGGTATGTCTGACTGAACCCCTTTAATACGGGAACCAGACTCTGGGTTTATTCTCACTGAACCCCTTTAAGACAGGAACCAGGCTCTGGGTACATATGACTGAACCCCTTTAATACTGGAACCAGGCTCTGGGTTTATCTGTCTGAACCCCTTTAATACAGTAACCAGGCTCTCGGTATATCTGACTGAACCCCTTTAATACGGGAACCAGACTCTGGGTTTATCTGACTGAACCCCTTTAATACAGGACCCAGAATCTGGGTTTAGCTGATTGAACCCCATTAATACAGGACCAAGACTCTGGGTTTAGCTGATTGAACCCCTTTAATACAGGAACCAGACTCTCGGTTTATCTGATTGAACCCCTTTAATACAGGAACCAGACTGTGGCTTTATCTGATTGAACCCCATTAATACAGGAATTAGACTCTGGGATTATCTGACTGAACCCCTTTAATATAGGAACCTGGCTCTGGGATTATCTGATTGAACCCCTTTAATACAGGAACCAGACTGTGGGTTTATCTGACTGAAACCCTTTAATACAGGAACCAGGCACTGGGTTTATCTGACTGAACCCCATTAATACAGGAATCAGACTCTGGGTTTATCTGACTGAACACCTGGAATACAGGAACCAGACACTGGGTTTATCTGACTGAACCCCTTTAATACAGGAACAAGACTCTGGGTTCACCTGTCTGAGCCCCTTTAATAAATGAACAATATTCTGGTTTTATCTGACTGAACCCCTTTAATACAGGAACCAGACTCTGGGTTTATCTGAATGAACCCCTTTAATACAGGAACAAGACCCAGGGTTTATTCTCACTGAACCCCTTTAATACAGGAACCAATCACTTGGTTTATCTGACTGAACCCCTTTAATACAGGAAACGGACTCTGGGCTTATCTGTCTGAACCCCGTTAATACAGGAACCAGTCTCTGGGTGTATTCTCGCTGAACCCCTTTAAGACAGGTACAAGACTCTGGGTTTATCTGACTGAACCCCTTTTATACAGGAACCAGACTGTGGGTCTATCTGACTGAACCCCTTTAATACAGGAATTAGACTCTGGGTTTATCTGACTGAACCCCTTTAATACAGGAACCAGACTCTGGATTTATTCTCACTGAAACCCTTAAAAACTGGAACCAGGCACTGGGTTTATCCGACTGAACCCCATTAATACAGGAATCTGACTCTGGGTTTATCTGACTGAACCCCTTGAACACAGGAACCAGACACTGGGTTTATCTGACTGAACCCCGTTAATACAGGAACAAGACTCAGGGTTTATCTGTCTGAACCCCTTTAATACAAGAACAAGATTCTGGTTTTATCTGACTGAACCCCTTTAATACAGGAACCAGACACTGGGTTTAACTGACTGAACCCCTTTAATACATAAACCAGAAGCTGGGTTTATTCTCACTGAACCCCCTTAATACAGGAACCAGACTCTGGGTTTATCTGACTGAACCCCTTTAATACAGGAACCAGTCTCTGGGTTTATTTGACTGAACCCCTTTAATACAGGAACCAGACTCTGGGTTTATCTGTCTGAACCCTTTAAATACAGGAAACAGGCTCTGGGTATATCTGACTGAACCCCTTTAATACAGGAATCAGACAGTGGGTTTATCTGACTGAACGCCTTTAGTACAGGAATCAGACTCTGGGATTATCTGACTGAACCCCTTCAATACAGGAACCAGACTGTGGGTTTATCTGACTGAACCCCTTTAATACAGGACCCAGACTCTGGATTTATCTGATTGAACCCCTTTAATACAGGAACCAGACTCTGGCTTTATCTGAAAAATTCCCTTTAATACAGGAACCACACTCTGAGTTTATTCTCACTGAACACCTTTAATACAGGAACAAGACTCTGGGTTTATCTGGCTGAACCCCTTTAATTCAGGAACCAGACTCTGGGACTATCTGACTGAACCCCTTAATATAGGAACCAGACACTGGGTTTATCTGACTGAACCACTTTAATACAGGACCCAGACTCTAGGTTTATCTGACTAAACCCCTTTAATACAGAAACCAGGCTCTCGGTATATCTGGCTGAACCACTTTAATACAGGAACCAAACTCTGGGTTTATTCTCACTGAACCCCTTTTAGACAGGAACCAGGCACTGGGTTTAACTGTCTGAACCACATTAATACAGTAATCTGACTCTGGGTTTATCTATCTGAACCCCTATCATACAGTTAGAAGATTCTGGTTTTGTCTGACTGAACCCCTTTAATACAGGAACCAGACTCTGGGTTTATTCTCACTGAACCCCTTTAATACAGGAACAAGACTCTGGGTTTATCTGACTGAACCCTTTTAATACAGGAACCAGACTCTGGGTTTATCTGTCTGAACCCCTTTAATACAGGAACCAGGCTCTGGGTATATATGACTGAACCCCTTTAATACTGGAACCAGGCTCTGGGATTATCTGTCTGAACCCCTTTAATACAGTAACCAGGCTCTGGGTATATCTGACTAAACCCCTTTTATACGGGAACCAGACTCTGGGTTTATTCTCACTGAACACCTTTAATACAGGAACAAGACTCTGGGTTTATCTGACTGAACGCCATTAATACAGGAACCAGACTCTGGGTTTAACTGATTAATCCCCTTTAATACAGGAACCAGACTCAGGGTTTATCTGTCTGAACCCCATTAATACAGAAACCTGGCTCTGGGTATATCTGACTGAACCCCTTTAATATTGGAACCAAACTCTGGGTTTATTCTCACTGAACCCCTTTAAGACTGGAACCAGGCACTGGGTTTATCTGTCTGAACCCCATTAATACAGGAATCTGACTCTGGGTTTATCTGTCTGAACCCCTTTAATACAGGAACAAGATTCTGGTTTTATCTGACTGAACCCCTTTAATACAGGAACCAGACTCTGGGTTCATTCTCACTGAACCCCTTTAATACAGGAAGCGGACTCTAGGTTTATCTGACTGAACCCCTTGAATACAGGAACCAGACACTGGGTTTATCTGACTGAACCCCTTTAATACAGGAACAAGACTCTGGGTTCACCTGTCTGAACCCCTTTAATAAATGAACAAGATTCTGGTTTTATCTGACTGAACCCATTTAATACAGGAACCAGACTCTGGGTTTATCTGAATGAACCCCTTTAATACAGGAACAAGACTGTGGCTTTATCTGACTGAACCCCATTAATACAGGATTTAGACTCTGGGTTTATCTGTCTGAACCCCTTTAATACAGGAACTGGGCTCTGGGTATATATGACTGAACCCCTTTAATACTGGAACCAGGCTCAGGGTTTATCTTTCTGAACCCCTTTAATACAGTAACCAGGCTCTCGGTATGTCTGACTGAACCCCTTTAATACGGGAACCAGACTCTGGGTTTATTCTCACTGAACCCCTTTAAGACAGGAACCAGGCTCTGGGTACATATGACTGAACCCCTTTAATACTGGAACCAGGCTCTGGGTTTATCTGTCTGAACCCCTTTAATACAGTAACCAGGCTCTCGGTATATCTGACTGAACCCCTTTAATACGGGAACCAGACTCTGGGTTTATCTGACTGAACCCCTTTAATACAGGACCCAGAATCTGGGTTTAGTTAATTGAACCCCATTAATACAGGACCAAGACTCTGGGTTTAGCTGATTGAACCCCTATAATACAGGAACCAGACTCTCGGTTTATCTGATTGAACCCCTTTAATACAGGAACCAGACTGTGGCTTTATCTGATTGAACCCCATTAATACAGGAATTAGACTCTGGGATTATCTGACTGAACCCCCTTAATATAGGAACCTGGCTCTGGGATTATCTGATTGAACCCCTTTAATACAGGAACCAGACTGTGGGTTTATCTGACTGAACCCCTTTAATACAGGAATTAGACTCTGGGATTATCTGACTGAACCCCATTAATACAGGAACCAGACTCTGGGTTGATCTATCTGAACCCCTTTAATACAGGAACCAGACTATGGGTTTATCTGACTGAAACCCTTTAATACAGGAACCAGGCACTGGGTTTATCTGACTGAACCCCATTAATACAGGAATCAGACTCTGGGTTTATCTGACTGAACCCCTGGAATACAGGAACCAGACACTGGGTTTATCTGACTGAACCCCTTTAATACAGGAACAAGACTCTGGGTTCACCTGTCTGAACCCCTTTAATAAATGAACAAGATTCTGGTTTTATCTGACTGAACACCTTTAATACAGGAACCAGACTCTGGGTTTATCTGAATGAACACCTTTAATACAGGAACAAGACCCTGGGTTTATTCTCACTGAACCCCTTTAATACAGGAACCAATCACTTGGTTTATCTGACTGAACCCCTTTAATACATAAACCAGAAGCTGGGTTTATTCTCACTGAACCCCCTTAATACAGGAACCAGACTCTGGGTTTATCTGACTGAACCCCTTTAATACAGGAACCAGTCTCTGGGTTTATTTGACTGAACCCCTTTAATACAGGAACCAGACTCTGGGTTTATCTGTCTGAACCCTTTAAATACAGGAAACAGGCTCTGGGTATATCTGACTGAACCCCTTTAATACAGGAATCAGACAGTGGGTTTATCTGACTGAACGCCTTTAGTACAGGAATCAGACTCTGGGATTATCTGACTGAACCCCTTCAATACAGGAACCAGACTGTGGGCTTATCTGACTGAACCCCTTTAATACAGGACCCAGACTCTGGATTTATCTGATTGAACCCCTTTAATACAGGAACCAGACTCTGGCTTTATCTGAAAAAATCCCTTTAATACAGGAACCAGACTCTGAGTTTATTCTCACTGAACACCTTTAATACAGGAACAAGACTCTGGGTTTATCTGGCTGAACCCCTTTAATTCAGGAACCAGACTCTGGGACTATCTGACTGAACCCCTTAATATAGGAACCAGACACTGGGTTTATCTGACTGAACCGCTTTAATACAGGACCCAGACTCTGGGTTTATCTGACTAAACCCCTTTAATACAGAAACCAGGCTCTCGGTATATCTGGCTGAACCACTTTAATACAGGAACCAAACTCTGGGTTTATTCTCACTGAACCCCTTTTAGACAGGAACCAGGCACTGGGTTTAACTGTCTGAACCACATTAATACAGTAATCTGACTCTGGGTTTATCTATCTGAACCCCTATAATACAGTTAGAAGATTCTGGTTTTGTCTGACTGAACCCCTTTAATACAGGAACCAGACTCTGGGTTTATTCTCACTGAACCCCTTTAATACAGGAACAAGACTCTGGGTTTATCTGACTGAACCCTTTTAATACAGGAACCAGACTCTGGGTTTATCTGTCTGAACCCCTTTAATACAGGAACCAGGCTCTGGGTATATATGACTGAACCCCTTTAATACTGGAACCAGGCTCTGGGATTATCTGTCTGAACCCCTTTAATACAGTAACCAGGCTCTGGGTATATCTGACTAAACCCCTTTTATACCTGAACCAGACTCTGGGTTTATTCTCACTGAACCCCTTTAATACAGGAACAAGACTCTGGGTTTATCTGACTGAACGCCATTAATACAGGAACCAGAATCTGGGTTTAACTGATTAATCCCCTTTAATACAGGAACCAGACTCAGGGTTTATCTGTCTGAACCCCATTAATACAGAAACCTGGCTCTGGGTATATCTGACTGAACCCCTTTAATATTGGAACCAAACTCTGGGTTTATTCTCACTGAACCCCTTTAAGACTGGAACCAGGCACTGGGTTTATCTGTCTGAACCCCATTAATACAGGAATCTGACTCTGGGTTTATCTGTCTGAACCCCTTTAATACAGGAACAAGATTCTGGTTTTATCTGACTGAACCCCTTTAATACAGGAACCAGACTCTGGGTTCATTCTCACTGAACCCCTTTAATACAGGAAGCAGACTCTAGGTTTATCTGACTGAACCCCTTGAATACAGGAACCAGACACTGGGTTTATCTGACTGAACCCCTTTAATACAGGAACAAGACTCTGGGTTCACCTGTCTGAACCCCTTTAATAAATGAACAAGATTCTGGTTTTATCTGACTGAACCCCTTTAATACAGGAACCAGACTCTGGGTTTATCTGAATGAACCCCTTTAATACAGGAACAAGACTGTGGCTTTATCTGACTGAACCCCATTAATACAGGATTTAGACTCTGGGTTTATCTGTCTGAACCCCTTTAATACAGGAACTGGGCTCTGGGTATATATGACTGAACCCCTTTAATACTGGAACCAGGCTCAGGGTTTATCTTTCTGAACCCCTTTAATACAGTAACCAGGCTCTCGGTATGTCTGACTGAACCCCTTTAATACGGGAACCAGACTCTGGGTTTATTCTCACTGAACCCCTTTAAGACAGGAACCAGGCTCTGGGTACATATGACTGAACCCCTTTAATACTGGAACCAGGCTCTGGGTTTATCTGTCTGAACCCCTTTAATACAGTAACCAGGCTCTCGGTATATCTGACTGAACCCCTTTAATACGGGAACCAGACTCTGGGTTTATCTGACTGAACCCCTTTAATACAGGACCCAGAATCTGGGTTTAGTTAATTGAACCCCATTAATACAGGACCAAGACTCTGGGTTTAGCTGATTGAACCCCTATAATACAGGAACCAGACTCTCGGTTTATCTGATTGAACCCCTTTAATACAGGAACCAGACTGTGGCTTTATCTGATTGAACCCCATTAATACAGGAATTAGACTCTGGGATTATCTGACTGAACCCCTTTAATATAGGAACCTGGCTCTGGGATTATCTGATTGAACCCCTTTAATACAGGAACCAGACTGTGGGTTTATCTGACTGAACCCCTTTAATACAGGAATTAGACTCTGGGATTATCTGACTGAACCCCATTAATACAGGAACCAGACTCTGGGTTGATCTATCTGAACCCCTTTAATACAGGAACCAGACTATGGGTTTATCTGACTGAAACCCTTTAATACAGGAACCAGGCACTGGGTTTATCTGACTGAACCCCATTAATACAGGAATCAGACTCTGGGTTTATCTGACTGAACCCCTGGAATACAGGAACCAGACACTGGGTTTATCTGAGTGAACCCCTTTAATACAGGAACAAGACTCTGGGTTCATCTGTCTGAACCCCTTTAATAAATGAACAAGATTCTGGTTTTATCTGACTGAACACCTTTAATACAGGAACCAGACTCTGGGTTTATCTGAATGAACACCTTTAATACAGGAACAAGACCCTGGGTTTATTCTCACTGAACCCCTTTAATACAGGAACCAATCACTTGGTTTATCTGACTGAACCCCTTTAATACATAAACCAGAAGCTGGGTTTATTCTCACTGAACCCCCTTAATACAGGAACCAGACTCTGGGTTTATCTGACTGAACCCCTTTAATACAGGAACCAGTCTCTGGGTTTATTTGACTGAACCCCTTTAATACAGGAACCAGACTCTGGGTTTATCTGTCTGAACCCTTTAAATACAGGAAACAGGCTCTGGGTATATCTGACTGAACCCCTTTAATACAGGAATCAGACAGTGGGTTTATCTGACTGAACGCCTTTAGTACAGGAATCAGACTCTGGGATTATCTGACTGAACCCCTTCAATACAGGAACCAGACTGTGGGCTTATCTGACTGAACCCCTTTAATACAGGACCCAGACTCTGGATTTATCTGATTGAACCCCTTTAATACAGGAACCAGACTCTGGCTTTATCTGAAAAAATCCCTTTAATACAGGAACCAGACTCTGAGTTTATTCTCACTGAACACCTTTAATACAGGAACAAGACTCTGGGTTTATCTGGCTGAACCCCTTTAATTCAGGAACCAGACTCTGGGACTATCTTACTGAACCCCTTAATATAGGAACCAGACACTGGGTTTATCTGACTGAACCGCTTTAATACAGGACCCAGACTCTGGGTTTATCTGACTAAACCCCTTGAATACAGAAACCAGGCTCTCGGTATATCTGGCTGAACCACTTTAATACAGGAACAAGACTCTGGGTTCACCTGTCTGAACCCCTTTAATAAATGAACAAGATTCTGGTTTTATCTGACTGAACCCCTTTAATACAGGAACCAGACTCTGGGTTTATCTGAATGAACCCCTTTAATACAGGAACAAGACTGTGGCTTTATCTGACTGAACCCCATTAATACAGGATTTAGACTCTGGGTTTATCTGTCTGAACCCCTTTAATACAGGAACTGGGCTCTGGGTATATATGACTGAACCCCTTTAATACTGGAACCAGGCTCAGGGTTTATCTTTCTGAACCCCTTTAATACAGTAACCAGGCTCTCGGTATGTCTGACTGAACCCCTTTAATACGGGAACCAGACTCTGGGTTTATTCTCACTGAACCCCTTTAAGACAGGAACCAGGCTCTGGGTACATATGACTGAACCCCTTTAATACTGGAACCAGGCTCTGGGTTTATCTGTCTGAACCCCTTTAATACAGTAACCAGGCTCTCGGTATATCTGACTGAACCCCTTTAATACGGGAACCAGACTCTGGGTTTATCTGACTGAACCCCTTTAATACAGGACCCAGAATCTGGGTTTAGTTAATTGAACCCCATTAATACAGGACCAAGACTCTGGGTTTAGCTGATTGAACCCCTATAATACAGGAACCAGACTCTCGGTTTATCTGATTGAACCCCTTTAATACAGGAACCAGACTGTGGCTTTATCTGATTGAACCCCATTAATACAGGAATTAGACTCTGGGATTATCTGACTGAACCCCTTTAATATAGGAACCTGGCTCTGGGATTATCTGATTGAACCCCTTTAATACAGGAACCAGACTGTGGGTTTATCTGACTGAACCCCTTTAATACAGGAATTAGACTCTGGGATTATCTGACTGAACCCCATTAATACAGGAACCAGACTCTGGGTTGATCTATCTGAACCCCTTTAATACAGGAACCAGACTATGGGTTTATCTGACTGAAACCCTTTAATACAGGAACCAGGCACTGGGTTTATCTGACTGAACCCCATTAATACAGGAATCAGACTCTGGGTTTATCTGACTGAACCCCTGGAATACAGGAACCAGACACTGGGTTTATCTGAGTGAACCCCTTTAATACAGGAACAAGACTCTGGGTTCATCTGTCTGAACCCCTTTAATAAATGAACAAGATTCTGGTTTTATCTGACTGAACACCTTTAATACAGGAACCAGACTCTGGGTTTATCTGAATGAACACCTTTAATACAGGAACAAGACCCTGGGTTTATTCTCACTGAACCCCTTTAATACAGGAACCAATCACTTGGTTTATCTGACTGAACCCCTTTAATACATAAACCAGAAGCTGGGTTTATTCTCACTGAACCCCCTTAATACAGGAACCAGACTCTGGGTTTATCTGACTGAACCCCTTTAATACAGGAACCAGTCTCTGGGTTTATTTGACTGAACCCCTTTAATACAGGAACCAGACTCTGGGTTTATCTGTCTGAACCCTTTAAATACAGGAAACAGGCTCTGGGTATATCTGACTGAACCCCTTTAATACAGGAATCAGACAGTGGGTTTATCTGACTGAACGCCTTTAGTACAGGAATCAGACTCTGGGATTATCTGACTGAACCCCTTCAATACAGGAACCAGACTGTGGGCTTATCTGACTGAACCCCTTTAATACAGGACCCAGACTCTGGATTTATCTGATTGAACCCCTTTAATACAGGAACCAGACTCTGGCTTTATCTGAAAAAATCCCTTTAATACAGGAACCAGACTCTGAGTTTATTCTCACTGAACACCTTTAATACAGGAACAAGACTCTGGGTTTATCTGGCTGAACCCCTTTAATTCAGGAACCAGACTCTGGGACTATCTTACTGAACCCCTTAATATAGGAACCAGACACTGGGTTTATCTGACTGAACCGCTTTAATACAGGACCCAGACTCTGGGTTTATCTGACTAAACCCCTTTAATACAGAAACCAGGCTCTCGGTATATCTGGCTGAACCACTTTAATACAGGAACCAAACTCTGGGTTTATTCTCACTGAACCCCTTTTAGACAGGAACCAGGCACTGGGTTTAACTGTCTGAACCACATTAATACAGTAATCTGACTCTGGGTTTATCTATCTGAACCCCTATAATACAGTTAGAAGATTCTGGTTTTGTCTGACTGAACCCCTTTAATACAGGAACCAGACTCTGGGTTTATTCTCACTGAACCCCTTTAATACAGGAACAAGACTCTGGGTTTATCTGACTTAACCCTTTTAATACAGGAACCAGACTCTGGGTTTATCTGTCTGAACCCCTTTAATACAGGAACCAGGCTCTGGGTATATATGACTGAACCCCTTTAATACTGGAACCAGGCTCTGGGATTATCTGTCTGAACCCCTTTAATACAGTAACCAGGCTCTGGGTATATCTGACTAAACCCCTTTTATACGGGAACCAGACTCTGGGTTTATTCTCACTGAACCCCTTTAATACAGGAACAAGACTCTGGGTTTATCTGACTGAACGCCATTAATACAGGAACCAGACTCTGGGTTTAACTGATTAATCCCCTTTAATACAGGAACCAGACTCAGGGTTTATCTGTCTGAACCCCATTAATACAGAAACCTGGCTCTGGGTACATCTGACTGAACCCCTTTAATATTGGAACCAAACTCTGGGTTTATTCTCACTGAACCCCTTTAAGACTGGAACCAGGCACTGGGTTTATCTGTCTGAACCCCATTAATACAGGAATCTGACTCTGGGTTTATCTGTCTGAACCCCTTTAATACAGGAACAAGATTCTGGTTTTATCTGACTGAACCCCTTTAATACAGGAACCAGACTCTGGGTTCATTCTCACTGAACCCCTTTAATACAGGAAGCGGACTCTAGGTTTATCTGACTGAACCCCTTGAATACAGGAACCAGACACTGGGTTTATCTGACTGAACCCCTTTAATACAGGAACAAGACTCTGGGTTCACCTGTCTGAACCCCTTTAATAAATGAACAAGATTCTGGTTTTATCTGACTGAACCCCTTTAATACAGGAACCAGACTCTGGGTTTATCTGAATGAACCCCTTTAATACAGGAACAAGACTGTGGCTTTATCTGACTGAACCCCATTAATACAGGATTTAGACTCTGGGTTTATCTGTCTGAACCCCTTTAATACAGGAACTGGGCTCTGGGTATATATGACTGAACCCCTTTAATACTGGAACCAGGCTCAGGGTTTATCTTTCTGAACCCCTTTAATACAGTAACCAGGCTCTCGGTATGTCTGACTGAACCCCTTTAATACGGGAACCAGACTCTGGGTTTATTCTCACTGAACCCCTTTAAGACAGGAACCAGGCTCTGGGTACATATGACTGAACCCCTTTAATACTGGAACCAGGCTCTGGGTTTATCTGTCTGAACCCCTTTAATACAGTAACCAGGCTCTCGGTATATCTGACTGAACCCCTTTAATACGGGAACCAGACTCTGGGTTTATCTGACTGAACCCCTTTAATACAGGACCCAGAATCTGGGTTTAGCTGATTGAACCCCATTAATACAGGACCAAGACTCTGGGTTTAGCTGATTGAACCCCTTTAATACAGGAACCAGACTCTCGGTTTATCTGATTGAACCCCTTTAATACAGGAACCAGACTGTGGCTTTATCTGATTGAACCCCATTAATACAGGAATTAGACTCTGGGATTATCTGACTGAACCCCTTTAATATAGGAACCTGGCTCTGGGATTATCTGATTGAACCCCTTTAATACAGGAACCAGACTGTGGGTCTATCTGACTGAACCCCTTTAATACAGGAATTAGACTCTGGGTTTATCTGACTGAACCCCTTTAATACAGGAACCAGACTCTGGATTTATTCTCACTGAAACCCTTAAAAACTGGAACCAGGCACTGGGTTTATCTGACTGAACCCCATTAATACAGGAATCTGACTCTGGGTTTATCTGACTGAACCCCTTGAACACAGGAACCAGACACTGGGTTTATCTGACTGAACCCCGTTAATACAGGAACAAGACTCAGGGTTTATCTGTCTGAACCCCTTTAATACAAGAACAAGATTCTGGTTTTATCTGACTGAACCCCTTTAATACAGGAACCAGACACTGGGTTTAACTGACTGAACCCCTTTAATACATAAACCAGAAGCTGGGTTTATTCTCACTGAACCCCCTTAATACAGGAACCAGACTCTGGGTTTATCTGACTGAACCCCTTTAATACAGGAACCAGTCTCTGGGTTTATTTGACTGAACCCCTTTAATACAGGAACCAGACTCTGGGTTTATCTGTCTGAACCCTTTAAATACAGGAAACAGGCTCTGGGTATATCTGACTGAACCCCTTTAATACAGGAATCAGACAGTGGGTTTATCTGACTGAACGCCTTTAGTACAGGAATCAGACTCTGGGATTATCTGACTGAACCCCTTCAATACAGGAACCAGACTGTGGGTTTATCTGACTGAACCCCTTTAATACAGGACCCAGACTCTGGATTTATCTGATTGAACCCCTTTAATACAGGAACCAGACTCTGGCTTTATCTGAAAAAATCCCTTTAATACAGGAACCAGACTCTGAGTTTATTCTCACTGAACACCTTTAATACAGGAACAAGACTCTGGGTTTATCTGGCTGAACCCCTTTAATTCAGGAACCAGACTCTGGGACTATCTGACTGAACCCCTTAATATAGGAACCAGACACTGGGTTTATCTGACTGAACCGCTTTAATACAGGACCCAGACTCTGGGTTTATCTGACTAAACCCCTTTAATACAGAAACCAGGCTCTCGGTATATCTGGCTGAACCCCTTCAATACAGGAACCAGACTGTGGGTTTATCTGACTGAACCCCTTTAATACAGGACCCAGACTCTGGATTTATCTGATTGAACCCCTTTAATACAGGAACCAGACTCTGGCTTTATCTGAAAAAATCCCTTTAATACAGGAACCACACTCTGAGTTTATTCTCACTGAACACCTTTAATACAGGAACAAGACTCTGGGTTTATCTGGCTGAACCCCTTTAATTCAGGAACCAGACTCTGGGACTATCTGACTGAACCCCTTAATATAGGAACCAGACACTGGGTTTATCTGACTGAACCGCTTTAATACAGGACCCAGACTCTGGGTTTATCTGACTAAACCCCTTTAATACAGAAACCAGGCTCTCGGTATATCTGGCTGAGCCACTTTAATACAGGAACCAAACTCTGGGTTTATTCTCACTGAACCCCTTTTAGACAGGAACCAGGCACTGGGTTTAACTGTCTGAACCACATTAATACAGGAATCTGACTCTGGGTTTATCTATCTGAACCCCTATAATACAGTTAGAAGATTCTGGTTTTATCTGACTGAACCCCTTTAATACAGGAACCAGACTCTGGGTTTATTCTCACTGAACCCCTTTAATACAGGAAGCAGACTCTGGGTTTATCTGACTGAACGCCTTTAATACAGGAACAAGACTCTGGGTTTATCTGACTGAACCCTTTTAATACAGGAACCAGACTCTGGGTTTATCTGTCTGAACCCCTTTAATACAGGAACCAGGCTCTGGGTATATATGACTGAACCCCTTTAATACTGGAACCAGGCTCTGGGATTATCTGTCTGAACCCCTTTAATACAGTAACCAGGCTCTGGGTATATCTGACTAAACCCCTTTTATACGGGAACCAGACTCTGGGTTTATTCTCACTGAACCCCTTTAATACAGGAACAAGACTCTGGGTTTATCTGACTGAACCCCTTTAATACAGGACCCAGACTCTGGGTTTATCTGACTGAACGCCATTAATACAGGAACCAGACTCTGGGTTTAACTGATTAATCCCCTTTAATACAGGAACCAGACTCAGGGTTTATCTGTCTGAACCCCATTAATACAGAAACCTGGCTCTGGGTATATCTGACTGAACCCCTTTAATATTGGAACCAAACTCTGGGTTTATTCTCACTGAACCTCTTTAACACTGGAACCAGGCACTGGGTTTATCTGTCTGAACCCCATTAATACAGGAATCTGACTCTGGGTTTATCTGTCTGAACCCCTTTAATACAGGAACAAGATTCTGGTTTTATCTGACTGAACCCCTTTAATACAGGAACCAGACTCTGGGTTCATTCTCACTGAACCCCTTTAATACAGGAAGCAGACTCTAGGTTTATCTGACTGAACGCCTTTAACACAGGAACCAGACTCTGAGTTTATCTGACTGAACCCTTTTAATACAGGAATCAGACTCTGGTTTTATCTGACTGAACGCCTTTAGTACAGGAATCAGACTCTGGGTTTATCAGACAGAACACATTTAATAAAGGAATTAGACTCTTGGATTATCTGACTGAACCCCTTTAATACTGGAACCAGACTGTGGGTTTATCTGACTGAACCCCTTTAATACAGGACCCAGACTCTGGGTTTATCCTATTGAACCCCTCTAATACAGGAACCAGACTCTGGGTGTATCTGTTGAACCACTTTTATACAGGATCCAGACTCTTGGTTTATCTGACTAAACCCCTTTAATACAGGAACCAGACTCTGAGTGTATTCTCACTTAACCCCTTTAATAAAGGAATTAGACTCTGGGATTAGCTAACTGAAACCCCTTTAATACAGGAAACGGACTCTGGGTTTATCTGTCTGAACCCCTTTAATACAGGAACCAGGCTCTGGGTATATCTGACTGAACCCCTTTAATACAGGAACCAGACTCTAGGTTTATTCTCGCTGAACCCCTTTAAGACAGGTACAAGACTCTGGGTTTATCTGACTGATCCCGTTTTATACAGGAATTAGACTCTGGGTTTATCTGACTGAACCCCTTTAATACAGAAACCAGGCTCTGGGTTTATCTGACTGAACACCTTTAATACGGGAACCAGACTCTGGGTTTATTCTCACTGAACACCTTTAATACAGGAACCAGACTCGGGTTTATTCTCACTGAAACCCTTTAAGACAGGAACAAGACTCTTGGTTTATCTAACTGAACCCCTTTAATACAGGAACCAGACTCTGGGTTTATCTGTCTGAACCCCTTTAATACAGGAACCAGACTCTGGGTATATCTGGCTGAACCCCTTTAATACAGGAACCAGACTCTGGGTTTATCTGTCTGAACCCCTTTAATACAGGAACCAGACTCTGGGTATATCTGGCTGAACCCCTTTAATACAGGAACCAGAATGTGGGTTTATCTGACTAAACCCCTTTAATACAGGATTCAGTCTCTGGGTTTTTCTGACTAGACCCCTTTAAGACAGGACCCTGACTCTGGGTTAATCTGATTGAACCCCTCTAATACAGGAACCAGACTCAGGGTGTATCTGACTGAACCCCTTTAAGAAAGGAACAAGACTCTGGGTTTATCTTTCTGAACCCATTTAATACAGGAACCAGACTCTGGTTATATCTGATTGAACCCCTTTAATACAGGAACCAGAATCTGGGTATATCTGACTGAACCCCTTTAATACAGGAACGAGACTCTGGGTTTATCTGACTGAACCCCTTTAATACAGGAACCAGTCTCAGGGTTTATCTGAATGAAACCCTTTAATACAGGACCCAGACTCTGGGTTTACCTGACTGAACCCCTTTAATACAGGAACCAGACTCTGGGTTTATCTGATTGAACCCCATTAATACAGGAACTAGACAGTGGGTTTATCTGACTGAAACCCTTTAATACAGGAATGAGACTCTGGGATTATCTGACTGAACCCCATTAATACAGGAACCAGATTCTGGGTTGATCTGTCTGAACCCCTTTAATAAAGGAATCATACTCTGGGTTTATCTGACTGAACCCCTTTAATACAGGAACCAGACTGTGGGTTTATCTGTCTGAACCCCTTTAATACAGGAAACAGGCTCTGGTTAGATCTGACTGAACCCCTTTAATACTGGAACCCGACTCTGGTTTATCTGTCTGAACCCCTTTAATACAGGAACAAGACTCTGGGTTTACCTGATTGAACTCCTTTAATACAGGAACCAGACTCTGGGTTTATCTGATTGAACCCCTTTAATACAGGAACCAGACTGTGGGTTTATCTGACTGAACCCCTTTAATACAGGAATTAGACTCTGGGATTATCTGACTGAACCCCTTTAATACAGGATCCAGACTCTGGGTTGATCTGTCTGAACCCCTTTAATACATGAACCAAACTCTGGGTTTATCTCACTGAACCCCTTTAATACAGGAACCAGACTGTGGGTTTATCTGACTGAACCCCTTTAATACAGGAATCATACTCTTGGTTTATCTGACTGAACCCCTTTAATACAGGAAAAAGACTCTGGGTTTGTCTGTCTGATCCCCTTTAATACAGGAACCACGCTCTTGGTATATCTGACTGAACCCTTTTAATACTAGAACCAGACTCTGGGTTTATCTGTCTGAACCCCTTTAATACAGGAACCAGGCTCTGGGTATATCTGACTGAACCCCTTTAATACATGAACCAGACTCTCGGTTTATTCTCACTGAACCCCTTTAATGCAGGAACCAGACGCTTGGTTTATTTTTACTGAACCCCTTTAAGACAGGACCCAAACTCTGGGTATATCTGATTGAACCCCTCTAATACAGGAACCAGATTCAGGGTGTATCTGACTGAACCAATTTAATACAGGAAGCAGACTCTGGGTTTATCTGACTAAACCCCTTTAGTACAATAACCAGGCTCTGAGTTTATTCTCACTCAACCCCTTTAATACCGGAACAAGACTCTGGGTTTATCTGACTGAACCCCTTTAATACAGGAACCAGACTCTGGGTTTAACTGATTAATCCCCTTTAATACAGGAACCAGACTCAGGGTTTATCTGTCTGAACCCCATTAATACAGAAACCTGGCTCTGGGTATATCTGACTGAACCCCTTTAATATTGGAACCAAACTCTGGGTTTATTCTCACTGAACCTCTTTAACACTGGAACCAGGCACTGGGTTTATCTGTCTGAACCCCATTAATACAGGAATCTGACTCTGGGTTTATCTGTCTGAACCCCTTTAATACAGGAACAAGATTCTGGTTTTATCTGACTGAACCCCTTTAATACAGGAACCAGACTCTGGGTTCATTCTCACTGAACCCCTTTAATACAGGAAGCAGACTCTAGGTTTATCTGACTGAACGCCTTTAACACAGGAACCAGACTCTGAGTTTATCTGACTGAACCCTTTTAATACAGGAATCAGACTCTGGTTTTATCTGACTGAACGCCTTTAGTACAGGAATCAGACTCTGGGTTTATCAGACAGAACACATTTAATAAAGGAATTAGACTCTTGGATTATCTGACTGAACCCCTTTAATACTGGAACCAGACTGTGGGTTTATCTGACTGAACCCCTTTAATACAGGACCCAGACTCTGGGTTTATCCTATTGAACCCCTCTAATACAGGAACCAGACTCTGGGTGTATCTGTTGAACCACTTTTATACAGGATCCAGACTCTTGGTTTATCTGACTAAACCCCTTTAATACAGGAACCAGACTCTGAGTGTATTCTCACTTAACCCCTTTAATAAAGGAATTAGACTCTGGGATTAGCTAACTGAAACCCCTTTAATACAGGAAACGGACTCTGGGTTTATCTGTCTGAACCCCTTTAATACAGGAACCAGGCTCTGGGTATATCTGACTGAACCCCTTTAATACAGGAACCAGACTCTAGGTTTATTCTCGCTGAACCCCTTTAAGACAGGTACAAGACTCTGGGTTTATCTGACTGATCCCGTTTTATACAGGAATTAGACTCTGGGTTTATCTGACTGAACCCCTTTAATACAGAAACCAGGCTCTGGGTTTATCTGACTGAACACCTTTAATACGGGAACCAGACTCTGGGTTTATTCTCACTGAACCCCTTTAATACAGGAACCAGACTCAGGGTTTATCTGTCTGAACCCCATTAATACAGAAACCTGGCTCTGGGTATATCTGATTGAACCCCTTTAATATTGGAACCAAACTCTGGGTTTATTCTCACTGAACCCCTTTAAGACTGGAACCAGGCACTGGGTTTATCTGTCTGAACCCCATTAATACAGGAATCTGACTCTGGGTTTATCTGTCTGAACCACTTTAATACAGGAACAAGATTCTGGTTTTATCTGACTGAACCCCTTTAATACAGGAACCAGACTCTGGGTTCATTCTCACTGAACCCCTTTAATACAGGAAGCGGACTCTAGGTTTATCTGACTGAACCCCTTGAATACAGGAACCAGACACTGGGTTTATCTGACTGAACCCCTTTAATACAGGAACAAGACTCTGGGTTCACCTGTCTGAACCCCTTTAATAAATGAACAAGATTCTGGTTTTATCTGACTGAACCCCTTTAATACAGGAACCAGACTCTGGGTTTATCTGAATGAACCCCTTTAATACAGGAACAAGACTGTGGCTTTATCTGACTGAACCCCATTAATACAGGATTTAGACTCTGGGTTTATCTGTCTGAACCCCTTTAATACAGGAACTGGGCTCTGGGTATATATGACTGAACCCCTTTAATACTGGAACCAGGCTCAGGGTTTATCTTTCTGAACCCCTTTAATACAGTAACCAGGCTCTCGGTATGTCTGACTGAACCCCTTTAATACGGGAACCAGACTCTGGGTTTATTCTCACTGAACCCCTTTAAGACAGGAACCAGGCTCTGGGTACATATGACTGAACCCCTTTAATACTGGAACCAGGCTCTGGGTTTATCTGTCTGAACCCCTTTAATACAGTAACCAGGCTCTCGGTATATCTGACTGAACCCCTTTAATACGGGAACCAGACTCTGGGTTTATCTGACTGAACCCCTTTAATACAGGACCCAGAATCTGGGTTTAGTTGATTGAACCCCATTAATACAGGACCAAGACTCTGGGTTTAGCTGATTGAACCCCTATAATACAGGAACCAGACTCTCGGTTTATCTGATTGAACCCCTTTAATACAGGAACCAGACTGTGGCTTTATCTGATTGAACCCCATTAATACAGGAATTAGACTCTGGGATTATCTGACTGAACCCCTTTAATATAGGAACCTGGCTCTGGGATTATCTGATTGAACCCCTTTAATACAGGATCCAGACTGTGGGTTTATCTGACTGAACCCCTTTAATACAGGAATTAGACTCTGGGATTATCTGACTGAACCCCATTAATACAGGAACCAGACTCTGGGTTGATCTATCTGAACCCCTTTAATACAGGAACCAGACTATGGGTTTATCTGACTGAAACCCTTTAATACAGGAACCAGGCACTGGGTTTATCTGACTGAACCCCATTAATACAGGAATCAGACTCTGGGTTTATCTGACTGAACCCCTGGAATACAGGAACCAGACACTGGGTTTATCTGACTGAACCCCTTTAATACAGGAACAAGACTCTGGGTTCACCTGTCTGAACCCCTTTAATAAATGAACAAGATTCTGGTTTTATCTGACTGAACACCTTTAATACAGGAACCAGACTCTGGGTTTATCTGAATGAACACCTTTAATACAGGAACAAGACCCTGGGTTTATTCTCACTGAACCCCCTTAATACAGGAACCAGACTCTGGGTTTATCTGACTGAACCCCTTTAATACAGGAACCAGTCTCTGGGTTTATTTGACTGAACCCCTTTAATACAGGAACCAGACTCTGGGTTTATCTGTCTGAACCCTTTAAATACAGGAAACAGGCTCTGGGTATATCTGACTGAACCCCTTTAATACAGGAATCAGACAGTGGGTTTATCTGACTGAACGCCTTTAGTACAGGAATCAGACTCTGGGATTATCTGACTGAACCCCTTCAATACAGGAACCAGACTGTGGGTTTATCTGACTGAACCCATTTAATACAGGACCCAGACTCTGGATTTATCTGATTGAACCCCTTTAATACAGGAACCAGACTCTGGCTTTATCTGAAAAAATCCCTTTAATACAGGAACCAGACTCTGAGTTTATTCTCACTGAACACCTTTAATACAGGAACAAGACTCTGGGTTTATCTGGCTGAACCCCTTTAATTCAGGAACCAGACTCTGGGACTATCTGACTGAACCCCTTAATATAGGAACCAGACACTGGGTTTATCTGACTGAACCGCTTTAATACAGGACCCAGACTCTGGGTTTATCTGACTAAACCCCTTTAATACAGAAACCAGGCTCTCGGTATATCTGGCTGAACCACTTTAATACAGGAACCAAACTCTGGGTTTATTCTCACTGAACCCCTTTTAGACAGGAACCAGGCACTGGGTTTAACTGTCTGAACCACATTAATACAGTAATCTGACTCTGGGTTTATCTATCTGAACCCCTATAATACAGTTAGAAGATTCTGGTTTTGTCTGACTGAACCCCTTTAATACAGGAACCAGACTCTGGGTTTATTCTCACTGAACCCCTTTAATACAGGAACAAGACTCTGGGTTTATCTGACTTATCCCTTTTAATACAGGAACCAGACTCTGGGTTTATCTGTCTGAACCCCTTTAATACAGGAACCAGGCTCTGGGTATATATGACTGAACCCCTTTAATACTGGAACCAGGCTCTGGGATTATCTGTCTGAACCCCTTTAATACAGTAACCAGGCTCTGGGTATATCTGACTAAACCCCTTTTATACGGGAACCAGACTCTGGGTTTATTCTCACTGAACCCATTTAATACAGGAACAAGACTCTGGGTTTATCTGACTGAACGCCATTAATACAGGAACCAGACTCTGGGTTTAACTGATTAATCCCCTTTAATACAGGAACCAGACTCAGGGTTTATCTGTCTGAACCCCATTAATACAGAAACCTGGCTCTGGGTACATCTGACTGAACCCCTTTAATATTGGAACCAAACTCTGGGTTTATTCTCACTGAACCCCTTTAAGACTGGAACCAGGCACTGGGTTTATCTGTCTGAACCCCATTAATACAGGAATCTGACTCTGGGTTTATCTGTCTGAACCCCTTTAATACAGGAACAAGATTCTGGTTTTATCTGACTGAACCCCTTTAATACAGGAACCAGACTCTGGGTTCATTCTCACTGAACCCCTTTAATACAGGAAGCAGACTCTAGGTTTATCTGACTGAACCCCTTGAATACAGGAACCAGACACTGGGTTTATCTGACTGAACCCCTTTAATACAGGAACAGGACTCTGGGTTCACCTGTCTGAACCCCTTTAATAAATGAACAAGATTCTGGTTTTATCTGACTGAACCCCTTTAATACAGGAACCAGACTCTGGGTTTATCTGAATGAACCCCTTTAATACAGGAACAAGACTGTGGCTTTATCTGACTGAACCCCATTAATACAGGATTTAGACTCTGGGTGTATCTGTCTGAACCCCTTTAATACAGGAACTGGGCTCTGGGTATATATGACTGAACCCCTTTAATACTGGAACCAGGCTCAGGGTTTATCTTTCTGAACCCCTTTAATACAGTAACCAGGCTCTCGGTATGTCTGACTGAACCCCTTTAATACGGGAACCAGACTCTGGGTTTATTCTCACTGAACCCCTTTAAGACAGGAACCAGGCTCTGGGTACATATGACTGAACCCCTTTAATACTGGAACCAGGCTCTGGGTTTATCTGTCTGAACCCCTTTAATACAGTAACCAGGCTCTCGGTATATCTGACTGAACCCCTTTAATACGGGAACCAGACTCTGGGTTTATCTGACTGAACCCCTTTAATACAGGACCCAGAATCTGGGTTTAGCTGATTGAACCCCATTAATACAGGACCAAGACTCTGGGTTTAGCTGATTGAACCCCTTTAATACAGGAACCAGACTCTCGGTTTATCTGATTGAACCCCTTTAATACAGGAACCAGACTGTGGCTTTATCTGATTGAACCCCATTAATACAGGAATTAGACTCTGGGATTATCTGACTGAACCCCTTTAATATAGGAACCTGGCTCTGGGATTATCTGATTGAACCCCTTTAATACAGGAACCAGACTGTGGGTCTATCTGACTGAACCCCTTTAATACAGGAATTAGACTCTGGGTTTATCTGACTGAACCCCTTTAATACAGGAACCAGACTCTGGATTTATTCTCACTGAAACCCTTAAAAACTGGAACCAGGCACTGGGTTTATCTGACTGAACCCCATTAATACAGGAATCTGACTCTGGGTTTATCTGACTGAACCCCTTGAACACAGGAACCAGACACTGGGTTTATCTGACTGAACCCCGTTAATACAGGAACAAGACTCAGGGTTTATCTGTCTGAACCCCTTTAATACAAGAACAAGATTCTGGTTTTATCTGACTGAACCCCTTTAATACAGGAACCAGACACTGGGTTTAACTGACTGAACCCCTTTAATACATAAACCAGAAGCTGGGTTTATTCTCACTGAACCCCCTTAATACAGGAACCAGACTCTGGGTTTATCTGACTGAACCCCTTTAATACAGGAACCAGTCTCTGGGTTTATTTGACTGAACCCCTTTAATACAGGAACCAGACTCTGGGTTTATCTGTCTGAACCCTTTAAATACAGGAAACAGGCTCTGGGTATATCTGACTGAACCCCTTTAATACAGGAATCAGACAGTGGGTTTATCTGACTGAACGCCTTTAGTACAGGAATCAGACTCTGGGATTATCTGACTGAACCCCTTCAATACAGGAACCAGACTGTGGGTTTATCTGACTGAACCCCTTTAATACAGGACCCAGACTCTGGATTTATCTGATTGAACCCCTTTAATACAGGAACCAGACTCTGGCTTTATCTGAAAAAATCCCTTTAATACAGGAACCAGACTCTGAGTTTATTCTCACTGAACACCTTTAATACAGGAACAAGACTCTGGGTTTATCTGGCTGAACCCCTTTAATTCAGGAACCAGACTCTGGGACTATCTGACTGAACCCCTTAATATAGGAACCAGACACTGGGTTTATCTGACTGAACCGCTTTAATACAGGACCCAGACTCTGGGTTTATCTGACTAAACCCCTTTAATACAGAAACCAGGCTCTCGGTATATCTGGCTGAACCCCTTCAATACAGGAACCAGACTGTGGGTTTATCTGACTGAACCCCTTTAATACAGGACCCAGACTCTGGATTTATCTGATTGAACCCCTTTAATACAGGAACCAGACTCTGGCTTTATCTGAAAAAATCCCTTTAATACAGGAACCACACTCTGAGTTTATTCTCACTGAACACCTTTAATACAGGAACAAGACTCTGGGTTTATCTGGCTGAACCCCTTTAATTCAGGAACCAGACTCTGGGACTATCTGACTGAACCCCTTAATATAGGAACCAGACACTGGGTTTATCTGACTGAACCGCTTTAATACAGGACCCAGACTCTGGGTTTATCTGACTAAACCCCTTTAATACAGAAACCAGGCTCTCGGTATATCTGGCTGAGCCACTTTAATACAGGAACCAAACTCTGGGTTTATTCTCACTGAACCCCTTTTAGACAGGAACCAGGCACTGGGTTTAACTGTCTGAACCACATTAATACAGGAATCTGACTCTGGGTTTATCTATCTGAACCCCTATAATACAGTTAGAAGATTCTGGTTTTATCTGACTGAACCCCTTTAATACAGGAACCAGACTCTGGGTTTATTCTCACTGAACCCCTTTAATACAGGAAGCAGACTCTGGGTTTATCTGACTGAACGCCTTTAATACAGGAACAAGACTCTGGGTTTATCTGACTGAACCCTTTTAATACAGGAACCAGACTCTGGGTTTATCTGTCTGAACCCCTTTAATACAGGAACCAGGCTCTGGGTATATATGACTGAACCCCTTTAATACTGGAACCAGGCTCTGGGATTATCTGTCTGAACCCCTTTAATACAGTAACCAGGCTCTGGGTATATCTGACTAAACCCCTTTTATACGGGAACCAGACTCTGGGTTTATTCTCACTGAACCCCTTTAATACAGGAACAAGACTCTGGGTTTATCTGACTGAACCCCTTTAATACAGGACCCAGACTCTGGGTTTATCTGACTGAACGCCATTAATACAGGAACCAGACTCTGGGTTTAACTGATTAATCCCCTTTAATACAGGAACCAGACTCAGGGTTTATCTGTCTGAACCCCATTAATACAGAAACCTGGCTCTGGGTATATCTGACTGAACCCCTTTAATATTGGAACCAAACTCTGGGTTTATTCTCACTGAACCTCTTTAACACTGGAACCAGGCACTGGGTTTATCTGTCTGAACCCCATTAATACAGGAATCTGACTCTGGGTTTATCTGTCTGAACCCCTTTAATACAGGAACAAGATTCTGGTTTTATCTGACTGAACCCCTTTAATACAGGAACCAGACTCTGGGTTCATTCTCACTGAACCCCTTTAATACAGGAAGCAGACTCTAGGTTTATCTGACTGAACGCCTTTAACACAGGAACCAGACTCTGAGTTTATCTGACTGAACCCTTTTAATACAGGAATCAGACTCTGGTTTTATCTGACTGAACGCCTTTAGTACAGGAATCAGACTCTGGGTTTATCAGACAGAACACATTTAATAAAGGAATTAGACTCTTGGATTATCTGACTGAACCCCTTTAATACTGGAACCAGACTGTGGGTTTATCTGACTGAACCCCTTTAATACAGGACCCAGACTCTGGGTTTATCCTATTGAACCCCTCTAATACAGGAACCAGACTCTGGGTGTATCTGTTGAACCACTTTTATACAGGATCCAGACTCTTGGTTTATCTGACTAAACCCCTTTAATACAGGAACCAGACTCTGAGTGTATTCTCACTTAACCCCTTTAATAAAGGAATTAGACTCTGGGATTAGCTAACTGAAACCCCTTTAATACAGGAAACGGACTCTGGGTTTATCTGTCTGAACCCCTTTAATACAGGAACCAGGCTCTGGGTATATCTGACTGAACCCCTTTAATACAGGAACCAGACTCTAGGTTTATTCTCGCTGAACCCCTTTAAGACAGGTACAAGACTCTGGGTTTATCTGACTGATCCCGTTTTATACAGGAATTAGACTCTGGGTTTATCTGACTGAACCCCTTTAATACAGAAACCAGGCTCTGGGTTTATCTGACTGAACACCTTTAATACGGGAACCAGACTCTGGGTTTATTCTCACTGAACACCTTTAATACAGGAACCAGACTCGGGTTTATTCTCACTGAAACCCTTTAAGACAGGAACAAGACTCTTGGTTTATCTAACTGAACCCCTTTAATACAGGAACCAGACTCTGGGTTTATCTGTCTGAACCCCTTTAATACAGGAACCAGACTCTGGGTATATCTGGCTGAACCCCTTTAATACAGGAACCAGACTCTGGGTTTATCTGTCTGAACCCCTTTAATACAGGAACCAGACTCTGGGTATATCTGGCTGAACCCCTTTAATACAGGAACCAGAATGTGGGTTTATCTGACTAAACCCCTTTAATACAGGATTCAGTCTCTGGGTTTTTCTGACTAGACCCCTTTAAGACAGGACCCTGACTCTGGGTTAATCTGATTGAACCCCTCTAATACAGGAACCAGACTCAGGGTGTATCTGACTGAACCCCTTTAAGAAAGGAACAAGACTCTGGGTTTATCTTTCTGAACCCATTTAATACAGGAACCAGACTCTGGTTATATCTGATTGAACCCCTTTAATACAGGAACCAGAATCTGGGTATATCTGACTGAACCCCTTTAATACAGGAACGAGACTCTGGGTTTATCTGACTGAACCCCTTTAATACAGGAACCAGTCTCAGGGTTTATCTGAATGAAACCCTTTAATACAGGACCCAGACTCTGGGTTTACCTGACTGAACCCCTTTAATACAGGAACCAGACTCTGGGTTTATCTGATTGAACCCCATTAATACAGGAACTAGACAGTGGGTTTATCTGACTGAAACCCTTTAATACAGGAATGAGACTCTGGGATTATCTGACTGAACCCCATTAATACAGGAACCAGATTCTGGGTTGATCTGTCTGAACCCCTTTAATAAAGGAATCATACTCTGGGTTTATCTGACTGAACCCCTTTAATACAGGAACCAGACTGTGGGTTTATCTGTCTGAACCCCTTTAATACAGGAAACAGGCTCTGGTTAGATCTGACTGAACCCCTTTAATACTGGAACCCGACTCTGGGTTTATCTGTCTGAACCCCTTTAATACAGGACCCAGACTCTGGGTTTACCTGATTGAACTCCTTTAATACAGGAACCAGACTCTGGGTTTATCTGATTGAACCCCTTTAATACAGGAACCAGACTGTGGGTTTATCTGACTGAACCCCTTTAATACAGGAATTAGACTCTGGGATTATCTGACTGAACCCCTTTAATACAGGATCCAGACTCTGGGTTGATCTGTCTGAACCCCTTTAATACATGAACCAAACTCTGGGTTTATCTCACTGAACCCCTTTAATACAGGAACCAGACTGTGGGTTTATCTCACTGAACCCCTTTAATACAGGAATCATACTCTTGGTTTATCTGACTGAACCCCTTTAATACAGGAACCAGGCTCTGGGTATATCTGACTAAACCCCTTTTATACGGGAACCAGACTCTGGGTTTATTCTCACTGAACCCCTTTAATACAGGAACAAGACTCTGGGTTTATCTGACTGAACGCCATTAATACAGGAACCAGACTCTGGGTTTAACTGATTAATCCCCTTTAATACAGGAACCAGACTCAGGGTTTATCTGTCTGAACCCCATTAATACAGAAACCTGGCTCTGGGTATATCTGACTGAACCCCTTTAATATTGGAACCAAACTCTGGGTTTATTCTCACTGAACCCCTTTAAGACTGGAACCAGGCACTGGGTTTATCTGTCTGAACCCCATTAATACAGGAATCTGACTCTGGGTTTATCTGTCTGAACCCCTTTAATACAGGAACAAGATTCTGGTTTTATCTGACTGAACCCCTTTAATACAGGAACCAGACTCTGGGTTCATTCTCACTGAACCCCTTTAATACAGGAAGCAGACTCTAGGTTTATCTGACTGAACCCCTTGAATACAGGAACCAGACACTGGGTTTATCTGACTGAACCCCTTTAATACAGGAACAAGACTCTGGGTTCACCTGTCTGAACCCCTTTAATAAATGAACAAGATTCTGGTTTTATCTGACTGAACCCCTTTAATACAGGAACCAGACTCTGGGTTTATCTGAATGAACCCCTTTAATACAGGAACAAGACTGTGGCTTTATCTGACTGAACCCCATTAATACAGGATTTAGACTCTGGGTTTATCTGTCTGAACCCCTTTAATACAGGAACTGGGCTCTGGGTATATATGACTGAACCCCTTTAATACTGGAACCAGGCTCAGGGTTTATCTTTCTGAACCCCTTTAATACAGTAACCAGGCTCTCGGTATGTCTGACTGAACCCCTTTAATACGGGAACCAGACTCTGGGTTTATTCTCACTGAACCCCTTTAAGACAGGAACCAGGCTCTGGGTACATATGACTGAACCCCTTTAATACTGGAACCAGGCTCTGGGTTTATCTGTCTGAACCCCTTTAATACAGTAACCAGGCTCTCGGTATATCTGACTGAACCCCTTTAATACGGGAACCAGACTCTGGGTTTATCTGACTGAACTCCTTTAATACAGGACCCAGAATCTGGGTTTAGCTGATTGAACCCCATTAATACAGGACCAAGACTCTGGGTTTAGCTGATTGAACCCCTTTAATACAGGAACCAGACTCTCGGATTATCTGATTGAACCCCTTTAATACAGGAACCAGACTGTGGCTTTATCTGATTGAACCCCATTAATACAGGAATTAGACTCTGGGATTATCTGACTGAACCCCTTTAATATAGGAACCTGGCTCTGGGATTATCTGATTGAACCCCTTTAATACAGGAACCAGACTGTGGGTCTATCTGACTGAACCCCTTTAATACAGGAATTAGACTCTGGGTTTATCTGACTGAACCCCTTTAATACAGGAACCTGACTCTGGATTTATTCTCACTGAAACCCTTAAAAACTGGAACCAGGCACTGGGTTTATCTGACTGAACCCCATTAATACAGGAATCTGACTCTGGGTTTATCTGACTGAACCCCTTGAACACAGGAACCAGACACTGGGTTTATCTGACTGAACCCCGTTAATACAGGAACAAGACTCAGGGTTTATCTGTCTGAACCCCTTTAATACAAGAACAAGATTCTGGTTTTATCTGACTGAACCCCTTTAATACAGGAACCAGACACTGGGTTTAACTGACTGAACCCCTTTAATACATAAACCAGAAGCTGGGTTTATTCTCACTGAACCCCCTTAATACAGGAACCAGACTCTGGGTTTATCTGACTGAACCCCTTTAATACAGGAACCAGTCTCTGGGTTTATTTGACTGAACCCCTTTAATACAGGAACCAGACTCTGGGTTTATCTGTCTGAACCCTTTAAATACAGGAAACAGGCTCTGGGTATATCTGACTGAACCCCTTTAATACAGGAATCAGACAGTGGGTTTATCTGACTGAACGCCTTTAGTACAGGAATCAGACTCTGGGATTATCTGACTGAACCCCTTCAATACAGGAACCAGACTGTGGGTTTATCTGACTGAACCCCTTTAATACAGGACCCAGACTCTGGATTTATCTGATTGAACCCCTTTAATACAGGAACCAGACTCTGGCTTTATCTGAAAAAATCCCTTTAATACAGGAACCACACTCTGAGTTTATTCTCACTGAACACCTTTAATACAGGAACAAGACTCTGGGTTTATCTGGCTGAACCCCTTTAATTCAGGAACCAGACTCTGGGACTATATGACTGAACCCCTTAATATAGGAACCAGACACTGGGTTTATCTGACTGAACCGCTTTAATACAGGACCCAGACTCTGGGTTTATCTGACTAAACCCCTTTAATACAGAAACCAGGCTCTCGGTATATCTGGCTGAGCCACTTTAATACAGGAACCAAACTCTGGGTTTATTCTCACTGAACCCCTTTTAGACAGGAACCAGGCACTGGGTTTAACTGTCTGAACCACATTAATACAGGAATCTGACTCTGGGTTTATCTATCTGAACCCCTATAATACAGTTAGAAGATTCTGGTTTTATCTGACTGAACCCCTTTAATACAGGAACCAGACTCTGGGTTTATTCTCACTGAACCCCTTTAATACAGGAAGCAGACTCTGGGTTTATCTGACTGAACGCCTTTAATACAGGAACAAGACTCTGGGTTTATCTGACTGAACCCTTTTAATACAGGAACCAGACTCTGGGTTTATCTGTCTGAACCCCTTTAATACAGGAACCAGGCTCTGGGTATATATGACTGAACCCCTTTAATACTGGAACCAGGCTCTGGGATTATCTGTCTGAACCCCTTTAATACAGTAACCAGGCTCTGGGTATATCTGACTAAACCCCTTTTATACGGGAACCAGACTCTGGGTTTATTCTCACTGAACCCCTTTAATACAGGAACAAGACTCTGGGTTTATCTGACTGAACCCCTTTAATACAGGACCCAGACTCTGGGTTTATCTGACTGAACGCCATTAATACAGGAACCAGACTCTGGGTTTAACTGATTAATCCCCTTTAATACAGGAACCAGACTCAGGGTTTATCTGTCTGAATCCCATTAATACAGAAACCTGGCTCTGGGTATATCTGACTGAACCCCTTTAATATTGGAACCAAACTCTGGGTTTATTCTCACTGAACCTCTTTAACACTGGAACCAGGCACTGGGTTTATCTGTCTGAACCCCATTAATACAGGAATCTGACTCTGGGTTTATCTGTCTGAACCCCTTTAATACAGGAACAAGATTCTGGTTTTATCTGACTGAACCCCTTTAATACAGGAACCAGACTCTGGGTTCATTCTCACTGAACCCCTTTAATACAGGAAGCAGACTCTAGGTTTATCTGACTGAACGCCTTTAACACAGGAACCAGACTCTGAGTTTATCTGACTGAACCCTTTTAATACAGGAATCAGACTCTGGTTTTATCTGACTGAACGCCTTTAGTACAGGAATCAGACTCTGGGTTTATCAGACAGAACACATTTAATAAAGGAATTAGACTCTTGGATTATCTGACTGAACCCCTTTAATACTGGAACCAGACTGTGGGTTTATCTGACTGAACCCCTTTAATACAGGACCCAGACTCTGGGTTTATCCTATTGAACCCCTCTAATACAGGAACCAGACTCTGGGTGTATCTGTTGAACCACTTTTATACAGGATCCAGACTCTTGGTTTATCTGACTAAACCCCTTTAATACAGGAACCAGACTCTGAGTGTATTCTCACTTAACCCCTTTAATAAAGGAATTAGGCTCTGGGATTAGCTAACTGAAACCCCTTTAATACAGGAAACGGACTCTGGGTTTATCTGTCTGAACCCCTTTAATACAGGAACCAGGCTCTGGGTATATCTGACTGAACCCCTTTAATACAGGAACCAGACTCTAGGTTTATTCTCGCTGAACCCCTTTAAGACAGGTACAAGACTCTGGGTTTATCTGACTGATCCCGTTTTATACAGGAATTAGACTCTGGGTTTATCTGACTGAACCCCTTTAATACAGAAACCAGGCTCTGGGTTTATCTGACTGAACACCTTTAATACGGGAACCAGACTCTGGGTTTATTCTCACTGAACCCCTTTAATACAGGAACCAGACTCGGGTTTATTCTCACTGAAACCCTTTAAGACAGGAACAAGACTCTTGGTTTATCTAACTGAACCCCTTTAATACAGGAACCAGACTCTGGGTTTATCTGTCTGAACCCCTTTAATACAGGAACCAGACTCTGGGTATATCTGGCTGAACCCCTTTAATACAGGAACCAGACTCTGGGTTTATCTGTCTGAACCCCTTTAATACAGGAACCAGACTCTGGGTATATCTGGCTGAACCCCTTTAATACAGGAACCAGAATGTGGGTTTATCTGACTAAACCCCTTTAATACAGGATTCAGTCTCTGGGTTTTTCTGACTAGACCCCTTTAAGACAGGACCCTGACTCTGGGTTAATCTGATTGAACCCCTCTAATACAGGAACCAGACTCAGGGTGTATCTGACTGAACCCCTTTAAGAATGGAACAAGACTCTGGGTTTATCTTTCTGAACCCATTTAATACAGGAACCAGACTCTGGTTATATCTGATTGAACCCCTTTAATACAGGAACCAGAATCTGGGTATATCTGACTGAACCCCTTTAATACAGGAACGAGACTCTGGGTTTATCTGACTGAACCCCTTTAATACAGGAACCAGTCTCAGGGTTTATCTGAATGAAACCCTTTAATACAGGACCCAGACTCTGGGTTTACCTGACTGAACCCCTTTAATACAGGAACCAGACTCTGGGTTTATCTGATTGAACCCCATTAATACAGGAACTAGACAGTGGGTTTATCTGACTGAAACCCTTTAATACAGGAATGAGACTCTGGGATTATCTGACTGAACCCCATTAATACAGGAACCAGATTCTGGGTTGATCTGTCTGAACCCCTTTAATAAAGGAATCATACTCTGGGTTTATCTGACTGAACCCCTTTAATACAGGAACCAGACTGTGGGTTTATCTGTCTGAACCCCTTTAATACAGGAAACAGGCTCTGGTTAGATCTGACTGAACCCCTTTAATACTGGAACCCGACTCTGGGTTTATCTGTCTGAACCCCTTTAATACAGGACCCAGACTCTGGGTTTACCTGATTGAACTCCTTTAATACAGGAACCAGACTCTGGGTTTATCTGATTGAACCCCTTTAATACAGGAACCAGACTGTGGGTTTATCTGACTGAACCCCTTTAATACAGGAATTAGACTCTGGGATTATCTGACTGAACCCCTTTAATACAGGATCCAGACTCTGGGTTGATCTGTCTGAACCCCTTTAATACATGAACCAAACTCTGGGTTTATCTCACTGAACCCCTTTAATACAGGAACCAGACTGTGGGTTTATCTGACTGAACCCCTTTAATACAGGAAAAAGACTCTGGGTTTGTCTGTCTGATCCCCTTTAATACAGGAACCACGCTCTTGGTATATCTGACTGAACCCTTTTAATACTAGAACCAGACTCTGGGTTTATCTGTCTGAACACCTTTAATACAGGAACCAGGCTCTGGGTATATCTGACTGAACCCCTTTAATACATGAACCAGACTCTCGGTTTATTCTCACTGAACCCCTTTAATGCAGGAACCAGACGCTTGGTTTATTTTTACTGAACCCCTTTAAGACAGGACCCAAACTCTGGGTATATCTGATTGAACCCCTCTAATACAGGAACCAGATTCAGGGTGTATATGACTGAACCAATTTAATACAGGAAGCAGACTCTGGGTTTATCTGACTAAACCCCTTTAGTACAATAACCAGGCTCTGAGTTTATTCTCACTGAACCCCTTTAATACCGGAACAAGACTCTGGGTTTATCTGACTGAACCCCTTTAATACAGGAACCAGACTCTGGGACTATCTGACTGAACCCCTTAATACAGGAACCAGACTCGGGGTTTATCTGACTGAAAGCCTTTAATACAGGAACCAGACACTGGGTTAATCTGACTGAACCCCTTTAATACAGGAACCAGACTCTGGGTTTATTCTCACTGAACCCCTTTAAGACAGGAGCCAGGCACTGGGTTTATCTGACTGAACCCCATTAATACAGGAATCTGACTCTGGGTATATCTGACTGAACCCCTTGAATACAGGAAGAAGATTCTGGTTTTATCTGAGTGAACCCCTTTAATACAGGAACCAGACACTGGGTTTATCTGACTGAACCCCTTTAATACAGGAACCAGACTCTGGCTTTATCTGTCTGAACCCCTTTAATACAGGAACCAGTCTCTGGGTATATCTGACTGAACCCTTTTAATACTGGAACCAGGCTCTGGGTTTATCTGTCTGAACCCCTTTAATACAGTAACCAGGCTCTTGGTATATCTGACTGAACCCCTTTAATACAGGAACTAGAATGTGGGTTTATCTGACTGAACCCCATTAATACTGGAATCAGACTCTGGGTTTATCTGACTGAACCCCTTTTCTACAGGAATAAGACTCTGGGTTTATCTGACTGAACACATTTAATAAAGGAATTAGACTCTGGGATTTTCTGACTGAACTCCTTTAATACAGGATTCAGACTGTGAGTTTTTCTGACTGAACCACTTTAATACAGGACCCAGACTATGGGTTTATCTGATTGAACCACTCTAATACAGGAACCAGACTCTGGGTATATCTGACTGAATCCCTTTAATACTGGAACCAGACTCTGGGTTTATCTGTCTAAACCCCTTTAATACAGGAACCAGGCTCTGGGTTTATCTGGCTGAACCCCTTTAATACAGGAACCAGACTCTCGGTTTATTCTCACTGAACACCTTTAATACAGGAACCAGACTCTGGGTTTATCTGACTGAACCCCTTTAGTACAGGTATAAGACTTTGGGTTTATCTGACTGAACACATTTAATAAAGGAATAAAACTTGGAATTATCTGACTGAACCCCTTTAATACAGGATCCAGACTGTGAGTTTATCTGACTGAACCCCTTTAATACAGGACCCAGACTCTGGGTTTATCTGATTGAACCACTCTAATACAGGAACACGACTCTGGGTATATCTGACTGAACCCCTTTAAGACAGGAACAAGATACTGGGTTTATCTGACTGAACCCCTTTAATACAGGAAACAGATTCTGGGTTTATCTGTCTGAACCACTTTAATAGAGGAACCAGACTGTGGGTATTTTTGATTGAACCCCTTTAATAGAGCAACCAGAATCTGAGTTTATCTGACTGAACCTCTTTAATACAGGAACCAGACTCTGGGTTTATCTGACTCTACCCCTTTAATACAGGAACCAGAATCTGGGTTGATCTGACTGAAACCCTTTAATACAGGAATCTGACTCTGGGTTTATCTGACTGAATTCCTTGAATACAGGAACCTGACACTGGGTTTATCTGAATGAACCCCGTGAAAACAGGAACAGGACTCTGGGTTTATCTGACTGAACGCCTTTAATACAGGAACCAGACTCTCGGTTTATCTGTCTGAACCCCTTTAATACAGGAACCAGGCTCTGGGTATATCTGACTGAACCCCTTTAATACAGGAACCAGACTCTGGGTTTATCTGTCTGAACCCCTTTAATACAGGAACCAGTCTCTGGGTATATCTGACTGAACCCCATTGATACAGGAACCAGACTCTGAGTTTATCTGAATGAACCCCTTCAATGCAGTAACCAGACTCTGGGTATATATGACTGAACCCCTTTAATACTGGAACCAGGCTCAGGGTTTATCTTTCTGAACCCCTTTAATACAGTAACCAGGCTCTCGGTATGTCTGACTGAACCCCTTTAATACGGGAACCAGACTCTGGGTTTATTCTCACTGAACCCCTTTAAGACAGGAACCAGGCTCTGGGTACATATGACTGAACCCCTTTAATACTGGAACCAGGCTCTGGGTTTAACTGTCTGAACCCCTTTAATACAGTAACCAGGCTCTCGGTATATCTGACTGAACCCCTTTAATACGGGAACCAGACTCTGGGTTTATCTGACTGAACCCCTTTAATACAGGACCCAGACTCTGGGTTTAGCTGATTGAACCCCACTAATACAGGACCCAGACTCTGGGTTTAGCTGATTGAACCCCTTTAATACAGGAACCAGACTCTCGGTTTATCTGATTGAACCCCTTTAATACAGGAACCAGACTGTGGCTTTATCTGATTGAACCCCATTAATACAGGAATTAGACTCTGGGATTATCTGACTGAACCCCTTTAATATAGGAACCTGGCTCTGGGATTAACTGATTGAACCCCTTTAATACAGGAACAAGACTGTGGGTTTATCTGACTGAACCCCTTTAATACAGGAATTAGACTCTGGGATTATCTGACTGAACCCCTTTAATATAGGAACCTGGCTCTGGGATTAACTGATTGAACCCCTTTAATACAGGAACCAGACTGTGGGTTTATCTGACTGAACCCCTTTAATACAGGAATTAGACTCTGGGTTGATCTGTCTGAACCCCTTTAATACAGGAACCAGACTCGGGGTTTATCTGACTGAACCCCTTTAATACAGGAACCAGGCACTGGGTTTATCTGACTGAACCCCATTAATACAGGAATCAGACTCTGGGTTTATCTGACTGAACCCCTTGAATACAGGAACCAGACACTGGGTTTATCTGACTGAACCTCTTTAATACAGGAACAAGACTCTGGGTTCACCTGTCTGAACCCCTTTAATAAATGAACAAGATTCTGGTTTTATCTGACTGAACCCCTTTAATACAGGAACCAGACTCTGGGTTTATCTGAATGAACCCCTTTAATTCAGGAACAAGACTGTGGCTTTATCTGACTGAACCCCATTAATACAGGATTTAGACTCTGGGTTTATCTGTCTGAACCCCTTTAATACAGGAACCGGGCTCTGGGTATATATGACTGAACCCCTTTAATACTGGAACCAGGCTCAGGGTTTATCTTTCTGAACCCCTTTAATACAGTAACCAGGCTCTCGGTATGTCTGACTGAACCCCTTTAATACGGGAACCAGACTCTGGGTTTATTCTCACTGAACCCCTTTAAGACAGGAACCAGGCTCTGGGTACATATGACTGAACCCCTTTAATACTGGAACCAGGCTCTGGGTTTATCTGTCTGAACCCCTTTAATACAGTAACCAGGCTCTCGGTATATCTGACTGAACCCCTTTAATACGGGAACCAGACTCTGGGTTTATCTGACTGAACCCAATTTAATACAGGACCCAGACTCTGGGTTTAGCTGATTGAACCCCTTTAATACAGGACCCAGACTCTGGGTTTAGCTGATTGAACCCCTTTAATACAGGAACCAGAGTCTCGGTTTATCTGATTGAACCCCTTTAATACAGGAACCAGACTGTGGCTTTATCTGATTGAACCCCATTAATACAGGAATTAGACTCTGGGATTATCTGATTGAACCCCTTTAATATAGGAACCTGGCTCTGGGATTATCTGAATGAACCCCTTTAATACAGGAACCAGTCTCTGGGTATATCTGACTGAACCCCTTTAATACAGGAATTAGACTCTGGGATTATCTGACTGAACCCCATTAATACAGGAACCAGACTCTGGGTTGATCTGTCTGAACCCCTTTAATACAGGAACCAGGCACTGGGTTTATCTGACTGAACCCCATTAATACAGGAATCAGACTCTGGGTTTATCTGACTGAACCCCTTGAATACAGGAACCAGACACTGGGTTTATCTGACTGAACCCCTTTAATACAGGAACAAGACTCTGGGTTTATCTGACTCTACCCCTTTAATACAGGAACCAGAATCTGGGTTGATCTGACTGAAACCCTTTAATACAGGAATCTGACTCTGGGTTTATCTGACTGAATTCCTTGAATACAGGAACCTGACACTGGGTTTATCTGAATGAACCCCGTTAAAACAGGAACAGGACTCTGGGTTTATCTGACTGAACGCCTTTAATACAGGAACCAGACTCTCGGTTTATCTGTCTGAACCCCTTTAATACAGGAACCAGGCTCTGGGTACTTCTGACTGAACCCCTTTAATACAGGAACCAGACTCTGGGTTTATCTGTCTGAACCCCTTTAATACAGGAACCAGTCTCTGGGTATATCTGACTGAACCCCATTGATACAGGAACCAGACTCTGAGTTTATCTGAATGAACCCCTTCAATGCAGTAACCAGACTCATGGGTTTATCTGACTGAACCCCTTTAATACTGGACCCAGACTCTGGGTTTAGCTGATTGAACCCCTTTAATACAGGAACCCGACTCTCGGTTTATCTGATTGAACCCCTTTAATACTGGAACCAGACTGTGGCTTTATCTGACTGAACCCTATTAATACAGGATTTAGACTCTGGGTTTATCTGTCTGAACCCCTTTAATACAGGAACCGGGCTCTGGGTATATATGACTGAACCCCTTTAATACTGGAACCAGGCTCAGGGTTTATCTTTCTGAACCCCTTTAATACAGTAACCAGGCTCTCGGTATGTCTGACTGAACCCCTTTAATACGGGAACCAGACTCTGGGTTTATTCTCACTGAACCCCTTTAAGACAGGAACCAGGCTCTGGGTACATATGACTGAACCCCTTTAATACTGGAACCAGGCTCTGGGTTTAACTGTCTGAACCCCTTTAATACAGTAACCAGGCTCTCGGTATATCTGACTGAACCCCTTTAATACGGGAACCAGACTCTGGGTTTATCTGACTGAACCCCTTTAATACAGGACCCAGACTCTGGGTTTAGCTGATTGAACCCCACTAATACAGGACCCAGACTCTGGGTTTAGCTGATTGAACCCCTTTAATACAGGAACCAGACTCTCGGTTTATCTGATTGAACCCCTTTAATACAGGAACCAGACTGTGGCTTTATCTGATTGAACCCCATTAATACAGGAATTAGACTCTGGGATTATCTGACTGAACCCCTTTAATATAGGAACCTGGCTCTGGGATTAACTGATTGAACCCCTTTAATACAGGAACAAGACTGTGGGTTTATCTGACTGAACCCCTTTAATACAGGAATTAGACTCTGGGATTATCTGACTGAACCCCTTTAATATAGGAACCTGGCTCTGGGATTAACTGATTGAACCCCTTTAATACAGGAACCAGACTGTGGGTTTATCTGACTGAACCCCTTTAATACAGGAATTAGACTCTGGGATTATCTGACTGAACCCCATTAATACAGGAACCAGACTCTGGGTTGATCTGTCTGAACCCCTTTAATACAGGAACCAGACTCTGGGTTTATCTGACTGAACCCCTTTAATACAGGAACCAGGCACTGGGTTTATCTGACTGAACCCCATTAATACAGGAATCAGACTCTGGGTTTATCTGACTGAACCCCTTGAATACAGGAACCAGACACTGGGTTTATCTGACTGAACCTCTTTAATACAGGAACAAGACTCTGGGTTCACCTGTCTGAACCCCTTTAATAAATGAACAAGATTCTGGTTTTATCTGACTGAACCCCTTTAATACAGGAACCAGACTCTGGGTTTATCTGAATGAACCCCTTTAATTCAGGAGCAAGACTGTGGCTTTATCTGACTGAACCCCATTAATACAGGATTTAGACTCTGGGTTTATCTGTCTGAACCCCTTTAATACAGGAACCGGGCTCTGGGTATATATGACTGAACCCCTTTAATACTGGAACCAGGCTCAGGGTTTATCTTTCTGAACCCCTTTAATACAGTAACCAGGCTCTCGGTATGTCTGACTGAACCCCTTTAATACGGGAACCAGACTCTGGGTTTATTCTCACTGAACCCCTTTAAGACAGGAACCAGGCTCTGGGTACATATGACTGAACCCCTTTAATACTGGAACCAGGCTCTGGGTTTATCTGTCTGAACCCCTTTAATACAGTAACCAGGCTCTCGGTATATCTGACTGAACCCCTTTAATACGGGAACCAGACTCTGGGTTTATCTGACTGAACCCAATTTAATACAGGACCCAGACTCTGGGTTTAGCTGATTGAACCCCTTTAATACAGGACCCAGACTCTGGGTTTAGCTGATTGAACCCCTTTAATACAGGAACCAGAGTCTCGGTTTATCTGATTGAACCCCTTTAATACAGGAACCAGACTGTGGCTTTATCTGATTGAACCCCATTAATACAGGAATTAGACTCTGGGATTATCTGACTGAACCCCTTTAATATAGGAACCTGGCTCTGGGATTATCTGAATGAACCCCTTTAATACAGGAACCAGTCTCTGGGTATATCTGACTGAACCCCTTTAATACAGGAATTAGACTCTGGGATTATCTGACTGAACCCCATTAATACAGGAACCAGACTCTGGGTTGATCTGTCTGAACCCCTTTAATACAGGAACCAGGCACTGGGTTTATCTGACTGAACCCCATTAATACAGGAATCAGACTCTGGGTTTATCTGACTGAACCCCTTGAATACAGGAACCAGACACTGGGTTTATCTGACTGAACCCCTTTAATACAGGAACAAGACTCTGGGTTCACCTGTCTGAACCCATTTAATAAATGATCAAGATTCTGGTTTTATCTGACTGAACCCCTTTAATACAGGAACCAGACTCTGGGTTTATCTGAATGAACCCCTTTAATACAGGAACAAGACCCTGGGTTTATTCTCACTGAACCCCTTTAATACGGGAACCAATCACTTGGTTTATCTGACTGAACCCCTTTAATACAGGAAAAGGACTCTGGGCTTATCTGTCTGAACCCCGTTAATACAGGAACCAGACTCTGGGTATATCTGACTGAACCCCATTAATACAGGAACCAGACTCTAGGTGTATTCTCGCTGAACCCCTTTAAGACAGGTACAAGACTCTGGGTTTATCTGACTGAACCCCTTTTATACAGGAACCAGACTGTTGGTCTATCTGACTGAACCCCTTTAATACAGGAATTAGACTCTGGGTTTATCTGACTGAACCCCTTTAATACAGGAACCAGACTCTGGATTTATTCTCACTGAAACCCTTAAAAACTGGAACCAGGCACTGGGTTTATCTGACTGAACCCCATTAATACAGGAATCTGACTCTGGGTTTATCTGACTGAACCCCTTGAACACAGGAACCAGACACTGGGTTTATCTGACTGAACCCCGTTAATACAGGAACAAGACTCAGGGTTTATCTGTCTGAACCCCTTTAAGACAAGAACAGGATTCTGGTTTTATCTGACTGAAACCCTTTAATACAGGAACCAGACACTGGGTTTAACTGACTGAACCCCTTTAATACATAAACCAGAAGCTGGGTTTATTCTCACTGAACCCACTTAATACAGGAACCAGACTCTGGGTTTATCTGACTGAACCCCTTTAATACAGGAACCAGTCTCTGTGTTTATTTGACTGAACCCCTTTAATACAGGAACCAGACTCTGGGTTTAGCTGATTGAACCCCATTAATACAGGACCCAGACTCTGCGTTTAGCTGATTGAACCCCTTTAATACAGGAACCAGAGTCTCGGTTTATCTGATTGAACCCCTTTAATACAGGAACCAGACTGTGGCTTTATCTGATTGAACCCCATTAATACAGGAATTAGACTCTGGGATTATCTGACTGAACCCCTTTAATATAGGAACCTGGCTCTGGGATTATCTGATTGAACCCCTTTAATACAGGAACCAGACTGTGGTTTTATCTGACTGAACCCCTTTAATACAGGAATTAGACTCTGGGATTATCTGACTGAACCCCATTAATACAGGAACCAGACTCTGGGTTGATCTGTCTGAACCCCTTTAATACTGGAACCAGACTCTGGGTTTATCTGACTGAACCCCTTTAATACAGGAACCAGGCACTGGGTTTATCTGACTGAACCACTTTAATACAGGAACCAAACTCTGGGTTTATTCTCACTGAACCCCTTTTAGACAGGAACCAGGCACTGGGTTTATCTGACTGAACCCCTTTAATACAGGAACAAGACTCTGGGTTCACCTGTCTGAACCCCTTTAATAAATGAACAAGATTCTGGTTTTATCTGACTGAACCCCATTAATACAGGAACCAGACTCTGGGTTTATCTGAACGAACCCCTTTAATACAGGAACAAGACTGTGGCTTTATCTGACTGAACCCCATTAATACAGGATTTAGAATCTGGGTTTATCTGTCTGAACCCCTTTAATACAGGAACCGGGCTCTGGGTATATATGACTGAACCCCTTTAATACAGGAACCAGACTCTCGGTATGTCTGACTGAACCCCTTTAATACGTGAACCAGACTCTGGGTTTATTCTCACTGAACCCCTTTAAGACAGGAACCAGGCTCTGGGTACATATGACTGAACCCCTTTAATACTGGAACCAGGCTCTGGGTTTATCTGTCTGAACCCCTTTAATACAGTAACCAGGCTCTCGGTATATCTGACTGAACCCCTTTAATACGGGAACCAGACTCTGCGTTTATCTGACTGAACCCCTTTAATACAGGACCCAGAATCTGGGTTTAGCTGATTGAACCCCATTAATACAGGACCCAGACTCTGGGTTTAGCTGATTGAACCCCTTTAATACAGGAACCAGACTCTCGGTTTATCTGATTGAACCCCTTTAATACAGGAACCAGACTGTGGCTTTATCTGATTGAACCCCATTAATACAGGAATTAGACTCTGGGATTATCTGACTGAACCCCTTTAATATAGGAACCTGGCTCTGGGATTATCTGATTGAACCCCTTTAATACAGGAACCAGACTGTGGGTTTATCTGACTGAACCCCTTTAATACAGGAATTAGACTCTGGGATTATCTGACTGAACCCCATTAATACAGGAACCAGACTCTGGGTAGATCTGTCTGAACCCCTTTAATACAGGAACCAGACTATGGGTTTATCTGACTGAAACCCTTTAATACAGGAACCAGGCACTGGGTTTATCTGACTGAACCCCTTTAATACAGGACCCAGACTCTGGGTTTATCTGACTGAACCCCTTTAATACTGGAACCAGACTCTGGGTTTATCTGTCTGAACCCCATTAATACAGGAACCAGGCTCTGGGTTTATCTGGCTGAACCCCTTTAATACAGGAACCAGACTCTCGGTTTATTTTCACTGAACCCCTTTAATACAGGAACCAGACTCTGGGTTTATCTTTCAGAACCCCTTTAATACAGGAACCAGAATCTGAGTTTATCTGACTGAACATCTTTAATTCAGGAACCAGACTCTGGGTTGATCTGACTGATCCCCTTTAATACAGGAATCAGACTATTGGTTTATCTGACTGAACCCCTTTAATACAGGAACCAGACTCTGGCTATATCTGTCTGAACCCCTTTAATACAGAAACCAGTCTCTGGGTATATCTGACTGAACCCTTTTAATACTGGAACCAGGCTCTGGGTTTATCTGTCTGAACCCCTTTAATACAGTAACCAGGCTCTTGGTATATCTGACTGAACCCCTTTAATACAGGAACTAGAATGTGGGTTTATTTGACTGAACCCCTTTAATACAGGAATCAGACTCTGGGTTTATCTGACTGAACCCCTTTTCTACAGGAATAAGACTCTGGGTTTATCTGACTGAGCACATTTAATAAAGGAATTAGACTCTGGGATTTTCTGACTGAACTCCTTTAATACAGGAACCAGACTGTGAGTTTTTCTGACTGAACCCCTTTAATACAGGACCCAGACTATGGGTTTATCTGATTGAACCACTCTAATACAGGAACCAGACTCTGGGTATATCTGACTGAATCCCTTTAATACTGGAACCAGACTCTGGATTTAACTGTCTAAACCCCTTTAATACAGGCACCAGGCTCTGGGTTTATCTGGCTGAACCCCTTTAATACAGGAACCAAACTCTCGGTTTATTCTCACTGAACACCTTTAATACAGGAAACAGACTCTGGGTTTATCTGACTGAACCCCTTTAGTACAGGTATAAGACTTTGGGTTTATCTGACTGAACACATTTAATAAAGGAATAAAACTTGGCATTATCTGACTGAACCCCTTTAATACAGGATCCAGACTGTGAGTTTATCTGACTGAACCCCTTTAATTCAGGACCCAGACTCTGGGTTTATCTGATTGAACCACTCTAATACAGGAACACGACTCTGGGTATATCTGACTGAACCCCTTTAATACTGGAACCAGAGTCTGGGTTTATCTGTATGAACCCCTTGAATACAGGAACCAGACTCTCGGTTTATTCTCACTGAACCCCTTTAATACAGGAACAAGACTCTGGGTTTATTCTCACTGAACCCCTTTAAGACAGGAACAAGATACTGGGTTTATCTGACTGAACCCCTTTAATACAGGAAACAGACTCTGGGTTTATCTGTCTGAACCACTTTAATAGAGGAACCAGACTGTGGGTATTTCTGATTGAACCCCTTTAATACAGGAATCAAACTCTGGGTTTATCTGACTGAACCCCTCTGGTACAGGAATCAGACTGTGGGTTTATCTGACTGATCCCCTTTAATTCAGGACCCAGACTCTGGTTTTATCTGATTGAACCCCTCTAATACAGGAACCAGACTCTGGGTGTATCTGACTGAACCCCTTTAATACAGGAACCAGACTCTGGGTTTATCTGACTAAACCCCTTTAATACAGGAACCAGACTCTGCGTTTATTCTCACTGAACCCTTTAATACAGGAACAAGACTCTGGGTTTATCTGACTGAACCCCTTTAATACAGGACCCAGAGTCTGGGTTTATCTGACTGAACGCCTTTAATATAGGAACCAGACTCTTTGTTTATCTGCCTGAACCCCATTAATACTGGAACCAGACTCTGGATATATCTGACTGAACCTCCTTAATACAGGAACCAGACTCTGGGTACAACTTACTGAACCCCTTTTATACAGGACCCAGACTGTGAGTTTATCTGACTGAACCCCATTAATACAGGAACCAGACTCTGGGTTTATCTCACTAGACCCCTTTAAGGCAGGACCCAGACTCTGGGTTTATCTGATTGAACCCCTCTAATACAGGAACGAGATTGAGGGTGTATCTGACTGAACCCCTTTAATACAGGAACCAGACTCTGGGTTTATCTGACTAAACCCCTTTAATACAATAACCAGACTCTGAGTTTATTCTCACTGAACCCCTTTAATATGGGAACAAGACTCTGGGTTTATCTGACTGAACCCCTTTACTACAGCAACCAGACTCTGGGACTATCTGACTGAACGCCTTTAATATAGGAACCAGACTCTGGTTTAATCTGACTGAACCACTTTAATACTGGAACCAGTCTCTGGGTATATCTGACTGAACCCCTTTAATACTGGAACCAGGCTCTGGGTTTATCTGTCTGAACCCGTTTAATACAGGAAGCAGGCTCTTGGTATATCTGACAGAACCCCTTTAATACAGGAACTAGAATGTGGGTTTATCTGACTGAACCCCTTTAATATGGGAACAAGACTCTGGGTTTATCTGACTGAACCCCTTTACTACAGCAACCAGACTCTGGGACTATCAGACTGAACCCCTTTAATACAGGAACCAGACTCTGGGTTTGTCTGTCTGATCCCCTTTATTGCAGGATCCACGCTCTTGGTACATCTGACTGAACCCCTTTAATACTAGAACCAGACTCCGGGTTTATCTGACTGAACCCCTTTAATACAGGAACCAGACTCTGGATATATCTGACTGAACCTCTTTAATACAGCAACCAGACTCTGGTATTATCTGACTGAACACCTTTAATACAGGACTCAGGCTCTGGGTTTATAAGACTGAACCCCTTTGATACAGGAACCAGACTCTGGGTTTATCTGACTGAACCCCTTTAATACAGGAACCAGACTCTGGATATATCTGACTGAACCTCTTTAATACAGGAACCAGACTCTGGTATTATCTGACTGAACACCTTTAATACAGGACTCAGGCTCTGGGTTTATAAGACTGAACCCCTTTAATACAGGAACCAGACTCTGGGTTTATCTCTCTGAACCCCTCTAATACAGGAACCAGACTCTGGGTTTGTCTGTCTGATCCCCTTTAATACAGGAACCACGCTCTCGGTATGTCTGACTGAACCCCTTTAATACGGGAACCAGACTCTGGGTTTATTCTCACTGAACCCCTTTAAGACAGGAACCAGGCTCTGGGTACATATGACTGAACCCCTTTAATACTGGAACCAGGCTCTGGGTTTAACTGTCTGAACCCCTTTAATACAGTAACCAGGCTCTCGGTATATCTGACTGAACCCCTTTAATACGGGAACCAGACTCTGGGTTTATCTGACTGAACCCCTTTAATACAGGACCCAGACTCTGGGTTTAGCTGATTGAACCCCACTAATACAGGACCCAGACTCTGGGTTTAGCTGATTGAACCCCTTTAATACAGGAACCAGACTCTCGGTTTATCTGATTGAACCCCTTTAATACAGGAACCAGACTGTGGCTTTATCTGATTGAACCCCATTAATACAGGAATTAGACTCTGGGATTATCTGACTGAACCCCTTTAATATAGGAACCTGGCTCTGGGATTAACTGATTGAACCCCTTTAATACAGGAACCAGACTGTGGGTTTATCTGACTGAACCCCTTTAATACAGGAATTAGACTCTGGGATTATCTGACTGAACCCCTTTAATATAGGAACCTGGCTCTGGGATTAACTGATTGAACCCCTTTAATACAGGAACCAGACTGTGGGTTTATCTGACTGAACCCCTTTAATACAGGAATTAGACTCTGGGATTATCTGACTGAACCCCATTAATACAGGAACCAGACTCTGGGTTGATCTGTCTGAACCCCTTTAATACAGGAACCAGACTCTGGGTTTATCTGACTGAACCCCTTTAATACAGGAACCAGGCACTGGGTTTATCTGACTGAACCCCATTAATACAGGAATCAGACTCTGGGTTTATCTGACTGAACCCCTTGAATACAGGAACCAGACACTGGGTTTATCTGACTGAACCTCTTTAATACAGGAACAAGACTCTGGGTTCACCTGTCTGAACCCCTTTAATAAATGAACAAGATTCTGGTTTTATCTGACTGAACCCCTTTAATACAGGAACCAGACTCTGGGTTTATCTGAATGAACCCCTTTAATTCAGGAACAAGACTGTGGCTTTATCTGACTGAACCCCATTAATACAGGATTTAGACTCTGGGTTTATCTGTCTGAACCCCTTTAATACAGGAACCGGGCTCTGGGTATATATGACTGAACCCCTTTAATACTGGAACCAGGCTCAGGGTTTATCTTTCTGAACCCCTTTAATACAGTAACCAGGCTCTCGGTATGTCTGACTGAACCCCTTTAATACGGGAACCAGACTCTGGGTTTATTCTCACTGAACCCCTTTAAGACAGGAACCAGGCTCTGGGTACATATGACTGAACCCCTTTAATACTGGAACCAGGCTCTGGGTTTATCTGTCTGAACCCCTTTAATACAGTAACCAGGCTCTCGGTATATCTGACTGAACCCCTTTAATACGGGAACCAGACTCTGGGTTTATCTGACTGAACCCAATTTAATACAGGACCCAGACTCTGGGTTTAGCTGATTGAACCCCTTTAATACAGGACCCAGACTCTGGGTTTAGCTGATTGAACCCCTTTAATACAGGAACCAGAGTCTCGGTTTATCTGATTGAACCCCTTTAATACAGGAACCAGACTGTGGCTTTATCTGATTGAACCCCATTAATACAGGAATTAGACTCTGGGATTATCTGACTGAACCCCTTTAATATAGGAACCTGGCTCTGGGATTATCTGAATGAACCCCTTTAATACAGGAACCAGTCTCTGGGTATATCTGACTGAACCCCTTTAATACAGGAATTAGACTCTGGGATTATCTGACTGAACCCCATTAATACAGGAACCAGACTCTGGGTTGATCTGTCTGAACCCCTTTAATACAGGAACCAGGCACTGGGTTTATCTGACTGAACCCCATTAATACAGGAATCAGACTCTGGGTTTATCTGACTGAACCCCTTGAATACAGGAACCAGACACTGGGTTTATCTGACTGAACCCCTTTAATACAGGAACAAGACTCTGGGTTTATCTGACTCTACCCCTTTAATACAGGAACCAGAATCTGGGTTGATCTGACTGAAACCCTTTAATACAGGAATCTGACTCTGGGTTTATCTGACTGAATTCCTTGAATACAGGAACCTGACACTGGGTTTATCTGAATGAACCCCGTTAAAACAGGAACAGGACTCTGGGTTTATCTGACTGAACGCCTTTAATACAGGAACCAGACTCTCGGTTTATCTGTCTGAACCCCTTTAATACAGGAACCAGACTCTGGGTTTATCTGTCTGAACCCCTTTAATACAGGAACCAGTCTCTGGGTATATCTGACTGAACCCCATTGATACAGGAACCAGACTCTGAGTTTATCTGAATGAACCCCTTCAATGCAGTAACCAGACTCATGGGTTTATCTGACTGAACCCCTTTAATACTGGACCCAGACTCTGGGTTTAGCTGATTGAACCCCTTTAATACAGGAACCCGACTCTCGGTTTATCTGATTGAACCCCTTTAATACTGGAACCAGACTGTGGCTTTATCTGACTGAACCCCATTAATACAGGATTTAGACTCTGGGTTTATCTGTCTGAACCCCTTTAATACAGGAACCGGGCTCTGGGTATATATGACTGAACCCCTTTAATACTGGAACCAGGCTCAGGGTTTATCTATCTGAACCCCTTTAATACAGTAACCAGGCTCTCGGTATGTCTGACTGAACCCCTTTAATACGGGAACCAGACTCTGGGTTTATTCTCACTGAACCCCTTTAAGACAGGAACCAGGCTCTGGGTACATATGACTGAACCCCTTTAATACTGGAACCAGGCTCTGGGTTTAACTGTCTGAACCCCTTTAATACAGTAACCAGGCTCTCGGTATATCTGACTGAACCCCTTTAATACGGGAACCAGACTCTGGGTTTATCTGACTGAACCCCTTTAATACAGGACCCAGACTCTGGGTTTAGCTGATTGAACCCCACTAATACAGGACCCAGACTCTGGGTTTAGCTGATTGAACCCCTTTAATACAGGAACCAGACTCTCGGTTTATCTGATTGAACCCCTTTAATACAGGAACCAGACTGTGGCTTTATCTGATTGAACCCCATTAATACAGGAATTAGACTCTGGGATTATCTGACTGAACCCCTTTAATATAGGAACCTGGCTCTGGGATTAACTGATTGAACCCCTTTAATACAGGAACAAGACTGTGGGTTTATCTGACTGAACCCCTTTAATACAGGAATTAGACTCTGGGATTATCTGACTGAACCCCTTTAATATAGGAACCTGGCTCTGGGATTAACTGATTGAACCCCTTTAATACAGGAACCAGACTGTGGGTTTATCTGACTGAACCCCTTTAATACAGGAATTAGACTCTGGGATTATCTGACTGAACCCCATTAATACAGGAACCAGACTCTGGGTTGATCTGTCTGAACCCCTTTAATACAGGAACCAGACTCTGGGTTTATCTGACTGAACCCCTTTAATACAGGAACCAGGCACTGGGTTTATCTGACTGAACCCCATTAATACAGGAATCAGACTCTGGGTTTATCTGACTGAACCCCTTGAATACAGGAACCAGACACTGGGATTATCTGACTGAACCTCTTTAATACAGGAACAAGACTCTGGGTTCACCTGTCTGAACCCCTTTAATAAATGAACAAGATTCTGGTTTTATCTGACTGAACCCCTTTAATACAGGAACCAGACTCTGGGTTTATCTGAATGAACCCCTTTAATTCAGGAGCAAGACTGTGGCTTTATCTGACTGAACCCCATTAATACAGGATTTAGACTCTGGGTTTATCTGTCTGAACCCCTTTAATACAGGAACCGGGCTCTGGGTATATATGACTGAACCCCTTTAATACTGGAACCAGGCGCAGGGTTTATCTTTCTGAACCCCTTTAATACAGTAACCAGGCTCTCGGTATGTCTGACTGAACCCCTTTAATACGGGAACCAGACTCTGGGTTTATTCTCACTGAACCCCTTTAAGACAGGAACCAGGCTCTGGGTACATATGACTGAACCCCTTTAATACTGGAACCAGGCTCTGGGTTTATCTGTCTGAACCCCTTTAATACAGTAACCAGGCTCTCGGTATATCTGACTGAACCCCTTTAATACGGGAACCAGACTCTGGGTTTATCTGACTGAACCCAATTTAATACAGGACCCAGACTCTGGGTTTAGCTGATTGAACCCCTTTAATACAGGACCCAGACTCTGGGTTTAGCTGATTGAACCCCTTTAATACAGGAACCAGAGTCTCGGTTTATCTGATTGAACCCCTTTAATACAGGAACCAGACTGTGGCTTTATCTGATTGAACCCCATTAATACAGGAATTAGACTCTGGGATTATCTGACTGAACCCCTTTAATATAGGAACCTGGCTCTGGGATTATCTGAATGAACCCCTTTAATACAGGAACCAGTCTCTGGGTATATCTGACTGAACCCCTTTAATACAGGAATTAGACTCTGGGATTATCTGACTGAACCCCATTAATACAGGAACCAGACTCTGGGTTGATCTGTCTGAACCCCTTTAATACAGGAACCAGGCACTGGGTTTATCTGACTGAACCCCATTAATACAGGAATCAGACTCTGGGTTTATCTGACTGAACCCCTTGAATACAGGAACCAGACACTGGGTTTATCTGACTGAACCCCTTTAATACAGGAACAAGACTCTGGGTTCACCTGTCTGAACCCATTTAATAAATGATCAAGATTCTGGTTTTATCTGACTGAACCCCTTTAATACAGGAACCAGACTCTGGGTTTATCTGAATGAACCCCTTTAATACAGGAACAAGACCCTGGGTTTATTCTCACTGAACCCCTTTAATACGGGAACCAATCACTTGGTTTATCTGACTGAACCCCTTTAATACAGGAAAAGGACTCTGGGCTTATCTGTCTGAACCCCGTTAATACAGGAACCAGACTCTGGGTATATCTGACTGAACCCCATTAATACAGGAACCAGACTCTAGGTGTATTCTCGCTGAACCCCTTTAAGACAGGTACAAGACTCTGGGTTTATCTGACTGAACCCCTTTTATACAGGAACCAGACTGTTGGTCTATCTGACTGAACCCCTTTAATACAGGAATTAGACTCTGGGTTTATCTGACTGAACCCCTTTAATACAGGAACCAGACTCTGGATTTATTCTCACTGAAACCCTTAAAAACTGGAACCAGGCACTGGGTTTATCTGACTGAACCCCATTAATACAGGAATCTGACTCTGGGTTTATCTGACTGAACCCCTTGAACACAGGAACCAGACACTGGGTTTATCTGACTGAACCCCGTTAATACAGGAACAAGACTCAGGGTTTATCTGTCTGAACCCCTTTAAGACAAGAACAGGATTCTGGTTTTATCTGACTGAAACCCTTTAATACAGGAACCAGACACTGGGTTTAACTGACTGAACCCCATTAATACATAAACCAGAAGCTGGGTTTATTCTCACTGAACCCACTTAATACAGGAACCAGACTCTGGGTTTATCTGACTGAACCCCTTTAATACAGGAACCAGTCTCTGTGTTTATTTGACTGAACCCCTTTAATACAGGAACCAGACTCTGGGTTTAGCTGATTGAACCCCATTAATACAGGACCCAGACTCTGCGTTTAGCTGATTGAACCCCTTTAATACAGGAACCAGAGTCTCGGTTTATCTGATTGAACCCCTTTAATACAGGAACCAGACTGTGGCTTTATCTGATTGAACCCCATTAATACAGGAATTAGACTCTGGGATTATCTGACTGAACCCCTTTAATATAGGAACCTGGCTCTGGGATTATCTGATTGAACCCCTTTAATACAGGAACCAGACTGTGGTTTTATCTGACTGAACCCCTTTAATACAGGAATTAGACTCTGGGATTATCTGACTGAACCCCATTAATACAGGAACCAGACTCTGGGTTGATCTGTCTGAACCCCTTTAATACAGGAACCAGACTCTGGGTTTATCTGACTGAACCCCTTTAATACAGGAACCAGGCACTGGGTTTATCTGACTGAACCACTTTAATACAGGAACCAAACTCTGGGTTTATTCTCACTGAACCCCTTTTAGACAGGAACCAGGCACTGGGTTTATCTGACTGAACCCCTTTAATACAGGAACAAGACTCTGGGTTCACCTGTCTGAACCCCTTTAATAAATGAACAAGATTCTGGTTTTATCTGACTGAACCCCATTAATACAGGAACCAGACTCTGGGTTTATCTGAACGAACCCCTTTAATACAGGAACAAGACTGTGGCTTTATCTGACTGAACCCCATTAATACAGGATTTAGAATCTGGGTTTATCTGTCTGAACCCCTTTAATACAGGAACCGGGCTCTGGGTATATATGACTGAACCCCTTTAATACAGGAACCAGACTCTCGGTATGTCTGACTGAACCCCTTTAATACGTGAACCAGACTCTGGGTTTATTCTCACTGAACCCCTTTAAGACAGGAACCAGGCTCTGGGTACATATGACTGAACCCCTTTAATACTGGAACCAGGCTCTGGGTTTATCTGTCTGAACCCCTTTAATACAGTAACCAGGCTCTCGGTATATCTGACTGAACCCCTTTAATACGGGAACCAGACTCTGGGTTTATCTGACTGAACCCCTTTAATACAGGACCCAGAATCTGGGTTTAGCTGATTGAACCCCATTAATACAGGACCCAGACTCTGGGTTTAGCTGATTGAACCCCTTTAATACAGGAACCAGACTCTCGGTTTATCTGATTGAACCCCTTTAATACAGGAACCAGACTGTGGCTTTATCTGATTGAACCCCATTAATACAGGAATTAGACTCTGGGATTATCTGACTGAACCCCTTTAATATAGGAACCTGGCTCTGGGATTATCTGATTGAACCCCTTTAATACAGGAACCAGACTGTGGGTTTATCTGACTGAACCCCTTTAATACAGGAATTAGACTCTGGGATTATCTGACTGAACCCCATTAATACAGGAACCAGACTCTGGGTAGATCTGTCTGAACCCCTTTAATACAGGAACCAGACTATGGGTTTATCTGACTGAAACCCTTTAATACAGGAACCAGGCACTGGGTTTATCTGACTGAACCCCTTTAATACAGGACCCAGACTCTGGGTTTATCTGATTGAAACACTCTAATACAGGAACCAGAGTCTGGGTATATCTGACTGAACCCCTTCAATACTGGAACCAGACTCTGGGTTAATCTGTCTGAACCCCTTTAATACAGGAACCAGGCTCTGGGTTTATCTGTCTGAACCCCTTTAATACAGGAACCAGACTCTCGGTTTATTTTCACTGAACCCCTTTAATACTGGGACCAGATTCTGGGTTTATTCTCACTGAAACCCTTTAAGAAAGGAACAAGACTCTGGGTTGATCTGACTGAACCCTTTTAATACAGGAACCAGACTCTGGGTTTATCTGTCTGAACCCCTTTAATACAGGAACCAGACTCTGGGTATATCTGATTGAACACCTTTAATACAGGAACCAGAATCTGAGTTTATCTGACTGAACCTCTTTAATACAGGAACCAGACTGAGGGTTAATCTGACTCTACACCTTTAATACAGGAACCAGACTCTGGGTTGATCTGACTGATCCCCTTTAATACAGGAATCAGACTATGGGTTTATCTGACTGAACCCCTTTAGTACAGGAATCAGACTCTGTTTTTATCTGACTGAACACCTTTAATAAAGGAATTTGACTCTGCGATTATCTGACTGAAACCCTTTAATACAGGAACCAGACAGCGGGTTTATCTGACTGAACCCCTCTAATACAGGAACCAGACTCTGGGTTTATCTGACTAAACCCCTTTAATAAAGGAACCAGACTCAGTATATTCTTTCTGAACCCCTTTAATACAGGAACAAGACTGGGTTTATCTGGCTGAACCCCCTTAATACAGGAACCAGACTCTGGGATTATCTGACTGAACCCCTTTAATACAGGAACCATGACTCTGGGTTTATCTGACTGAACCCCTTTAATAGAGAAGTCAGACTCTGAGTTTATCTGACTGACCCGCTTTAATACAGGAACCAGACTCTGGGTTTATCTGACTGAACCCCTTTAATACAGGAACCAGACTCTCGGTTTATCTGACTGAACGCCTTTAATACAGGAACCAGACTCTGGGTTAATCTGACTGAACCCCATTAATACAGGAACCAGGCTCTCGGTTTATGTGGCTGAACCCCTTTAATACAGGAACCAGACTCTCGGTTTATTCTCACTGAACGCCTTTAATACAGGAACCAGACTCTGGGTTTATTCTCACTGAACCCCTTTAATACAGGAACCAGAATGTGAGTTTATCTGACTGAACCCCTTTAATACAGGACCCAGACACTGGGTTTATCTGATTGAACCACTATAATACAGGAACCAGACTCTGGGTATATCTGACTGAACCCCTTTAATACTGGAACCAGACTCTGGGTTTATCTGTCTGAACCCCATTAATACAGGAACCAGGCTCTGGGTTTATCTGGCTGAACCCCTTTAATACAGGAACCAGACTCTCGGTTTATTTTCACTGAACCCCTTTAATACAGGAACCAGACTCTGGGTTTATCTTTCAGAACCCCTTTAATACAGGAACCAGACTCTGGTTATATCTGATTGAACCCCTTTAATACAGGAACCAGAATCTGAGTTTATCTGACTGAACATCTTTAATTCAGGAACCAGACTCTGGGTTGATCTGACTGATCCCCTTTAATACAGGAATCAGACTATTGGTTTATCTGACTGAACCCCTTTAATACAGGAACCAGACTCTGGCTTTATCTGTCTGAACCCCTTTAATACAGGAACCAGTCTCTGGGTATATCTGACTGAACCCTTTTAATACTGGAACCAGGCTCTGGGTTTATCTGTCTGAACCCCTTTAATACAGTAACCAGGCTCTTGGTATATCTGACTGAACCCCTTTAATACAGGAACTAGAATGTGGGTTTATCTGACTGAACCCCTTTAATACAGGAATCAGACTCTGGGTTTATCTGACTGAACCCCTTTTCTACAGGAATAAGACTCTGGGTTTATCTGACTGAACACATTTAATAAAGGAATTAGACTCTGGGATTTTCTGACTGAACTCCTTTAATACAGGAACCAGACTGTGAGTTTTTCTGACTGAACCCCTTTAATACAGGACCCAGACTCTGGGTTTATCCTATTGAACCACTCTAATACAGGAACACGACTCTGGGTATATCTGACTGAACCCCTTTAATACTGGAACCAGAGTCTGGGTTTATCTGTATGAACCCCTTGAATACAGGAACCAGACTCTCGGTTTATTCTCACTGAACCCCTTTAATACAGGAACAAGACTCTGGGTTTATTCTCACTGAACCCCTTTAAGACAGGAACAAGATACTGGGTTTATCTGACTGAACCCCTTTAATACAGGAAACAGACTCTGGGTTTATCTGTCTGAACCACTTTAATAGAGGAACCAGACTGTGGGTATTTCTGATTGAACCCCTTTAATACAGCAACCAGAATCTGAGTTTATCTGACTGAACCTCTTTAATACAGGAACCAGACTCTGGGTTTATCTGACTCTACCCCTTTAATACAGGAACCAGAATCTGGGTTGATCTGACTGAACCCCTTTAATACAGGAATCAAACTCTGGGTTTATCTGACTGAACCCCTCTGGTACAGGAATCAGACTGTGGGTTTATCTGACTGATCCCCTTTAATTCAGGACCCAGACTCTGGTTTTATCTGATTGAACCCCTCTAATACAGGAACCAGACTCTGGGTGTATCTGACTGAACCCCTTTAATACAGGAACCAGACTCTGGGTTTATCTGACTAAACCCCTTTAATACAGGAACCAGACTCTGTGTTTATTCTCACTGAACCCTTTAATACAGGAACAAGACTCTGGGTTTATCTGACTGAACCCCTTTAATACAGGACCCAGAGTCTGGGTTTATCTGACTGAACCCCTTTAATACAGGAACCAGACTCTTTGTTTATCTGCCTGAACCGCATTAATACTGGAACCAGACTCTGGATATATCTGACTGAACCTCCTTAATACAGGAACCAGACTCTGGGTACAACTTACTGAACCCCTTTTATACAGGACCCAGACTGTGAGTTTATCTGACTGAACCCCATTAATACAGGAACCAGACTCTGGGTTTATCTCACTAGACCCCTTTAAGGCAGGACCCAGACTCTGGGTTTATCTGATTGAACCCCTCTAATACAGGAACGAGATTGAGGGTGTATCTGACTGAACCCCTTTAATACAGGAACCAGACTCTGGGTTTATCTGACTAAACCCCTTTAATACAATAACCAGACTCTGAGTTTATTCTCACTGAACCCCTTTAATATGGGAACAAGACTCTGGGTTTATCTGACTGAACCCCTTTACTACAGCAAACAGACTCTGGGACTATCTGACTGAACGCCTTTAATATAGGAACCAGACTCTGGTTTAATCTGACAGAACCACTTTAATACTGGAACCAGTCTCTGGGTATATCTGACTGAACCCCTTTAATACTGGAACCAGGCTCTGGGTTTATCTGTCTGAACCCGTTTAATACAGGAAGCAGGCTCTTGGTATATCTGACAGGACCCCTTTAATACAGGAACTAGAATGTGGGTTTATCTGACTGAACCCCTTTAATACAGGAATCAGACTCTGAGTTTATCTGACTGAACCCCTTTTCTACAGGAATAAGACTCTGGGTTTATCTGACTGAACACATTTAATAAAGGAATTAGACTCTGGGATTTTCTGACTGAACCCCTTTAATACAGGAACCAGACTGTGAGTTTATCTGACTGAACCCCTTTAATACAGGAACCAGGCTCTGGGTTTATCTGGCTGAACCCCATTAATACAGGAACCAGACTCTGGGTTGATCTGTCTGAACCCCTTTAATACAGGAACCAGGCACTGGGTTTATCTGACTGAACCCCATTAATACAGGAATCAGACTCTGGGTTTATCTGACTGAACCCCTTGAATACAGGAACCAGACACTGGGTTTATCTGACTGAACCCCTTTAATACAGGAACAAGACTCTGGGTTCACCTGTCTGAACCCATTTAATAAATGATCAAGATTCTGGTTTTATCTGACTGAACCCCTTTAATACAGGAACCAGACTCTGGGTTTATCTGAATGAACCCCTTTAATACAGGAACAAGACCCTGGGTTTATTCTCACTGAACCCCTTTAATACGGGAACCAATCACTTGGTTTATCTGACTGAACCCCTTTAATACAGGAAAAGGACTCTTGGCTTATCTGTCTGAACCCCGTTAATACAGGAACCAGACTCTGGGTATATCTGACTGAACCCCATTAATACAGGAACCAGACTCTAGGTGTATTCTCGCTGAACCCCTTTAAGACAGGTACAAGACTCTGGGTTTATCTGACTGAACCCCTTTTATACAGGAACCAGACTGTTGGTCTATCTGACTGAACCCCTTTAATACAGGAATTAGACTCTGGGTTTATCTGACTGAACCCCTTTAATACAGGAACCAGACTCTGGATTTATTCTCACTGAAACCCTTAAAAACTGGAACCAGGCACTGGGTTTATCTGACTGAACCCCATTAATACAGGAATCTGACTCTGGGTTTATCTGACTGAACCCCTTGAACACAGGAACCAGACACTGGGTTTATCTGACTGAACCCCGTTAATACAGGAACAAGACTCAGGGTTTATCTGGCTGAACCCCTTTAATACAGGAACCAGACTCTCGGTTTATTTTCACTGAACCCCTTTAATACAGGAACCAGACTCTGGGTTTATCTTTCAGAACCCCTTTAATACAGGAACCAGACTCTGGTTATATCTGATTGAACCCCTTTAATACAGGAACCAGAATCTGAGTTTATCTGACTGAACATCTTTAATTCAGGAACCAGACTCTGGGTTGATCTGACTGATCCCCTTTAATACAGGAATCAGACTATTGGTTTATCTGACTGAACCCCTTTAATACAGGAACCAGACTCTGGCTTTATCTGTCTGAACCCCTTTAATACAGGAACCAGTCTCTGGGTATATCTGACTGAACCCTTTTAATACTGGAACCAGGCTCTGGGTTTATCTGTCTGAACCCCTTTAATACAGTAACCAGGCTCTTGGTATATCTGACTGAACCCCTTTAATACAGGAACTAGAATGTGGGTTTATCTGACTGAACCCCTTTAATACAGGAATCAGACTCTGGGTTTATCTGACTGAACCCCTTTTCTACAGGAATAAGACTCTGGGTTTATCTGACTGAACACATTTAATAAAGGAATTAGACTCTGGGATTTTCTGACTGAACTCCTTTAATACAGGAACCAGACTGTGAGTTTTTCTGACTGAACCCCTTTAATACAGGACCCAGACTCTGGGTTTATCCTATTGAACCACTCTAATACAGGAACACGACTCTGGGTATATCTGACTGAACCCCTTTAATACTGGAACCAGAGTCTGGGTTTATCTGTATGAACCCCTTGAATACAGGAACCAGACTCTCGGTTTATTCTCACTGAACCCCTTTAATACAGGAACAAGACTCTGGGTTTATTCTCACTGAACCCCTTTAAGACAGGAACAAGATACTGGGTTTATCTGACTGAACCCCTTTAATACAGGAAACAGACTCTGGGTTTATCTGTCTGAACCACTTTAATAGAGGAACCAGACTGTGGGTATTTCTGATTGAACCCCTTTAATACAGCAACCAGAATCTGAGTTTATCTGACTGAACCTCTTTAATACAGGAACCAGACTCTGGGTTTATCTGACTCTACCCCTTTAATACAGGAACCAGAATCTGGGTTGATCTGACTGAACCCCTTTAATACAGGAATCAAACTCTGGGTTTATCTGACTGAACCCCTCTGGTACAGGAATCAGACTGTGGGTTTATCTGACTGATCCCCTTTAATTCAGGACCCAGACTCTGGTTTTATCTGATTGAACCCCTCTAATACAGGAACCAGACTCTGGGTGTATCTGACTGAACCCCTTTAATACAGGAACCAGACTCTGGGTTTATCTGACTAAACCCCTTTAATACAGGAACCAGACTCTGTGTTTATTCTCACTGAACCCTTTAATACAGGAACAAGACTCTGGGTTTATCTGACTGAACCCCTTTAATACAGGACCCAGAGTCTGGGTTTATCTGACTGAACCCCTTTAATACAGGAACCAGACTCTTTGTTTATCTGCCTGAACCCCATTAATACTGGAACCAGACTCTGGATATATCTGACTGAACCTCCTTAATACAGGAACCAGACTCTGGGTACAACTTACTGAACCCCTTTTATACAGGACCCAGACTGTGAGTTTATCTGACTGAACCCCATTAATACAGGAACCAGACTCTGGGTTTATCTCACTAGACCCCTTTAAGGCAGGACCCAGACTCTGGGTTTATCTGATTGAACCCCTCTAATACAGGAACGAGATTGAGGGTGTATCTGACTGAACCCCTTTAATACAGGAACCAGACTCTGGGTTTATCTGACTAAACCCCTTTAATACAATAACCAGACTCTGAGTTTATTCTCACTGAACCCCTTTAATATGGGAACAAGACTCTGGGTTTATCTGACTGAACCCCTTTACTACAGCAAACAGACTCTGGGACTATCTGACTGAACGCCTTTAATATAGGAACCAGACTCTGGTTTAATCTGACTGAACCACTTTAATACTGGAACCAGTCTCTGGGTATATCTGACTGAACCCCTTTAATACTGGAACCAGGCTCTGGGTTTATCTGTCTGAACCCGTTTAATACAGGAAGCAGGCTCTTGGTATATCTGACAGAACCCCTTTAATACAGGAACTAGAATGTGGGTTTATCTGACTGAACCCCTTTAATACAGGAATCAGACTCTGAGTTTATCTGACTGAACCCCTTTTCTACAGGAATAAGACTCTGGGTTTATCTGACTGAACACATTTAATAAAGGAATTAGACTCTGGGATTTTCTGACTGAACCCCTTTAATACAGGAACCAGACTGTGAGTTTATCTGACTGAACCCCTTTAATACAGGAACCAGGCTCTGGGTTTATCTGGCTGAACCCCATTAATACAGGAACCAGACTCTGGGTTGATCTGTCTGAACCCCTTTAATACAGGAACCAGGCACTGGGTTTATCTGACTGAACCCCATTAATACAGGAATCAGACTCTGTGTTTATCTGACTGAACCCCTTGAATACAGGAACCAGACACTGGGTTTATCTGACTGAACCCCTTTAATACAGGAACAAGACTCTGGGTTCACCTGTCTGAACCCATTTAATAAATGATCAAGATTCTGGTTTTATCTGACTGAACCCCTTTAATACAGGAACCAGACTCTGGGTTTATCTGAATGAACCCCTTTAATACAGGAACAAGACCCTGGGTTTATTCTCACTGAACCCCTTTAATACGGGAACCAATCACTTGGTTTATCTGACTGAACCCCTTTAATACAGGAAAAGGACTCTGGGCTTATCTGTCTGAACCCCGTTAATACAGGAACCAGACTCTGGGTATATCTGACTGAACCCCATTAATACAGGAACCAGACTCTAGGTGTATTCTCGCTGAACCCCTTTAAGACAGGTACAAGACTCTGGGTTTATCTGACTGAACCCCTTTTATACAGGAACCAGACTGTTGGTCTATCTGACTGAACCCCTTTAATACAGGAATTAGACTCTGGGTTTATCTGACTGAACCCCTTTAATACAGGAACCAGACTCTGGATTTATTCTCACTGAAACCCTTAAAAACTGGAACCAGGCACTGGGTTTATCTGACTGAACCCCATTAATACAGGAATCTGACTCTGGGTTTATCTGACTGAACCCCTTGAACACAGGAACCAGACACTGGGTTTATCTGACTGAACCCCGTTAATACAGGAACAAGACTCAGGGTTTATCTGTCTGAACCCCTTTAAGACAAGAACAGGATTCTGGTTTTATCTGACTGAAACCCTTTAATACAGGAACCAGACACTGGGTTTAACTGACTGAACCCCTTTAATACATAAACCAGAAGCTGGGTTTATTCTCACTGAACCCACTTAATACAGGAACCAGACTCTGGGTTTATCTGACTGAACCCCTTTAATACAGGAACCAGTCTCTGTGTTTATTTGACTGAACCCCTTTAATACAGGAACCAGACTCTGGGTTTAGCTGATTGAACCCCATTAATACAGGACCCAGACTCTGCGTTTAGCTGATTGAACCCCTTTAATACAGGAACCAGAGTCTCGGTTTATCTGATTGAACCCCTTTAATACAGGAACCAGACTGTGGCTTTATCTGATTGAACCCCATTAATACAGGAATTAGACTCTGGGATTATCTGACTGAACCCCTTTAATATAGGAACCTGGCTCTGGGATTATCTGATTGAACCCCTTTAATACAGGAACCAGACTGTGGGTTTATCTGACTGAACCCCTTTAATACAGGAATTAGACTCTGGGATTATCTGACTGAACCCCATTAATACAGGAACCAGACTCTGGGTTGATCTGTCTGAACCCCTTTAATACAGGAACCAGACTCTGGGTTTATCTGACTGAACCCCTTTAATACAGGAACCAGGCACTGGGTTTATCTGACTGAACCACTTTAATACAGGAACCAAACTCTGGGTTTATTCTCACTGAACCCCTTTTAGACAGGAACCAGGCACTGGGTTTATCTGACTGAACCCCTTTAATACAGGAACAAGACTCTGGGTTCACCTGTCTGAACCCCTTTAATAAATGAACAAGATTCTGGTTTTATCTGACTGAACCCCATTAATACAGGAACCAGACTCTGGGTTTATCTGAACGAACCCCTTTAATACAGGAACAAGACTGTGGCTTTATCTGACTGAACCCCATTAATACAGGATTTAGAATCTGGGTTTATCTGTCTGAACCCCTTTAATACAGGAACCGGGCTCTGGGTATATATGACTGAACCCCTTTAATACAGGAACCAGACTCTCGGTATGTCTGACTGAACCCCTTTAATACGTGAACCAGACTCTGGGTTTATTCTCACTGAACCCCTTTAAGACAGGAACCAGGCTCTGGGTACATATGACTGAACCCCTTTAATACTGGAACCAGGCTCTGGGTTTATCTGTCTGAACCCCTTTAATACAGTAACCAGGCTCTCGGTATATCTGACTGAACCCCTTTAATACGGGAACCAGACTCTGGGTTTATCTGACTGAACCCCTTTAATACAGGACCCAGAATCTGGGTTTAGCTGATTGAACCCCATTAATACAGGACCCAGACTCTGGGTTTAGCTGATTGAACCCCTTTAATACAGGAACCAGACTCTCGGTTTATCTGATTGAACCCCTTTAATACAGGAACCAGACTGTGGCTTTATCTGATTGAACCCCATTAATACAGGAATTAGACTCTGGGATTATCTGACTGAACCCCTTTAATATAGGAACCTGGCTCTGGGATTATCTGATTGAACCCCTTTAATACAGGAACCAGACTGTGGGTTTATCTGACTGAACCCCTTTAATACAGGAATTAGACTCTGGGATTATCTGACTGAACCCCATTAATACAGGAACCAGACTCTGGGTAGATCTGTCTGAACCCCTTTAATACAGGAACCAGACTATGGGTTTATCTGACTGAAACCCTTTAATACAGGAACCAGGCACTGGGTTTATCTGACTGAACCCCTTTAATACAGGACCCAGACTCTGGGTTTATCTGATTGAAACACTCTAATACAGGAACCAGAGTCTGGGTATATCTGACTGAACCCCTTCAATACTGGAACCAGACTCTGGGTTAATCTGTCTGAACCCCTTTAATACAGGAACCAGGCTCTGGGTTTATCTGTCTGAACCCCTTTAATACAGGAACCAGACTCTCGGTTTATTTTCACTGAACCCCTTTAATACTGGGACCAGACTCTGGGTTTATTCTCACTGAAACCCTTTAAGAAAGGAACAAGACTCTGGGTTGATCTGACTGAACCCTTTTAATACAGGAACCAGACTCTGGGTTTATCTGTCTGAACCCCTTTAATACAGGAACCAGACTCTGGGTATATCTGATTGAACACCTTTAATACAGGAACCAGAATCTGAGTTTATCTGACTGAACCTCTTTAATACAGGAACCAGACTGAGGGTTAATCTGACTCTACACCTTTAATACAGGAACCAGACTCTGGGTTGATCTGACTGATCCCCTTTAATACAGGAATCAGACTATGGGTTTATCTGACTGAACCCCTTTAGTACAGGAATCAGACTCTGTTTTTATCTGACTGAACACCTTTAATAAAGGAATTTGACTCTGCGATTATCTGACTGAAACCCTTTAATACAGGAACCAGACAGCGGGTTTATCTGACTGAACCCCTTTAATACAGTACCCAGACTCTGTGTTTATCTGATTGAACCCCTCTAATACAGGAACCAGACTCTGGGTGTATCTGACTGAACCCCTTTAATACAGGAACCAGACTCTGGGTTTATCTGACTAAACCCCTTTAATACAGGAACCAGACTCAGTATATTCTTTCTGAACCCCTTTAATACAGGAACAAGACTGGGTTTATCTGGCTGAACCCCCTTAATACAGGAACCAGACTCTGGGACTATCTGACTGAACCCCTTTAATACAGGAACCATGACTCTGGGTTTATCTGACTGAACCCCTTTAATAGAGAACTCAGACTCTGAGTTTATCTGACTGAACCGCTTTAATACAGGAACCAGACTCTGGGTTTATCTGACTGAACCCCTTTAATACAGGAACCAGACTCTCGGTTTATCTGACTGAACGCCTTTAATACAGGAACCAGACTCTGGGTTAATCTGACTGAACCCCATTAATACAGGAACCAGGCTCTCGGTTTATGTGGCTGAACCCCTTTAATACAGGAACCAGACTCTCGGTTTATTCTCACTGAACGCCTTTAATACAGGAACCAGACTCTGGGTTTATTCTCACTGAACCCCTTTAATACAGAAACCAGACTGTGAGTTTATCTGACTGAACCCCTTTAATACAGGACCCAGACACTGGGTTTATCTGATTGAACCACTATAATACAGGAACCAGACTCTGGGTATATCTGACTGAACCCCTTTAATACTGGAACCAGACTCTGGGTTTATCTGTCTGAACCCCATTAATACAGGAACCAGGCTCTGGGTTTATCTGGCTGAACCCCTTTAATACAGGAACCAGACTCTCGGTTTATTTTCACTGAACCCCTTTAATACAGGAACCAGACTCTGGGTTTATCTTTCAGAACCCCTTTAATACAGGAACCAGACTCTGGTTATATCTGATTGAACCCCTTTAATACAGGAACCAGAATCTGAGTTTATCTGACTGAACATCTTTAATTCAGGAACCAGACTCTGGGTTGATCTGACTGATCCCCTTTAATACAGGAATCAGACTATTGGTTTATCTGACTGAACCCCTTTAATACAGGAACCAGACTCTGGCTTTATCTGTCTGAACCCCTTTAATACAGAAACCAGTCTCTGGGTATATCTGACTGAACCCTTTTAATACTGGAACCAGGCTCTGGGTTTATCTGTCTGAACCCCTTTAATACAGTAACCAGGCTCTTGGTATATCTGACTGAACCCCTTTAATACAGGAACTAGAATGTGGGTTTATTTGACTGAACCCCTTTAATACAGGAATCAGACTCTGGGTTTATCTGACTGAACCCCTTTTCTACAGGAATAAGACTCTGGGTTTATCTGACTGAGCACATTTAATAAAGGAATTAGACTCTGGGATTTTCTGACTGAACTCCTTTAATACAGGAACCAGACTGTGAGTTTTTCTGACTGAACCCCTTTAATACAGGACCCAGACTATGGGTTTATCTGATTGAACCACTCTAATACAGGAACCAGACTCTGGGTATATCTGACTGAATCCCTTTAATACTGGAACCAGACTCTGGATTTAACTGTCTAAACCCCTTTAATACAGGCACCAGGCTCTGGGTTTATCTGTCTGAACCCCTTTAATGCAGGAACCAAACTCTCGGTTAATTCTCACTGAACACCTTTAATACAGGAAACAGACTCTGGGTTTATCTGACTGAACCCCTTTAGTACAGGTATAAGACTTTGGGTTTATCTGACTGAACACATTTAATAAAGGAATAAAACTTGGCATTATCTGACTGAACCCCTTTAATACAGGATCCAGACTGTGAGTTTATCTGACTGAACCCCTTTAATTCAGGACCCAGACTCTGGGTTTATCTGATTGAACCACTCTAATACAGGAACACGACTCTGGGTATATCTGACTGAACCCCTTTAATACTGGAACCAGAGTCTGGGTTTATCTGTATGAACCCCTTGAATACAGGAACCAGACTCTCGGTTTATTCTCACTGAACCCCTTTAATACAGGAACAAGACTCTGGGTTTATTCTCACTGAACCCCTTTAAGACAGGAACAAGATACTGGGTTTATCTGACTGAACCCCTTTAATACAGGAAACAGACTCTGGGTTTATCTGTCTGAACCACTTTAATAGAGGAACCAGACTGTGGGTATTTCTGATTGAACCCCTTTAATACAGGAATCAAACTCTGGGTTTATCTGACTGAACCCCTCTGGTACAGGAATCAGACTGTGGGTTTATCTGACTGATCCCCTTTAATTCAGGACCCAGACTCTGGTTTTATCTGATTGAACCCCTCTAATACAGGAACCAGACTCTGGGTGTATCTGACTGAACCCCTTTAATACAGGAACCAGACTCTGGGTTTATCTGACTAAACCCCTTTAATACAGGAACCAGACTCTGCGTTTATTCTCACTGAACCCTTTAATACAGGAACAAGACTCTGGGTTTATCTGACTGAACCCCTTTAATACAGGACCCAGAGTCTGGGTTTATCTGACTGAACGCCTTTAATATAGGAACCAGACTCTTTGTTTATCTGCCTGAACCCCATTAATACTGGAACCAGACTCTGGATATATCTGACTGAACCTCCTTAATACAGGAACCAGACTCTGGGTACAACTTACTGAACCCCTTTTATACAGGACCCAGACTGTGAGTTTATCTGACTGAACCCCATTAATACAGGAACCAGACTCTGGGTTTATCTCACTAGACCCCTTTAAGGCAGGACCCAGACTCTGGGTTTATCTGATTGAACCCCTCTAATACAGGAACGAGATTGAGGGTGTATCTGACTGAACCCCTTTAATACAGGAACCAGACTCTGGGTTTATCTGACTAAACCCCTTTAATACAATAACCAGACTCTGAGTTTATTCTCACTGAACCCCTTTAATATGGGAACAAGACTCTGGGTTTATCTGACTGAACCCCTTTACTACAGCAACCAGACTCTGGGACTATCTGACTGAACGCCTTTAATATAGGAACCAGACTCTGGTTTAATCTGACTGAACCACTTTAATACTGGAACCAGTCTCTGGGTATATCTGACTGAACCCCTTTAATACTGGAACCAGGCTCTGGGTTTATCTGTCTGAACCCGTTTAATACAGGAAGCAGGCTCTTGGTATATCTGACAGAACCCCTTTAATACAGGAACTAGAATGTGGGTTTATCTGACTGAACCCCTTTAATACAGGAATCAGACTCTGAGTTTATCTGACTGAACCCCTTTTCTACAGGAATAAGACTCTGGGTTTATCTGACTGAACACATTTAATAAAGGAATTAGACTCTGGGATTTTCTGACTGAACCCCTTTAATACAGGAACCAGACTGTGAGTTTATCTGACTGAACCCCTTTAATACAGGACCCAGACTCTGGGTTTATCTGATTGAAACACTCTAATACAGGAACCAGAGTCTGGGTATATCTGACTGAACCCCTTCAATACTGGAACCAGACTCTGGGTTAATCTGTCTGAACCCCTTTAATACAGGAACCAGGCTCTGGGTTTATCTGTCTGAACCCCTTTAATACAGGAACCAGACTCTCGGTTTATTTTCACTGAACCCCTTTAATACTGGGACCAGACTCTGGGTTTATTCTCACTGAAACCCTTTAAGAAAGGAACAAGACTCTGGGTTGATCTGACTGAACCCTTTTAATACAGGAACCAGACTCTGGGTTTATCTGTCTGAACCCCTTTAATACAGGAACCAGACTCTGGGTATATCTGATTGAACACCTTTAATACAGGAACCAGAATCTGAGTTTATCTGACTGAACCTCTTTAATACAGGAACCAGACTGAGGGTTAATCTGACTCTACACCTTTAATACAGGAACCAGACTCTGGGTTGATCTGACTGATCCCCTTTAATACAGGAATCAGACTATGGGTTTATCTGACTGAACCCCTTTAGTACAGGAATCAGACTCTGTTTTTATCTGACTGAACACCTTTAATAAAGGAATTTGACTCTGCGATTATCTGACTGAAACCCTTTAATACAGGAACCAGACAGCGGGTTTATCTGACTGAACCCCTCTAATACAGGAACCAGACTCTGGGTTTATCTGACTAAACCCCTTTAATAAAGGAACCAGACTCAGTATATTCTTTCTGAACCCCTTTAATACAGGAACAAGACTGGGTTTATCTGGCTGAACCCCCTTAATACAGGAACCAGACTCTGGGATTATCTGACTGAACCCCTTTAATACAGGAACCATGACTCTGGGTTTATCTGACTGAACCCCTTTAATAGAGAAGTCAGACTCTGAGTTTATCTGACTGACCCGCTTTAATACAGGAACCAGACTCTGGGTTTATCTGACTGAACCCCTTTAATACAGGAACCAGACTCTCGGTTTATCTGACTGAACGCCTTTAATACAGGAACCAGACTCTGGGTTAATCTGACTGAACCCCATTAATACAGGAACCAGGCTCTCGGTTTATGTGGCTGAACCCCTTTAATACAGGAACCAGACTCTCGGTTTATTCTCACTGAACGCCTTTAATACAGGAACCAGACTCTGGGTTTATTCTCACTGAACCCCTTTAATACAGGAACCAGAATGTGAGTTTATCTGACTGAACCCCTTTAATACAGGACCCAGACACTGGGTTTATCTGATTGAACCACTATAATACAGGAACCAGACTCTGGGTATATCTGACTGAACCCCTTTAATACTGGAACCAGACTCTGGGTTTATCTGTCTGAACCCCATTAATACAGGAACCAGGCTCTGGGTTTATCTGGCTGAACCCCTTTAATACAGGAACCAGACTCTCGGTTTATTTTCACTGAACCCCTTTAATACAGGAACCAGACTCTGGGTTTATCTTTCAGAACCCCTTTAATACAGGAACCAGACTCTGGTTATATCTGATTGAACCCCTTTAATACAGGAACCAGAATCTGAGTTTATCTGACTGAACATCTTTAATTCAGGAACCAGACTCTGGGTTGATCTGACTGATCCCCTTTAATACAGGAATCAGACTATTGGTTTATCTGACTGAACCCCTTTAATACAGGAACCAGACTCTGGCTTTATCTGTCTGAACCCCTTTAATACAGGAACCAGTCTCTGGGTATATCTGACTGAACCCTTTTAATACTGGAACCAGGCTCTGGGTTTATCTGTCTGAACCCCTTTAATACAGTAACCAGGCTCTTGGTATATCTGACTGAACCCCTTTAATACAGGAACTAGAATGTGGGTTTATCTGACTGAACCCCTTTAATACAGGAATCAGACTCTGGGTTTATCTGACTGAACCCCTTTTCTACAGGAATAAGACTCTGGGTTTATCTGACTGAACACATTTAATAAAGGAATTAGACTCTGGGATTTTCTGACTGAACTCCTTTAATACAGGAACCAGACTGTGAGTTTTTCTGACTGAACCCCTTTAATACAGGACCCAGACTCTGGGTTTATCCTATTGAACCACTCTAATACAGGAACACGACTCTGGGTATATCTGACTGAACCCCTTTAATACTGGAACCAGAGTCTGGGTTTATCTGTATGAACCCCTTGAATACAGGAACCAGACTCTCGGTTTATTCTCACTGAACCCCTTTAATACAGGAACAAGACTCTGGGTTTATTCTCACTGAACCCCTTTAAGACAGGAACAAGATACTGGGTTTATCTGACTGAACCCCTTTAATACAGGAAACAGACTCTGGGTTTATCTGTCTGAACCACTTTAATAGAGGAACCAGACTGTGGGTATTTCTGATTGAACCCCTTTAATACAGCAACCAGAATCTGAGTTTATCTGACTGAACCTCTTTAATACAGGAACCAGACTCTGGGTTTATCTGACTCTACCCCTTTAATACAGGAACCAGAATCTGGGTTGATCTGACTGAACCCCTTTAATACAGGAATCAAACTCTGGGTTTATCTGACTGAACCCCTCTGGTACAGGAATCAGACTGTGGGTTTATCTGACTGATCCCCTTTAATTCAGGACCCAGACTCTGGTTTTATCTGATTGAACCCCTCTAATACAGGAACCAGACTCTGGGTGTATCTGACTGAACCCCTTTAATACAGGAACCAGACTCTGGGTTTATCTGACTAAACCCCTTTAATACAGGAACCAGACTCTGTGTTTATTCTCACTGAACCCTTTAATACAGGAACAAGACTCTGGGTTTATCTGACTGAACCCCTTTAATACAGGACCCAGAGTCTGGGTTTATCTGACTGAACCCCTTTAATACAGGAACCAGACTCTTTGTTTATCTGCCTGAACCGCATTAATACTGGAACCAGACTCTGGATATATCTGACTGAACCTCCTTAATACAGGAACCAGACTCTGGGTACAACTTACTGAACCCCTTTTATACAGGACCCAGACTGTGAGTTTATCTGACTGAACCCCATTAATACAGGAACCAGACTCTGGGTTTATCTCACTAGACCCCTTTAAGGCAGGACCCAGACTCTGGGTTTATCTGATTGAACCCCTCTAATACAGGAACGAGATTGAGGGTGTATCTGACTGAACCCCTTTAATACAGGAACCAGACTCTGGGTTTATCTGACTAAACCCCTTTAATACAATAACCAGACTCTGAGTTTATTCTCACTGAACCCCTTTAATATGGGAACAAGACTCTGGGTTTATCTGACTGAACCCCTTTACTACAGCAAACAGACTCTGGGACTATCTGACTGAACGCCTTTAATATAGGAACCAGACTCTGGTTTAATCTGACAGAACCACTTTAATACTGGAACCAGTCTCTGGGTATATCTGACTGAACCCCTTTAATACTGGAACCAGGCTCTGGGTTTATCTGTCTGAACCCGTTTAATACAGGAAGCAGGCTCTTGGTATATCTGACAGGACCCCTTTAATACAGGAACTAGAATGTGGGTTTATCTGACTGAACCCCTTTAATACAGGAATCAGACTCTGAGTTTATCTGACTGAACCCCTTTTCTACAGGAATAAGACTCTGGGTTTATCTGACTGAACACATTTAATAAAGGAATTAGACTCTGGGATTTTCTGACTGAACCCCTTTAATACAGGAACCAGACTGTGAGTTTATCTGACTGAACCCCTTTAATACAGGAACCAGGCTCTGGGTTTATCTGGCTGAACCCCATTAATACAGGAACCAGACTCTGGGTTGATCTGTCTGAACCCCTTTAATACAGGAACCAGGCACTGGGTTTATCTGACTGAACCCCATTAATACAGGAATCAGACTCTGGGTTTATCTGACTGAACCCCTTGAATACAGGAACCAGACACTGGGTTTATCTGACTGAACCCCTTTAATACAGGAACAAGACTCTGGGTTCACCTGTCTGAACCCATTTAATAAATGATCAAGATTCTGGTTTTATCTGACTGAACCCCTTTAATACAGGAACCAGACTCTGGGTTTATCTGAATGAACCCCTTTAATACAGGAACAAGACCCTGGGTTTATTCTCACTGAACCCCTTTAATACGGGAACCAATCACTTGGTTTATCTGACTGAACCCCTTTAATACAGGAAAAGGACTCTTGGCTTATCTGTCTGAACCCCGTTAATACAGGAACCAGACTCTGGGTATATCTGACTGAACCCCATTAATACAGGAACCAGACTCTAGGTGTATTCTCGCTGAACCCCTTTAAGACAGGTACAAGACTCTGGGTTTATCTGACTGAACCCCTTTTATACAGGAACCAGACTGTTGGTCTATCTGACTGAACCCCTTTAATACAGGAATTAGACTCTGGGTTTATCTGACTGAACCCCTTTAATACAGGAACCAGACTCTGGATTTATTCTCACTGAAACCCTTAAAAACTGGAACCAGGCACTGGGTTTATCTGACTGAACCCCATTAATACAGGAATCTGACTCTGGGTTTATCTGACTGAACCCCTTGAACACAGGAACCAGACACTGGGTTTATCTGACTGAACCCCGTTAATACAGGAACAAGACTCAGGGTTTATCTGGCTGAACCCCTTTAATACAGGAACCAGACTCTCGGTTTATTTTCACTGAACCCCTTTAATACAGGAACCAGACTCTGGGTTTATCTTTCAGAACCCCTTTAATACAGGAACCAGACTCTGGTTATATCTGATTGAACCCCTTTAATACAGGAACCAGAATCTGAGTTTATCTGACTGAACATCTTTAATTCAGGAACCAGACTCTGGGTTGATCTGACTGATCCCCTTTAATACAGGAATCAGACTATTGGTTTATCTGACTGAACCCCTTTAATACAGGAACCAGACTCTGGCTTTATCTGTCTGAACCCCTTTAATACAGGAACCAGTCTCTGGGTATATCTGACTGAACCCTTTTAATACTGGAACCAGGCTCTGGGTTTATCTGTCTGAACCCCTTTAATACAGTAACCAGGCTCTTGGTATATCTGACTGAACCCCTTTAATACAGGAACTAGAATGTGGGTTTATCTGACTGAACCCCTTTAATACAGGAATCAGACTCTGGGTTTATCTGACTGAACCCCTTTTCTACAGGAATAAGACTCTGGGTTTATCTGACTGAACACATTTAATAAAGGAATTAGACTCTGGGATTTTCTGACTGAACTCCTTTAATACAGGAACCAGACTGTGAGTTTTTCTGACTGAACCCCTTTAATACAGGACCCAGACTCTGGGTTTATCCTATTGAACCACTCTAATACAGGAACACGACTCTGGGTATATCTGACTGAACCCCTTTAATACTGGAACCAGAGTCTGGGTTTATCTGTATGAACCCCTTGAATACAGGAACCAGACTCTCGGTTTATTCTCACTGAACCCCTTTAATACAGGAACAAGACTCTGGGTTTATTCTCACTGAACCCCTTTAAGACAGGAACAAGATACTGGGTTTATCTGACTGAACCCCTTTAATACAGGAAACAGACTCTGGGTTTATCTGTCTGAACCACTTTAATAGAGGAACCAGACTGTGGGTATTTCTGATTGAACCCCTTTAATACAGCAACCAGAATCTGAGTTTATCTGACTGAACCTCTTTAATACAGGAACCAGACTCTGGGTTTATCTGACTCTACCCCTTTAATACAGGAACCAGAATCTGGGTTGATCTGACTGAACCCCTTTAATACAGGAATCAAACTCTGGGTTTATCTGACTGAACCCCTCTGGTACAGGAATCAGACTGTGGGTTTATCTGACTGATCCCCTTTAATTCAGGACCCAGACTCTGGTTTTATCTGATTGAACCCCTCTAATACAGGAACCAGACTCTGGGTGTATCTGACTGAACCCCTTTAATACAGGAACCAGACTCTGGGTTTATCTGACTAAACCCCTTTAATACAGGAACCAGACTCTGTGTTTATTCTCACTGAACCCTTTAATACAGGAACAAGACTCTGGGTTTATCTGACTGAACCCCTTTAATACAGGACCCAGAGTCTGGGTTTATCTGACTGAACCCCTTTAATACAGGAACCAGACTCTTTGTTTATCTGCCTGAACCCCATTAATACTGGAACCAGACTCTGGATATATCTGACTGAACCTCCTTAATACAGGAACCAGACTCTGGGTACAACTTACTGAACCCCTTTTATACAGGACCCAGACTGTGAGTTTATCTGACTGAACCCCATTAATACAGGAACCAGACTCTGGGTTTATCTCACTAGACCCCTTTAAGGCAGGACCCAGACTCTGGGTTTATCTGATTGAACCCCTCTAATACAGGAACGAGATTGAGGGTGTATCTGACTGAACCCCTTTAATACAGGAACCAGACTCTGGGTTTATCTGACTAAACCCCTTTAATACAATAACCAGACTCTGAGTTTATTCTCACTGAACCCCTTTAATATGGGAACAAGACTCTGGGTTTATCTGACTGAACCCCTTTACTACAGCAAACAGACTCTGGGACTATCTGACTGAACGCCTTTAATATAGGAACCAGACTCTGGTTTAATCTGACAGAACCACTTTAATACTGGAACCAGTCTCTGGGTATATCTGACTGAACCCCTTTAATACTGGAACCAGGCTCTGGGTTTATCTGTCTGAACCCGTTTAATACAGGAAGCAGGCTCTTGGTATATCTGACAGGACCCCTTTAATACAGGAACTAGAATGTGGGTTTATCTGACTGAACCCCTTTAATACAGGAATCAGACTCTGAGTTTATCTGACTGAACCCCTTTTCTACAGGAATAAGACTCTGGGTTTATCTGACTGAACACATTTAATAAAGGAATTAGACTCTGGGATTTTCTGACTGAACCCCTTTAATACAGGAACCAGACTGTGAGTTTATCTGACTGAACCCCTTTAATACAGGAACCAGGCTCTGGGTTTATCTGGCTGAACCCCATTAATACAGGAACCAGACTCTGGGTTGATCTGTCTGAACCCCTTTAATACAGGAACCAGGCACTGGGTTTATCTGACTGAACCCCATTAATACAGGAATCAGACTCTGGGTTTATCTGACTGAACCCCTTGAATACAGGAACCAGACACTGGGTTTATCTGACTGAACCCCTTTAATACAGGAACAAGACTCTGGGTTCACCTGTCTGAACCCATTTAATAAATGATCAAGATTCTGGTTTTATCTGACTGAACCCCTTTAATACAGGAACCAGACTCTGGGTTTATCTGAATGAACCCCTTTAATACAGGAACAAGACCCTGGGTTTATTCTCACTGAACCCCTTTAATACGGGAACCAATCACTTGGTTTATCTGACTGAACCCCTTTAATACAGGAAAAGGACTCTGGGCTTATCTGTCTGAACCCCGTTAATACAGGAACCAGACTCTGGGTATATCTGACTGAACCCCATTAATACAGGAACCAGACTCTAGGTGTATTCTCGCTGAACCCCTTTAAGACAGGTACAAGACTCTGGGTTTATCTGACTGAACCCCTTTTATACAGGAACCAGACTGTTGGTCTATCTGACTGAACCCCTTTAATACAGGAATTAGACTCTGGGTTTATCTGACTGAACCCCTTTAATACAGGAACCAGGCTCTGGGTTTATCTGGCTGAACCCCATTAATACAGGAACCAGACTCTGGGTTGATCTGTCTGAACCCCTTTAATACAGGAACCAGGCACTGGGTTTATCTGACTGAACCCCATTAATACAGGAATCAGACTCTGGGTTTATCTGACTGAACCCCTTGAATACAGGAACCAGACACTGGGTTTATCTGACTGAACCCCTTTAATACAGGAACAAGACTCTGGGTTCACCTGTCTGAACCCATTTAATAAATGATCAAGATTCTGGTTTTATCTGACTGAACCCCTTTAATACAGGAACCAGACTCTGGGTTTATCTGAATGAACCCCTTTAATACAGGAACAAGACCCTGGGTTTATTCTCACTGAACCCCTTTAATACGGGAACCAATCACTTGGTTTATCTGACTGAACCCCTTTAATACAGGAAAAGGACTCTTGGCTTATCTGTCTGAACCCCGTTAATACAGGAACCAGACTCTGGGTATATCTGACTGAACCCCATTAATACAGGAACCAGACTCTAGGTGTATTCTCGCTGAACCCCTTTAAGACAGGTACAAGACTCTGGGTTTATCTGACTGAACCCCTTTTATACAGGAACCAGACTGTTGGTCTATCTGACTGAACCCCTTTAATACAGGAATTAGACTCTGGGTTTATCTGACTGAACCCCTTTAATACAGGAACCAGACTCTGGATTTATTCTCACTGAAACCCTTAAAAACTGGAACCAGGCACTGGGTTTATCTGACTGAACCCCATTAATACAGGAATCTGACTCTGGGTTTATCTGACTGAACCCCTTGAACACAGGAACCAGACACTGGGTTTATCTGACTGAACCCCGTTAATACAGGAACAAGACTCAGGGTTTATCTGGCTGAACCCCTTTAATACAGGAACCAGACTCTCGGTTTATTTTCACTGAACCCCTTTAATACAGGAACCAGACTCTGGGTTTATCTTTCAGAACCCCTTTAATACAGGAACCAGACTCTGGTTATATCTGATTGAACCCCTTTAATACAGGAACCAGAATCTGAGTTTATCTGACTGAACATCTTTAATTCAGGAACCAGACTCTGGGTTGATCTGACTGATCCCCTTTAATACAGGAATCAGACTATTGGTTTATCTGACTGAACCCCTTTAATACAGGAACCAGACTCTGGCTTTATCTGTCTGAACCCCTTTAATACAGGAACCAGTCTCTGGGTATATCTGACTGAACCCTTTTAATACTGGAACCAGGCTCTGGGTTTATCTGTCTGAACCCCTTTAATACAGTAACCAGGCTCTTGGTATATCTGACTGAACCCCTTTAATACAGGAACTAGAATGTGGGTTTATCTGACTGAACCCCTTTAATACAGGAATCAGACTCTGGGTTTATCTGACTGAACCCCTTTTCTACAGGAATAAGACTCTGGGTTTATCTGACTGAACACATTTAATAAAGGAATTAGACTCTGGGATTTTCTGACTGAACTCCTTTAATACAGGAACCAGACTGTGAGTTTTTCTGACTGAACCCCTTTAATACAGGACCCAGACTCTGGGTTTATCCTATTGAACCACTCTAATACAGGAACACGACTCTGGGTATATCTGACTGAACCCCTTTAATACTGGAACCAGAGTCTGGGTTTATCTGTATGAACCCCTTGAATACAGGAACCAGACTCTCGGTTTATTCTCACTGAACCCCTTTAATACAGGAACAAGACTCTGGGTTTATTCTCACTGAACCCCTTTAAGACAGGAACAAGATACTGGGTTTATCTGACTGAACCCCTTTAATACAGGAAACAGACTCTGGGTTTATCTGTCTGAACCACTTTAATAGAGGAACCAGACTGTGGGTATTTCTGATTGAACCCCTTTAATACAGCAACCAGAATCTGAGTTTATCTGACTGAACCTCTTTAATACAGGAACCAGACTCTGGGTTTATCTGACTCTACCCCTTTAATACAGGAACCAGAATCTGGGTTGATCTGACTGAACCCCTTTAATACAGGAATCAAACTCTGGGTTTATCTGACTGAACCCCTCTGGTACAGGAATCAGACTGTGGGTTTATCTGACTGATCCCCTTTAATTCAGGACCCAGACTCTGGTTTTATCTGATTGAACCCCTCTAATACAGGAACCAGACTCTGGGTGTATCTGACTGAACCCCTTTAATACAGGAACCAGACTCTGGGTTTATCTGACTAAACCCCTTTAATACAGGAACCAGACTCTGTGTTTATTCTCACTGAACCCTTTAATACAGGAACAAGACTCTGGGTTTATCTGACTGAACCCCTTTAATACAGGACCCAGAGTCTGGGTTTATCTGACTGAACCCCTTTAATACAGGAACCAGACTCTTTGTTTATCTGCCTGAACCGCATTAATACTGGAACCAGACTCTGGATATATCTGACTGAACCTCCTTAATACAGGAACCAGACTCTGGGTACAACTTACTGAACCCCTTTTATACAGGACCCAGACTGTGAGTTTATCTGACTGAACCCCATTAATACAGGAACCAGACTCTGGGTTTATCTCACTAGACCCCTTTAAGGCAGGACCCAGACTCTGGGTTTATCTGATTGAACCCCTCTAATACAGGAACGAGATTGAGGGTGTATCTGACTGAACCCCTTTAATACAGGAACCAGACTCTGGGTTTATCTGACTAAACCCCTTTAATACAATAACCAGACTCTGAGTTTATTCTCACTGAACCCCTTTAATATGGGAACAAGACTCTGGGTTTATCTGACTGAACCCCTTTACTACAGCAAACAGACTCTGGGACTATCTGACTGAACGCCTTTAATATAGGAACCAGACTCTGGTTTAATCTGACAGAACCACTTTAATACTGGAACCAGTCTCTGGGTATATCTGACTGAACCCCTTTAATACTGGAACCAGGCTCTGGGTTTATCTGTCTGAACCCGTTTAATACAGGAAGCAGGCTCTTGGTATATCTGACAGGACCCCTTTAATACAGGAACTAGAATGTGGGTTTATCTGACTGAACCCCTTTAATACAGGAATCAGACTCTGAGTTTATCTGACTGAACCCCTTTTCTACAGGAATAAGACTCTGGGTTTATCTGACTGAACACATTTAATAAAGGAATTAGACTCTGGGATTTTCTGACTGAACCCCTTTAATACAGGAACCAGACTGTGAGTTTATCTGACTGAACCCCTTTAATACAGGAACCAGGCTCTGGGTTTATCTGGCTGAACCCCATTAATACAGGAACCAGACTCTGGGTTGATCTGTCTGAACCCCTTTAATACAGGAACCAGGCACTGGGTTTATCTGACTGAACCCCATTAATACAGGAATCAGACTCTGGGTTTATCTGACTGAACCCCTTGAATACAGGAACCAGACACTGGGTTTATCTGACTGAACCCCTTTAATACAGGAACAAGACTCTGGGTTCACCTGTCTGAACCCATTTAATAAATGATCAAGATTCTGGTTTTATCTGACTGAACCCCTTTAATACAGGAACCAGACTCTGGGTTTATCTGAATGAACCCCTTTAATACAGGAACAAGACCCTGGGTTTATTCTCACTGAACCCCTTTAATACGGGAACCAATCACTTGGTTTATCTGACTGAACCCCTTTAATACAGGAAAAGGACTCTGGGCTTATCTGTCTGAACCCCGTTAATACAGGAACCAGACTCTGGGTATATCTGACTGAACCCCATTAATACAGGAACCAGACTCTAGGTGTATTCTCGCTGAACCCCTTTAAGACAGGTACAAGACTCTGGGTTTATCTGACTGAACCCCTTTTATACAGGAACCAGACTGTTGGTCTATCTGACTGAACCCCTTTAATACAGGAATTAGACTCTGGGTTTATCTGACTGAACCCCTTTAATACAGGAACCAGACTCTGGATTTATTCTCACTGAAACCCTTAAAAACTGGAACCAGGCACTGGGTTTATCTGACTGAACCCCATTAATACAGGAATCTGACTCTGGGTTTATCTGACTGAACCCCTTGAACACAGGAACCAGACACTGGGTTTATCTGACTGAACCCCGTTAATACAGGAACAAGACTCAGGGTTTATCTGTCTGAACCCCTTTAAGACAAGAACAGGATTCTGGTTTTATCTGACTGAAACCCTTTAATACAGGAACCAGACACTGGGTTTAACTGACTGAACCCCTTTAATACATAAACCAGAAGCTGGGTTTATTCTCACTGAACCCACTTAATACAGGAACCAGACTCTGGGTTTATCTGACTGAACCCCTTTAATACAGGAACCAGTCTCTGTGTTTATTTGACTGAACCCCTTTAATACAGGAACCAGACTCTGGGTTTAGCTGATTGAACCCCATTAATACAGGACCCAGACTCTGCGTTTAGCTGATTGAACCCCTTTAATACAGGAACCAGAGTCTCGGTTTATCTGATTGAACCCCTTTAATACAGGAACCAGACTGTGGCTTTATCTGATTGAACCCCATTAATACAGGAATTAGACTCTGGGATTATCTGACTGAACCCCTTTAATATAGGAACCTGGCTCTGGGATTATCTGATTGAACCCCTTTAATACAGGAACCAGACTGTGGTTTTATCTGACTGAACCCCTTTAATACAGGAATTAGACTCTGGGATTATCTGACTGAACCCCATTAATACAGGAACCAGACTCTGGGTTGATCTGTCTGAACCCCTTTAATACAGGAACCAGACTCTGGGTTTATCTGACTGAACCCCTTTAATACAGGAACCAGGCACTGGGTTTATCTGACTGAACCACTTTAATACAGGAACCAAACTCTGGGTTTATTCTCACTGAACCCCTTTTAGACAGGAACCAGGCACTGGGTTTATCTGACTGAACCCCTTTAATACAGGAACAAGACTCTGGGTTCACCTGTCTGAACCCCTTTAATAAATGAACAAGATTCTGGTTTTATCTGACTGAACCCCATTAATACAGGAACCAGACTCTGGGTTTATCTGAACGAACCCCTTTAATACAGGAACAAGACTGTGGCTTTATCTGACTGAACCCCATTAATACAGGATTTAGAATCTGGGTTTATCTGTCTGAACCCCTTTAATACAGGAACCGGGCTCTGGGTATATATGACTGAACCCCTTTAATACAGGAACCAGACTCTCGGTATGTCTGACTGAACCCCTTTAATACGTGAACCAGACTCTGGGTTTATTCTCACTGAACCCCTTTAAGACAGGAACCAGGCTCTGGGTACATATGACTGAACCCCTTTAATACTGGAACCAGGCTCTGGGTTTATCTGTCTGAACCCCTTTAATACAGTAACCAGGCTCTCGGTATATCTGACTGAACCCCTTTAATACGGGAACCAGACTCTGGGTTTATCTGACTGAACCCCTTTAATACAGGACCCAGAATCTGGGTTTAGCTGATTGAACCCCATTAATACAGGACCCAGACTCTGGGTTTAGCTGATTGAACCCCTTTAATACAGGAACCAGACTCTCGGTTTATCTGATTGAACCCCTTTAATACAGGAACCAGACTGTGGCTTTATCTGATTGAACCCCATTAATACAGGAATTAGACTCTGGGATTATCTGACTGAACCCCTTTAATATAGGAACCTGGCTCTGGGATTATCTGATTGAACCCCTTTAATACAGGAACCAGACTGTGGGTTTATCTGACTGAACCCCTTTAATACAGGAATTAGACTCTGGGATTATCTGACTGAACCCCATTAATACAGGAACCAGACTCTGGGTAGATCTGTCTGAACCCCTTTAATACAGGAACCAGACTATGGGTTTATCTGACTGAAACCCTTTAATACAGGAACCAGGCACTGGGTTTATCTGACTGAACCCCTTTAATACAGGAATCAGACTCTGAGTTTATCTGACTGAACCCCTTTTCTACAGGAATAAGACTCTGGGTTTATCTGACTGAACACATTTAATAAAGGAATTAGACTCTGGGATTTTCTGACTGAACCCCTTTAATACAGGAACCAGACTGTGAGTTTATCTGACTGAACCCCTTTAATACAGGAACCAGGCTCTGGGTTTATCTGGCTGAACCCCTTTAATACAGGAACCAAACTCTCGGTTTATTCTCACTGAACACCTTTAATACAGGAAACAGACTCTGGGTTTATCTGACTGAACCCCTTTAGTACAGGTATAAGACTTTGGGTTTATCTGTCTGAACACATTTAATAAAGGAATAAAACTTGGCATTATCTGACTGAACCCCTTTAATACAGGATCCAGACTGTGAGTTTATCTGACTGAACCCCTTTAATTCAGGACCCAGACTCTGGGTTTATCTGATTGAACCACTCTAATACAGGAACACGACTCTGGGTATATCTGACTGAACCCCTTTAATACTGGAACCAGAGTCTGGGTTTATCTGTATGAACCCCTTGAATACAGGAACCAGACTCTCGGTTTATTCTCACTGAACCCCTTTAATACAGGAACAAGACTCTGGGTTTATTCTCACTGAACCCCTTTAAGACAGGAACAAGATACTGGGTTTATCTGACTGAACCCCTTTAATACAGGAAACAGACTCTGGGTTTATCTGTCTGAACCACTTTAATAGAGGAACCAGACTGTGGGTATTTCTGATTGAACCCCTTTAATACAGGAATCAAACTCTGGGTTTATCTGACTGAACCCCTCTGGTACAGGAATCAGACTGTGGGTTTATCTGACTGATCCCCTTTAATTCAGGACCCAGACTCTGGTTTTATCTGATTGAACCCCTCTAATACAGGAACCAGACTCTGGGTGTATCTGACTGAACCCCTTTAATACAGGAACCAGACTCTAGGTTTATCTGACTAAACCCCTTTAATACAGGAACCAGACTCTGTGTTTATTCTCACTGAACCCTTTAATACAGGAACAAGACTATGGGTTTATCTGACTGAACCCCTTTAATACAGGACCCAGAGTCTGGGACTATCTGACTGAACCCCTTTAATACAGGAACCAGACTCTTTGTTTATCTGCCTGAACCCCATTAATACTGGAACCAGACTCTGGATATATCTGACTGAACCTCCTTAATACAGGAACCAGACTCTGGGTACAACTTACTGAACCCCTTTTATACAGGACCCAGACTGTGAGTTTATCTGACTGAACCCCATTAATACAGGAACCAGACTCTGGGTTTATCTCACTAGACACCTTAAAGGCAGGACCCAGACTCTGGGTTTATCTGATTGAACCCCTCTAATACAGGAACGAGATTGAGGGTGTATCTGACTGAACCCCTTTAATACAGGAACCAGACTCTGGGTTTATCTGACTAAACCCCTTTAATACAATAACCAGACTCTGAGTTTATTCTCACTGAACCCCTTTAATATGGGAACAAGACTCTGGGTTTATCTGACTGAACCCCTTTACTACAGCAAACAGACTCTGGGACTATCTGACTGAACGCCTTTAATATAGGAACCAGACTCTGGTTTAATCTGACTGAACCACTTTAATACTGGAACCAGTCTCTGGGTATATCTGACTGAACCCCTTTAATACTGGAACCAGGCTCTGGGTTTATCTGTCTGAACCCGTTTAATACAGGAATCAGGCTCTTGGTATATCTGACAGAACCCCTTTAATACAGGAACTAGAATGTGGGTTTATCTGACTGAACCCCTTTAATACAGGAATCAGACTCTGAGTTTATCTGACTGAACCCCTTTTCTACAGGAATAAGACTCTGGGTTTATCTGACTGAACACATTTAATAAAGGAATTAGACTCTGGGATTTTCTGACTGAACCCCTTTAATACAGGAACCAGACTGTGAGTTTATCTGACTGAACCCCTTTAATACAGGACCCAGACTCTGGGTTTATCTGATTGAAACACTCTAATACAGGAACCAGAGTCTGGGTATATCTGACTGAACCCCTTCAATACTGGAACCAGACTCTGGGTTAATCTGTCTGAACCCCTTTAATACAGGAACCAGGCTCTGGGTTTATCTGTCTGAACCCCTTTAATACAGGAACCAGACTCTCGGTTTATTTTCACTGAACCCCTTTAATACTGGGACCAGACTCTGGGTTTATTCTCACTGAAACCCTTTAAGAAAGGAACAAGACTCTGGGTTTATCTGACTGAACCCTTTTAATACAGGAACCAGACTCTGGGTTTATCTGTCTGAACCCCTTTAATACAGGAACCAGACTCTGGGTATATCTGATTGAACACCTTTAATACAGGAACCAGAATCTGAGTTTATCTGACTGAACCTCTTTAATACAGGAACCAGACTGAGGGTTAATCTGACTCTACACCTTTAATACAGGAACCAGACTCTGGGTTGATCTGACTGATCCCCTTTAATACAGGAATCAGACTATGGGTTTATCTGACTGAACCCCTTTAGTACAGGAATCAGACTCTGTTTTTATCTGACTGAACACCTTTAATAAAGGAATTTGACTCTGCGATTATCTGACTGAAACCCTTTAATACAGGAACCAGACAGCGGGTTTATCTGACTGAACCCCTTTAATACAGTACCCAGACTCTGTGTTTATCTGATTGAACCCCTCTAATACAGGAACCAGACTCTGGGTGTAGCTGACTGAACCCCTTTAATACAGGAACCAGATTCTGGGTTTATCTGACTAAACCCCTTTAATAAAGGAACCAGACTCAGTATATTCTTTCTGAACCCCTTTAATACAGGAACAAGACTGGGTTTATCTGGCTGAACCCCCTTAATACAGGAACCAGACTCTGGGACTCTCTGACTGAACCCCTTTAATACAGGAACCATGACTCTGGGTTTATCTGACTGAACCCCTTTAATAGAGAACTCAGACTCTGAGTTTATCTGACTGAACCGCTTTAATACAGGAACCAGACTCTGGGTTTTTCTGACTGAACCCCTTTAATACAGGAACCAGACTCTTGGTTTATCTGACTGAACGCCTTTAATACAGGAACCAGACTCTGGGTTAATCTGACTGAACCCCATTATTACAGGAACCAGGCTCTCGGTTTATGTGGCTGAACCCCTTTAATACAGGAACCAGACTCTCGGTTTATTCTCACTGAACGCCTTTAATACAGGAACCAGACTCTGGGTTTATTCTCACTGAACCCCTTTAATACAGGAACCAGAATGTGAGTTTATCTGACTGAACCCCTTTAATACAGGACCCAGACACTGGGTTTATCTGATTGAACCACTATAATACAGGAACCAGACTCTGGGTATATCTGACTGAACCCCTTTAATACTGGAACCAGACTCTGGGTTTATCTGTCTGAACCCCATTAATACAGGAACCAGGCTCTGGGTTTATCTGGCTGAACCCCTTTAATACAGGAACCAGACTCTCGGTTTATTTTCACTGAACCCCTTTAATACAGGAACCAGACTCTGGGTTTATCTTTCAGAACCCCTTTAATACAGGAACCAGACTCTGGTTATATCTGATTGAACCCCTTTAATACAGGAACCAGAATCTGAGTTTATCTGACTGAACATCTTTAATTCAGGAACCAGACTCTGGGTTGATCTGACTGATCCCCTTTAATACAGGAATCAGACTATTGGTTTATCTGACTGAACCCCTTTAATACAGGAACCAGACTCTGGCTTTATCTGTCTGAACCCCTTTAATACAGGAACCAGTCTCTGGGTATATCTGACTGAACCCTTTTAATACTGGAACCAGGCTCTGGGTTTATCTGTCTGAACCCCTTTAATACAGTAACCAGGCTCTTGGTATATCTGACTGAACCCCTTTAATACAGGAACTAGAATGTGGGTTTATCTGACTGAACCCCTTTAATACAGGAATCAGACTCTGGGTTTATCTGACTGAACCCCTTTTCTACAGGAATAAGACTCTGGGTTTATCTGACTGAACACATTTAATAAAGGAATTAGACTCTGGGATTTTCTGACTGAACTCCTTTAATACAGGAACCAGACTGTGAGTTTTTCTGACTGAACCCCTTTAATACAGGACCCAGACTATGGGTTTATCTGATTGAACCACTCTAATACAGGAACCAGACTCTGGGTATATCTGACTGAATCCCTTTAATACTGGAACCAGACTCTGGGTTTATCTGTCTAAACCCCTTTAATACAGGAACCAGGCTCTGGGTTTATCTGGCTGAACCCCTTTAATACAGGAACCAGACTCTCCGTTTATTCTCACTGAACACCTTTAATACAGGAACCAGACTCTGGGTTTATCTGACTGAACCCCTTTAGTACAGGTATAAGACTTTGGGTTTATCTGACTGAACACATTTAATAAAGGAATAAAACTTGGAATTATCTGACTGAACCCCTTTAATACAGGATCCAGACTGTGAGTTTATCTGACTGAACCCCTTTAATACAGGACCCAGACTCTGGGTTTATCTGATTGAACCACTCTAATACAGGAACACGACTCTGGGTATATCTGACTGAACCCCTTTAATACTGGAACCAGAGTCTGGGTTTATCTGTATGAACCCCTTGAATACAGGAACCAGACTCTCGGTTTTGTCTCACTGAACCCCTTTAATACAGGAACACGACTCTGGGTTTATTCTCACTGAACCCCTTTATGACAGGAACAAGATACTGGGTTTATCTGACTGAACCCCTTTAATACAGGAAACAACTCTGGGTTTATCTGTCTGAACCACTTTAATAGAGGAACCAGACTGTGGGTATTTCTGATTGAACCCCTTTAATACAGCAACCAGAATCTGAGTTTATCTGACTGAACCTCTTTAATACAGGAACCAGACTCTGGGTTTATCTGACTCTACCCCTTTAATACAGGAACCAGAATCTGGGTTGATCTGACTGAACCCCTTTAATACAGGAATCAAACTCTGGGTTTATCTGACTGAACCCCTCTGGTACAGGAATCAGACTGTGGGTTTATCTGACTGATCCCCTTTAATTCAGGACCCAGACTCTGGTTTTATCTGATTGAACCCCTCTAATACAGGAACCAGACTCTGGGTGTATCTGACTGAACCCCTTTAATACAGGAACCAGACTCTGGGTTTATCTGACTAAACCCCTTTAATACAGGAACCAGACTCTGTGTTTATTCTCACTGAACCCTTTAATACAGGAACAAGACTCTGGGTTTATCTGACTGAACCCCTTTAATACAGGACCCAGAGTCTGGGTTTATCTGACTGAACCCCTTTAATACAGGAACCAGACTCTTTGTTTATCTGCCTGAACCCCATTAATACTGGAACCAGACTCTGGATATATCTGACTGAACCTCCTTAATACAGGAACCAGACTCTGGGTACAACTTACTGAACCCCTTTTATACAGGACCCAGACTGTGAGTTTATCTGACTGAACCCCATTAATACAGGAACCAGACTCTGGGTTTATCTCACTAGACCCCTTTAAGGCAGGACCCAGACTCTGGGTTTATCTGATTGAACCCCTCTAATACAGGAACGAGATTGAGGGTGTATCTGACTGAACCCCTTTAATACAGGAACCAGACTCTGGGTTTATCTGACTAAACCCCTTTAATACAATAACCAGACTCTGAGTTTATTCTCACTGAACCCCTTTAATATGGGAACAAGACTCTGGGTTTATCTGACTGAACCCCTTTACTACAGCAAACAGACTCTGGGACTATCTGACTGAACGCCTTTAATATAGGAACCAGACTCTGGTTTAATCTGACTGAACCACTTTAATACTGGAACCAGTCTCTGGGTATATCTGACTGAACCCCTTTAATACTGGAACCAGGCTCTGGGTTTATCTGTCTGAACCCGTTTAATACAGGAAGCAGGCTCTTGGTATATCTGACAGAACTCCTTTAATACAGGAACTAGAATGTGGGTTTATCTGACTGAACCCCTTTAATACAGGAATCAGACTCTGAGTTTATCTGACTGAACCCCTTTTCTACAGGAATAAGACTCTGGGTTTATCTGACTGAACACATTTAATAAAGGAATTAGACTCTGGGATTTTCTGACTGAACCCCTTTAATACAGGAACCAGACTGTGAGTTTATCTGACTGAACCCCTTTAATACAGGACCCAGACTCTGGGTTTATCTGATTGAAACACTCTAATACAGGAACCAGAGTCTGGGTATATCTGACTGAACCCCTTCAATACTGGAACCAGACTCTGGGTTAATCTGTCTGAACCCCTTTAATACAGGAACCAGGCTCTGGGTTTATCTGTCTGAACCCCTTTAATACAGGAACCAGACTCTCGGTTTATTTTCACTGAACCCCTTTAATACTGGGACCAGACTCTGGGTTTATTCTCACTGAAACCCTTTAAGAAAGGAACAAGACTCTGGGTTTATCTGACTGAACCCTTTTAATACAGGAACCAGACTCTGGGTTTATCTGTCTGAACCCCTTTAATACAGGAACCAGACTCTGGGTATATCTGATTGAACACCTTTAATACAGGAACCAGAATCTGAGTTTATCTGACTGAACCTCTTTAATACAGGAACCAGACTGAGGGTTAATCTGACTCTACACCTTTAATACAGGAACCAGACTCTGGGTTGATCTGACTGATCCCCTTTAATACAGGAATCAGACTATGGGTTTATCTGACTGAACCCCTTTAGTACAGGAATCAGACTCTGTTTTTATCTGACTGAACACCTTTAATAAAGGAATTTGACTCTGCGATTATCTGACTGAAACCCTTTAATACAGGAACCAGACAGCGGGTTTATCTGACTGAACCCCTTTAATACAGTACCCAGACTCTGTGTTTATCTGATTGAACCCCTCTAATACAGGAACCAGACTCTGGGTGTAGCTGACTGAACCCCTTTAATACAGGAACCAGACTCTGGGTTTATCTGACTAAACCCCTTTAATAAAGGAACCAGACTCAGTATATTCTTTCTGAACCCCTTTAATACAGGAACAAGACTGGGTTTATCTGGCTGAACCCCCTCAATACAGGAACCAGACTCTGGGACTATCTGACTGAACTCCTTTAATACAGGAACCATGACTCTGGGATTATCTGACTGAACCCCTTTAATAGAGAACTCAGACTCTGAGCTAATCTGACTGAACCGCTTTAATACAGGAACCAGACTCTGGGTTTATCTGACTGAACCCCTTTAATACAGGAACCAGACTCTCGGTTTATCTGACTGAACGCCTTTAATACAGGAACCAGACTCTGGGTTAATCTGACTGAACCCCATTAATACAGGAACCAGGCTCTCGGTTTATGTGGCTGAACCCCTTTAATACAGGAACCAGACTCTCGTTTTATTCTCACTGAACGCCTTTAATACAGGAACCAGACTCTGGGTTTATTCTCACTGAACCCCTTTAATACAGGAACCAGACTGTGAGTTTATCTGACTGAACCCCTTTAATACAGGACCCAGACTCTGGGTTTATCTGATTGAACCACTATAATACAGGAACCAGACTCTGGGTATATCTGACTGAACCCCTTTAATACTGGAACCAGACTCTGGGTTTATCTGTCTGAACCCCATTAATAAAGGAACCAGGCTCTGGGTTTATCTGGCTGAACCCCTTTAATACAGGAAACAGACTCTCGGTTTATTTTCACTGAACCCCTTTAATACAGGAACCAGACTCTGGGTTTATCTTTCGGAACCCCTTTAATACAGGAACCAGACTCTGGTTATATCTGATTGAACCCCTTTAATACAGGAACCAGAATCTGAGTTTTTCTGACTGAACCTCTTTAATTCAGGAACCAGATTGTGGGATTATCTGACTCTACACCTTTAATACAGGAACCAGACTCTGGGTTGATCTGACTGATCCCCTTTAATACAGGAATCAGACTATGGGTTTATCTGACTGAACCCCTTCAGTACAGGAATCAGCCTCTCGGTTTATCTGACTGAACCCCTTTAATAGAGGAACCAGACTGCGGGTTTATCTGACTGAACTCCTTTAATACACTACCCAGACTTTGGGTTTATCTGATTGAACCCCTCTAATACAGGAACCAGACTCTGGGTGTAGCTGACTGAACCCCTTTAATACAGGAACCAGACTCAGTTTATTCTCACTGAACCCCTTTAATACAGGAACAAGACTCTGGGTTTATCTGTCTGAACCCCTTTAATACAGGACCCAGACTCTGGGTTTACCTGATTGAACCCCTTTAATACAGGAACCAGACTCTGCGTTTATCTGTCTGAACCCCTTTAATACAGGAACCAGGCTCTGGGTATATCTGACTGAACCCCTTTAATACATGAACCAGACTCTCGGTTTATTCTCACTGAATCCCTTTAATACAGGAACCAGACTCTTTGTTTATTTTTACTGAACCCCTTTAAGACAGGACCCAGACTCTGGGTATATCTGATTGAACCCCTCTAATACAGGAACCAGATTCAGGGTGTATCTGACTGAACCAATTTAATACAGGAAGCAGACTCTGGGTTTATCTGACTAAACCCCTTTAGTACAATAACCAGACTCTGAGTTTATTCTCACTGAAACCCTTTAATACAGGAACAAGACTCTGGGTTTATCTGACTGAACCCCTTTAATACAGGAACAAGACTCTGGGTTTATCTGACTGAACCCCTTATTACAGGAACCAGACTCGGGGTTTATCTGACTGAAAGCTTTTAATACAGGAACCAGACACTGGGTTAATCTGACTGAACCCCTTTAATTCAGGAACCAGACTCTGGGTTTATTCTCACTGAACCCCTTTAAGACAGGAGCCAGGCACTGGGTTTATCTGACTGAACCCCATTAATACAGTAATCTGACTCTGGGTATATCTGACTGAACCCCTTGAATACAGGAACCAGAAACTGGGTTTATCTGACTGAACCCCGTTAATACAGGAACAAGACTCTGGGTTTATCTGTCTGAACCCCTTTAATACAGGAACAAGATTCCTGTTTTATCTGACTGAACCCCTTTAATACAGGAACCAGACTCTGGGTTTATCTGACTGAACGCCTTTAATACATGAACCAGACACTGGGTTTATCTGACTGAACCCCTTTAATACAGGAACCAGACTCTGGCTTTATCTGTCTGAACCCCTTTAATACAGGAACCAGTCTCTGGGTATATCTGACTGAACCCCTTTAATACTGGAACCAGGCTCTGGGTTTATCTGTCTGAACCCCTTTAATACAGGAAACAGGCTCTTGGTATATCTGACTGAACCCCTTCGATACAGGAACTAGAATGTGGGTTTATCTGACTGAACTCCTTTAATACAGGAATCAGACTCTGGGTTTATCTGACTGAACCCCTTTTCTACAGGAATAAGACACTGGGTTTATCTGAATGAACACATTTAATAAAGGAATTAGACTCTGGGATTTTCTGACTGAACTCCTTTAATACAGGAACCAGACTGTGAGTTTTACTGACTGAACCCCTTTAATACAGGACCCAGACTATGGGTTTATCTGATTGAACCACTCTAATACAGGAACCAGACTCTGGGTATATCTGACTGAACCCCTTTAATACTGGAACCAGACTCTGGGTTTATCTGTCTGAACCCCTTTAATACAGGAACCAGGCTCTGGGTATATCTGACTGAACGCCTTTAATACAGGAACCAGACTCTCGGTTTATTCTCATTGAACCCCTTTAATACAGGAACAAGACTCTGGGTTTATTCTCTCTGAACCCCTTTAAGACAGGAACAAGATACTGGGTTTATCTGACTGAACCCCTTTAATACAGGAAACAGACTCTAGGTTTATCTGTCTGAACCACTTTAATAGAGGAACCAGACTGTGGGTATTTCTGATTGAACCCCTTTAATACAGCAACCAGAATCTGAGTTTATCTGACTGAACCTCTTTAATACAGGAACCAGACTCTGGGTTTATCTGACTCTACCCCTTTAATACAGGAACCAGACTCTGGGTTGATCTGACTGAACCCCTTTAATACAGGAATCAAACTCTGGGTTTATCTGACTGAACCCCTCTGGTACAGGAATCAGACTGTGGGTTTATCTGACTGATCCCCTTTAATACAGGACCCAGACTCTGGGTTTATCTGATTGAACCCCTCTAATACAGGAACCAGACTCTGGGCGTATCTGACTGAACCCCTTTAATACAGGAACCAGACTCTGGGTTTATCTGACTTAACCCCTTTAATACAGGAACCAGACTCTGTGTTTATTCTCACTGAACCCCTTTAATACAGGAACAAGACTCTGGGTTTATCTGGCTGAACCCCTTTAATACAGGACCCAGAGTCTGGGTTTATCTGACTGAACCCCTTTAATACAGGAACCAGACTCTTTGTTTATCTGCCTGAACCCCTTTAATACAGGAACCAGACTCTGGATACATCTGACTGAACCTCTTTAATACAGGAACCATACTCTGGGTATAACTTACTGAACCCCTTTTATACAGGACCCAGACTGTGAGTTTATCTGACTGAACCCCTTTAATACAGGAACCAGACTCTGGGTTTATCTCACTAGACCCCTTTAAAGCAGGACCCAGACTCTGGGTTTATCTGATTGAAACCCTCTAATACAGGAACCAGACTCATGGTGTATCTGACTGAACCCCTTTAATACAGGAACCAGACTCTGAGTTTATTCTCACTGAAACCCTTTAAGAAAGGAACAAGACTCTGGGTTTATCTGACTGAACCCTTTTAATACAGGAACCAGACTCTGGGGTTATCTGTCTAAACCCCTTTAATACAGGAACCAGACTCTGGGTATATCTGATTGAACACCTTTAATACAGGAACCAGTCTCTGGGTTGATCTGACTGATCCCCTTTAATACAGGAATCAGACTATGGGTTTATCTGACTGAACCCCTTTAGTACAGGAATCAGACTCTGGGTTTATCTAACTGAACCCCATTAATAAAGGAATTAGACTCTGGGATTATCTGACTGAAACCCTTTAATACAGGAACCAGACAGCGGGTTTATCTGACTGAACCCCTTTAATACAGTACCCAGACTCTGTGTTTATCTGATTGAACCCCTCTATTACAGGAACCGGACTCTGGGTGTAGCTGACTGAACACCTTTAATACAGGAACCAGACTCTCGGTTTATCTGACTAAACCCCTTTAATACAGGAACCAGACTCAGTTTATTCTCACTGAACCCCTTTAATACAGGAACAAGGCTATGGGTTTATCTGGCTGAACGCCCTTAATACAGGAACCAGACTCTGGGACTATCTGACTAAACCCCTTTAATACAGGGACCATGACTCTGGTTTTATCTGACTGAACCCCTTTAATACAGGACTCAGACTCTGTGTTTAACTGACTGAACCGCTTTAATACAGGAACCAGACTCTGGGTTTATCTGACTGAAATTCTTTAATACAGGAACCAGACTCTGGATATATCTGACTGAACCTCTTTAATACAGCAACCAGACACTGGGTTTATCTGACTGAACCCCTTTAATACAGGAACCAGTCTCTGGGTTTATCTGAATGAACCCCTTTAATACAGGAACAAGACTCTGGGTTTATCTGACTGAACCCCTTTAATATAGGACCCAGACTCTGGGTTTACCTGACTGAACCCCTTTAATACAGGAACCAGACTCTGGGTTTATCTGATTGAACCCCTTTAATACAGGAACCAGACTGTGGGTGGATCTGACTGAACCCCTTAAATACAGGAATTAGACTCTGGGATTATCTGACTGAACCCCTTTAATACAGGAACCAGATTCTGGGTTGATCTGTCTGAACCCCTTTAATACATCAACCAAACTCTGGGTTTATCTGACAGAACCCCTTTACTACAGGAACCAGACTGTGGGTTTATCTGACTGAACCCCTTTAATACAGGAACCAGACTCTGGGTTTATCTGTCTGAACCACTTTAGTACAGGAAACAGGCTCTGGTTAGATCTGATTGAACCCCTTTAATACCGGAACGAGACTCTGGGTTTACCTGATTGAACCCCTGTAATACAGGACACAGACTCTGGGTTTACATGATTGAACACCTTTAATACAGGAAGCAGATTCTGGGTTTATCTGATTGAACCCCTTAAACACAGGAACCAGACTGTGGGTTTATCTGACTCTACCCCTTTAATACAGGAATTAGACTCTGGGATTATCTGACTGCACCCCTTTAATACAGGAACCAGACTCTAGGATTACCTGATTGAACCAATTTAAAACAGGAACCAGACTCTTGGTTTATCTGATTGAACCCCTTTAATACAGGACCCTGACTCTGGGTTTATCTGACTGAACCCCTTGAATACAGGAACCAGACACTGGGTTTATCTGACTGAACCCCTTTAATATGGACCCAGACTCTGGGTTTATCTGACTGAACGCCTTTAATACAGGAACCAGACTCTGGGTGTATCTGACTGAACCCCTTTAATACAGGAACCAGACACTGGGTTTACCTGACTGAACTTCTTTAATACAGGAACCAGACTCTGGATATATCTGACTGAACCTCTTTAATACAGGAACCAGACTCTGGTTATATCTGACTGAACCCCTTTAATACAGGAACGAGACTCTGGGTTTATCTGACTGAAGCCCTTTAATACAGGAACCAGTCTCTGGGTTTATCTGAATTAACCCCTTTAATACAGGATGCAGACTCTGGGTTTATCTGACTGAACCCCTTTAATACAGGACCCAGACTCTGGGTTTACCTGATTGAACCCCTTTAATACAGGAACCAGGCTCTGGGTTTATCTGACTGAACCACTTTAATACAGGACCCAGAATCTGGGTTTACCTGATTGAACCCCTTTAACACAGGAACCAGACACTGGGTTTATCTGATTGAACCCCTTTAATACAGGTACCAGACTGTGGGTTTATCTGACTGAACCCCTTTAATACAGGAATTAGACTCTTGGATTATCTGACTGAACCCCTTTAATATCGGAACCTGGCTGTGGGATTATCTGATTGAACCCCATTAATACATGAACCAGACTGTGGGTTTTTCTGACTGAACCCCATTAATACAGGAATTAGACTCTGGGATTATCTGACTGAATCCCTTTAATACAGGAACCTGACTCTGGGTTGATCTGTCTGAAACCCTTTAATACTGGAACCAAACTCTGGGTTTATCAGACTGAACCCCTTTAATACAGGAAACAGACTCTGGGTTTATATGACTATACACCTTTAATACAGGAACCAAGATTTGGGATTATCTAATTGAAACCCTTTAATAAAGGAACAAGACTGTGGGTTTATCTGACTGAACCCCTTTAATACAGGAACCAGACTCTGGTTTGATCTGACTGAACCCCTTTAATACAGGAATCATACTCTGGGTCTATCTGACTGAACCCCTTTAATACAGGAACCAGACTCTGGGTTTATCTGTCTGAACCCCTTTAATACAGGAACCAGGCTCTGGGTATATCTGACTGAACCACTTTAATACTGGAACCAGACTCTGGGGTTATCTGTCTGAACCCCTTTAATTCAGGAACCAGGCTCTGGGTTTATCTGACTGAATCCCTTTAATACAGGAACCAGACTCTCGGTTTATTCTCACTGAACCCCTTTAATACAGGGACCAGACTCTGGGTTTATTTTTACTGAACCCCTTTAAGACAGGAACAAGACTCTGGGTTTATCTGATTGAACCCCTCTAATACTGGAACCAGAATCTGGGTGTATCTGGCTGAACCCCTTTAATACAGGAACCAGAATCTGGGTTTATCTGACTAAACCCCTTTAATACAATAACCAGAATCTGAGTTTATTCTCACTGAACCCCTTTAATACAGGAACAAGACTGTGGGTTTATCTGACTGAACCCCATTAATACAGGAATCTGACTCTCGGTTTATCTGACTGAAACCCTTTAATACAGGAACCAGCCAGCGGGTTTATCTGACTGAACCCCTTTAATACAGTACCCAGACTCTGTGTTTACCTGATTGAACCCCTCTAATACAGGAACCGGACTCTGGGTGTAGCTGACTGAACACCTTTAATACAGGAACCAGACTCTGGGTTTATCTGACTAAACCCCTTTAATACAGGAACCAGACTCAGTTTATTCTCACTGAACCCCTTTAATACAGGAACAAGACTATGGGTTTATCTGGCTGAATGCCCTTAATACAGGAACCAGACTCTGGGACTATCTGACTGAACCCCTTTAATACAGGAACCATGACTCTGTTTTTATCTGACTGAACCCCTTTAATACAGGACTCAGACTCTGTGTTTAACTGACTGAACCGCTTTAATACAGGAACCAGACTCTGGGTTTATCTGACTGAACCCCTTTAATACAGGAACCAGACTCTGGATATATCTGACTGAACCTCTTTAATACAGTAACGAGACTCTGGGTTTATCTGACTGAACCCCTTTAATACAGGAACCAGTCTCTGGGTTTATCTGAATGAACCCCTTTAATATAGGACCCAGACTCTGGGTTTACCTGACTGAACCCCTTTAATACAGGAACCAGACTCTGGGTTTATCTGATTGAACCCCTTTAATACAGGAACCAGACTCTGGGTTTATCTGACTGAACCCCTTTAATATAGGACCCAGACTCTGGGTTTACCTGACTGAACCCCTTTAATACAGGAACCAGACTCTGGGTTTATCTGATTGAACCCCTTTAATACAGGAACCAGACTCTGGGTTTATCTGACTGAACCCCTTTAATACAGGAACCAGACACTGGGTTTATCTGTCTGAACCACTTTAGCACAGGAAACAGGCTCTGGTTAGATCTGATTGAACCCCTTTAATACTGGAACCAGACTCTGGGTTTACCTGATTGAACCCCTTTAATACAGGACACAGACTCTGGGTTTACATGATTGAACCCCTTTAATACAGGAACCAGACTGTGGGTTTATCTGACTGAACCCCTTTAATACAGGAATTAGACTCTGGGATTATCTGACTGCATCCCTTTAATACAGGAACCAGACGCTGGGTTTACCTGATTGAACCAATTTAATACAGGAACCAGACTCCGGGTTTATCTGATTGAACCCCTTTAATACAGGTACCAGACTGTGGTTTTATCTGACTGAACCCCTTTAATACAGGAATTAGACTCTCGGATTATCTGACTGAACCCCTTTAATATTGGAATCTGGCTTTGGGATAATCTGATTGAACCCCTTTAATACAGGAACCAGACTGTGGGTTTATCTGACTGAACCCCTTTAATACAGGAACCAGACTCTGGGTTGATCTGTCTGAACCCCTTTAATACAGGAACCAAACTCTGGGTTTATCTGACTGAACCCCTTTAATACAGGAAACAGACTCTGGGTTTATCTGACTATACACCTTTAATACAGGAACCAGGCTTTGGGATTATCTAATTGAAACCCTTTAATACAGGAACAAGACTGTGGGTTTATCTGACTGAACCCCTTTAATACAGGAGCCAGACTCTGGTTTGATCTGACTGAACCCCTTTAATAAAGGAATCACACTCTGGGTTTATCTGACTGAACCCCTTTAATACAGGAACCAGACTCTGGGTTTATCTGTCTGAACCCCTTTAAGACAGCAAACAGGCTCTGGGCATATCTGACTGAACCCCTTTAATACTGGAACCAGACTCTGGGCTTATCTGATTGAACCCCTTTAATTCAGGAACCAGGCTTTGGGTATATCTGACTGAAACCCTTTAAAACAGGAACCAGACTCTCGGTTTATTCTCACTGAACCCCTTTAATACCGGAAACAGACTCTGGGTTTATTTTTACTGAACCCCTTTAAAACAGGAACAAGACTCAGGGTTTATCTGATTGAACCCCTCTAATACAGGAACCAGAATCTGGGTGTATCTGACTGAACCCCTTTAATACAGGAAACAGACTCTGGTTTTATCTGACTAAACCACTATAATACAATAACCAGACTCTGAGTTTATTCTCACTGAACCCCTTTAATACAGGAACAAGACTCTGGGTTTATCTGGCTGAACCCCTTTAATACAGGAACCAGACTCTTGGATTAACTGACTGAACCCCTTAATACAGGAACCAGACTCTGGGTTTATCTGACTGAACCCCTTTAATAGAGGAACCAGACTCTTGGTTAATCTGACTAATCCCCTTCAATACAGGAACCAGACACTGGGTTTATCTGTCTGAACCCACTTAATTCAGGAACCAGGCTCTGGGTATATCTGTCTGAAACCCTTTAATACAGGAACCAGACTCTCGGTTAATTCTCACTGAACCCCTTTAATAGAGGAACCAGACACTGGGTTTATATTTACTGAACCCCTTAAAGACAGGAACAAGACTCAGGGTTTATCTGATTGAACCCCTCTAATACAGGAACCAGACTCTGGGTTTATTCTCAATGAACCCCTTTAAGACAGGAACCAGACTGTGGGTTTATCTGACTGAACCCCATTAATACAGGAATCTGACTCTGGTTTATCTGACTGAAACCCTTGAATACAGGAACCAGACACTGGGTTTATCTGACTGAACCCCTTTAATACAGGAACAAGACTCTGGGTTTATCTGTCTGAACCCCTTTAATACAGGAACAAGATTCTGGTTTTATCTGACTGAACCCCTTTAATACAGGAACAAGACTCTGGGTTTATCTGACTGAAAGCCTTTAATACAGGAACCAGGCTCTTGGTATATCTGACTGAACCTCTTTAATACAGGAACCAGACTCTGGTTATATCTGACTGAACCCCTTTAATACAGGAACGAGACTCTGAGTTTATCTGACTGAAGCCCTTTAATACAGGAACCAGTCTCTGGGTTTATCTGAATTAACCCCTTTAATACAGGAAGCAGACTCTGGGTTTATCTGACTGAACCCCTTTAATACAGGACCCAGACTCTGGGTTTACCTGATTGAACCCCTTTAATACAGGAACCAGGCTCTGGGTTTATCTGACTGAACCACTTTAATACAGGACCCAGAATCTGGGTTTACCTGATTGAACCCCTTTAACACAGGAACCAGACTCTGGGTTTATCTGATTGAACCCCATTAATACAGGTACCAGACTGTGGGTTTATCTGACTGAACCCCTTTAATACAGGAATTAGACTCTTGGATTATCTGACTGAACCCCTTTAATATCGGAACCTGGCTGTGGGATTATCTGATTGAACCCCATTAATACATGAACCAGACTGTGGGTTTTTCTGACTGAACCCCTTTAATACAGGAATTAGACTCTGGGATTATCTGACTGAATCCCTTTAATACAGGAACCAGACTCTGGGTTTATCAGACTGAACCCCTTTAATACAGGAAACAGACTCTGGGTTTATATGACTATACACCTTTAATACAGGAACCAGGCTTTGGGATTATCTAATTGAAACCCATTAATAAAGGAACAAGACTGTGGGTTAATCTGACTGAACCCCTTTAATACAGGAACCAGACTCTGGTTTGATCTGACTGAACCCCTTTAATACAGGAATCATACTCTGGGTCTATCTGACTGAACCCCTTTAATACAGGAACCAGACTCTGGGTTTATCTGTCTGAACCCCTTTAATACAGGAACCAGGCTCTGGGTATATCTGACTGAACCACTTTAATACTGGAACCAGACTCTGGGGTTATCTGACTGAACCCCTTTAATTCAGGAACCAGGCTCTGGGTTTATCTGACTGAATCCCTTTAATACAGGAACCAGACTATCGGTTTATTCTCACTGAACCCCTTTAATACAGGAACCAGACTCTGGGTTTATTTTTACTGAACCCCTTTAAGACAGGAACAAGACTCTGGGTTTATCTGATTGAACCCCTCTAATACTGGAACCAGAATCTGGGTGTATCTGACTGAACCCCTTTAATACAGGAACCAGAATCTGGGTTTATCTGACTTAACCCCTTTAATACAATAACCAGAATCTGAGTTTATTCTCACTGAACCCCTTTAATACAGGAACAAGACTGTGGGTTTATCTGGCTGAACGCCTTTAATACAGGAACCAGACTCAGGGTTTATTCTCACTGAATCCCTTTAAGTCAGGAACCAGACTGTGGGTTTATCTGACTGAACCCCATTAATAGAGGAATCTGACTCTGGGTTTATCTGACTGAACCCCTTGAATACAGGAACCAGACACTGGGTTTATCTGACTGAACCCCTTTAATACAGGAACAAGACTCTGGGTATATCTGTCTGAACCCCTTTAATACAGGAATCATACTCTGGGTCTATCTGACTGAACCCCTTTAATACAGGAACCAGACTATGGGTTTATCTGTCTGAACCCCTTTAATTCAGGAACCAGGCTCTGGGTTTATCTGACTGAACCACTTTAATACTGGAACCAGACTCTGGGGTTATCTGTCTGAACCCCTTTAATTCAGGATCCAGACTGTGAGTTTATCTGACTGAACACCTTTAATACAGGACCCAGACTCTGGGTTTATCTGACTGAACCACTCTAATACAGGAACCAGACTCTGGGTATATCTGACTGAACACCTTTTATACTGGAACCAGACTCTGGGTTTATCCGTCTGAACCCCTTTAATACAGGAACCAGGCTCTGGGTATATCTGACTGAACCCCTTTAATACTGGAATCTGACTCTGGGTTTATTCTCACTGAACCCCTTTAATACAGGAACCAGACTCTGGGTTTATTCTCACGGAACCCCTTTAAGACAGGAACAAGACTCTGAGTTTATCTGACTGAACCCCATTAATACAGGAATCTGACTCTGGGTTTATCTGACTGAACCCCTTGAATACAGGAACCAGGCACTGGGTTTATCTGACTGAACCCCTTTAATACAGGAACAAGACTCTGGATTATCTGTCTGAACCCCTTTAATACAGGAACAAGATTCAGGTTTTATCTGACTGAACCCCTTTAATACAGGAACCAGACTCTGGCTTTATCTGTCTGAAACCCTTTAATACAGGAACCAGGCTCTGGGTATATCAGACTGAACCCCTTTAATACTGGAACCAGGCTCTGGTTTATCTGTCTGAACCCCTTTAATACAGGAACCAGGGTCTTGGTTTATCTGACTGAACCCCTTTAATACAGGAACCAGAATGTGGGTTTATCTGGCTGAACCCCTTTAATAAAGGAATCAGACTCTGGGTTTATCTGACTGAACCCCGTTAGTACAGGAATCAGACTCTGGGTTTATCTGACTGAACACATTTAATAAAGGAATTGGATTCTGGGATTATCTGACTGAACCCCTTTAATACAGCATCCAGACTGTGAGTTTATCTGACTGAACCCCTTTAATTCAGGACCCAGACTCTGGGTTTATCTGATTGAACCACTCTAATACAGGAACCAGAGTCTGGGTATATCTGACTGAACCCCTTTAATACAGGAACCAGTCTTTGGGATTATCTGACTGAACCCCTTTAATACAGGAACCATGACTCTGGGTTTATCTGACTGAACCCCTTTAATACAGGACCCAGTCTCTGGGTTTATCTGACTGAACGCCTTTAATACAGGAACCAGACTCTGGATATATCTGACTGAACCCCTTAAATACAGGAACCAGACTCTGGGTGTATCTGACTGAACCCCTTTAATACAGGAACCAGACTCTGGGTTTATCTGACTGAACCACTTTAATTTATGAACCAGACTCTGGATATATCTGACTGAACCTCTTTAATATTGGAACCAGACTCTGGGTATATCTGACTGAAAGACTTTAAGACAGGAACGAGACTCTTGGTTTATCTGACTGAACCCCTTTAATACAGGAACCAGTCTCTGGGTTTATCTGACTGAACCCCTTTAATACAGGAACCAGACTATGGGTTTATTCTCACTGAACCCGTTTAATACAGGAACCGGACTCTGGGTTTATTCTCACTGAACCCCTTTAAGAATGGAACAAGACTCTGGGTTTACCTGACTGAACCCCTTTAATACAGGAACCAGACTCTCGGTTTATCTGTCTGAACCCCTGTAATACAGGAACCAGACTCTGGGTATATCTGACTGAACCCCTTTAATACCGGAACCAGACTCTGGGTTTATCTGACTGAACCCCTTTAATACAGGAACCAGACTCTGGGTTTATCTGACTGAACCCCTTTAATACAGGAACCAGACTCTGGATATATCTGACTGATCCTCTTTAATACAGGAACCAGTCTCTGGGTTTATATGAATGAACACCTTTAATACAGGAACCAGACTCTAGGGTTATCTGTCTGAACCCCTTTAATACAGGAACCAGACTCTGGGTTTATTCTCACTGAACCCCTTTAATACAGGAACCGGACTCTGGGTTTATTCTCACTGAACGCCTTTAAGACTGGAACAAGACTCTGGGTTTATCTGACTGAACCCCTTTAATACAGGAACCAGACTCTAGGTTTATCTGTCTGAACCCCTTTAATACAGGAACCAGACTCTGGGTATATCTGACTGAACACCTTTAATACCGGAACCAGACTCTGGGTTTATCTGACTGAACCCCTTTAATACAGGAACCAGACTCTGGGTTTATCAGACTGAACCCCTTTAATACAGTATGCAGACTCTGGATATATCTGACTGAACCTCTTTAATACAGGAACCAGACTCTGGGTTTATATGACTATACACCTTTAATACAGGAACCAGGCTTTGGGATTATCTAATTGAAACCCATTAATAAAGGAACAAGACTGTGGGTTAATCTGACTGAACCCCTTTAATACAGGAACCAGACTCTGGTTTGATCTGACTGAACCCCTTTAATACAGGAATCATACTCTGGGTCTATCTGACTGAACCCCTTTAATACAGGAACCAGACTCTGGGTTTATCTGTCTGAACCCCTTTAATACAGGAACCAGGCTCTGGGTATATCTGACTGAACCACTTTAATACTGGAACCAGACTCTGGGGTTATCTGTCTGAACCCCTTTAATTCAGGATCCAGGCTCTGGGTTTATCTGACTGAATCCCTTTAATACAGGAACCAGACTATCGGTTTATTCTCACTGAACCCCTTTAATACAGGAACCAGACTCTGGGTTTATTTTTACTGAACCCCTTTAAGACAGGAACAAGACTCTGGGTTTATCTGATTGAACCCCTCTAATACTGGAACCAGAATCTGGGTGTATCTGACTGAACCCCTTTAATACAGGAACCAGAATCTGGGTTTATCTGACTAAACCCCTTTAATACAATAACCAGAATCTGAGTTTATTCTCACTGAACCCCTTTAATACAGGAACAAGACTGTGGGTTTATCTGGCTGAACGCCTTTAATACAGGAACCAGACTCAGGGTTTATTCTCACTGAATCCCTTTAAGTCAGGAACCAGACTGTGGGTTTATCTGACTGAACCCCATTAATAGAGGAATCTGACTCTGGGTTTATCTGACTGAACCCCTTGAATACAGGAACCAGACACTGGGTTTATCTGACTGAACCCCTTTAATACAGGAACAAGACTCTGGGTATATCTGTCTGAACCCCTTTAATACAGGAATCATACTCTGGGTCTATCTGACTGAACCCCTTTAATACAGGAACCAGACTATGGGTTTATCTGTCTGAACCCCTTTAATTCAGGAACCAGGCTCTGGGTTTATCTGACTGAACCACTTTAATACTGGAACCAGACTCTGGGGTTATCTGTCTGAACCCCTTTAATTCAGGATCCAGACTGTGAGTTTATCTGACTGAACACCTTTAATACAGGACCCAGACTCTTTGTTTATCTGACTGAACCACTCTAATACAGGAACCAGACTCTGGGTATATCTGACTGAACACCTTTTATACTGGAACCAGACTCTGGGTTTCTCCGTCTGAACCCCTTTAATACAGGAACCAGGCTCTGGGTATATCTGACTGAACCCCTTTAATACTGGAATCTGACTCTGGGTTTATTCTCACTGAACCCCTTTAATACAGGAACCAGACTCTGGGTTTATTCTCACTGAACCCCTTTAAGACAGGAACAAGACTCTGAGTTTATCTGACTGAACCCCATTAATACAGGAATCTGACTCTGGGTTTATCTGACTGAACCCCTTGAATACAGGAACCAGGCACTGGGTTTATCTGACTGAACCCCTTTAATACAGGAACAAGACTCTGGATTATCTGTCTGAACCCCTTTAATACAGGAACAAGATTCAGGTTTTATCTGACTGAACCCCTTTAATACAGGAACCAGACTCTGGCTTTATCTGTCTGAAACCCTTTAATACAGGAACCAGGCTCTGGGTATATCAGACTGAACCCCTTTAATACTGGAACCAGGCTCTGGTTTATCTGTCTGAACCCCTTTAATACAGGAACCAGGGTCTTGGTATATCTGACTGAACCCCGTTAGTACAGGAATCAGACTCTGGGTTTATCTGACTGAACACATTTAATAAAGGAATTGGATTCTGGGATTATCTGACTGAACCCCTTTAATACAGGAACCAGTCTTTGGGATTATCTGACTGAACCCCTTTAATACAGGAACCATGACTCTGGGTTTATCTGACTGAACCCCTTTAATACAGGACCCAGTCTCTGGGTTTATCTGACTGAACGCCTTTAATACAGGAACCAGACTCTGGATATATCTGACTGAACCCCTTAAATACAGGAACCAGACTCTGGGTGTATCTGACTGAACCCCTTTAATACAGGAACCAGACTCTGGGTTTATCTGACTGAACCACTTTAATTTATGAACCAGACTCTGGATATATCTGACTGAACCTCTTTAATATTGGAACCAGACTCTGGGTATATCTGACTGAAAGACTTTAAGACAGGAACGAGACTCTTGGTTTATCTGACTGAACCCCTTTAATACAGGAACCAGTCTCTGGGTTTATCTGACTGAACCCCTTTAATACAGGAACTAGACTCTGGGTTTATTCTCACTGAACCCGTTTAATACAGGAACCGGACTCTGGGTTTATTCTCACTGAACCCCTTTAAGAATGGACCAAGACTCTGGGTTTACCTGACTGAACCCCTTTAATACAGGAACCAGACTCTCGGTTTATCTGTCTGAACCCCTGTAATACAGGAACCAGACTCTGGGTATATCTGACTGAACCCCTTTAATACCGGAACCAGACTCTGGGTTTATCTGACTGAACCCCTTTAATACAGGAACCAGACTCTGGGTTTATCTGACTGAACCCCTTTAATACAGGAACCAGACTCTGGATATATCTGACTGATCCTCTTTAATACAGGAACCAGTCTCTGGGTTTATATGAATGAACACCTTTAATACAGGAACCAGACACTAGGGTTATCTGTCTGAACCCCTTTAATACAGGAACCAGACTCTGGGTTTATTCTCACTGAACCCCTTTAATACAGGAACCGGACTCTGGGTTTATTCTCACTGAACGCCTTTAAGACTGGAACAAGACTCTGGGTTTATCTGACTGAACCCCTTTAATACAGGAACCAGACTCTAGGTTTATCTGTCTGAACCCCTTTAATACAGGAACCAGCTCTGGGTATATCTGACTGAACACCTTTAATACCGGAACCAGACTCTGGGTTTATCTGACTGAACCCCTTTAATACAGGATCCAGACTCTGGGTTTATCTGACTGAACCCCTTTAATACAGTATGCAGACTCTGGATATATCTGACTGAACCTCTTTAATACAGGAACCAGACTCTGTGTATATCTGACTGAACACCTTTAATCCAGGAAGCAGACTCTTCGTTTATCTGACTGAAACCCTTTAATACAGGAACCAGTCTCTGGGTTTATCTGAATGAACCACTTTAATACAGGAACCAGACTCTAGTTTTGTCTGTCTGAACCCCTTTAATACAGGAACCAGACTCTGGGAATATCTGACTGAACCCCTTTAATACAGGAACCAGACTCTGGGTTTACCTGACTGAACCCCTTTAATACAGGAACCAGACTCTGGGTTTATCTGACTGAACCCCTTTAATACTGCACCCAGACTCTGGGTTTACCTGATTGAACCCTTTTAATGCAGGAACCAGACTCTCGGTTTATCTGATTGAACCCCTTTAATACAGGCACCAGACTGTGTCTTTATCTGACTGAAGCACATTAAAACAGGAATTAGACTCAGGGATTATCTGACTGATCCCAATTAATTTAGGAACCTGGCTCAGGGTTTATGTGATTGAACCCCTTTAATACAGTAAACAGACACTGGGTTTATCTGACAGAACCCCTTTAATACAGGAATTAGACTCTGGGATTTTCTGACTGAACCCCATTAATACAGGAACCAGACTCTGGGTTGATCTGTCTGAACGCTTTTAATACAGGATCCAGACTCTGGGTTTATCTGACTGAACCCCCTTATTACAGGAACCAGGCACTGGGTTTATCTGACTGAACCCCATTAATACAGGAATCAGACTCTAGGTTTATCTGACTGAACCCCTTGAATCCAGGAACCAGACACTGGGTTTATCTGACTGAACCCCTTAAATACAGGAACAAGACTCTGGGTTTATCTGTCTGAACCCCTTTAATAAAGGAACAAGATTCTGGTTTTATCTGACTGGACACCTTTCATACAGAAACCAGACTCTGGGTTTATATGACTGTATCCCTTTAATACAGGAACCAGACTCTGGGTTTATTCTCGCTGAACCCCTTTAATACAGGAACCAATCTTTTGGTTTATCTGACTGAACCCCCTTAATACAGGAACCAGACTCTGGGTTTATCTGACTGAACCCCTTTAATACTGGAACCAGACTCTGTGTTTATCTGACTAAACCCCTTTAATGCAGGAACCAGACTCTGAGTTTATTCTCACTGAACCCCTTTAATACAGGAACAAGACTCTGGGTTTATCTGGCTGAACCCTTTAATACAGGAACCAGACTCTGGGAGTATCTGACTGAACTCCTTTAATACAGGAACCAGGCTCTAGGTGTATCTGACTGAATCCCTTTAATACAGGAACCAGACTCTAGGTTTATTCTCGCTGAACCCCTTTAAGACAGGTACAAGACTCTGGGTTTATCTGACTGAACCCCTTTTATACAGGAACCGGACTCTGCGTTTATCTGACTGAACCCCTTGAATACTGGAACCAGACTCTGGGAGTATCTGACTGAACGCCTTTAATACAGGAACCATGACTCTGGGTTTATCTGACTGAACCACTTTAATACAGGACCCAGACTCTGGGTTTATCTGACTGAACCCCTTTAATACAGGAACCAGGCTCTGGGTGTATCTGACTGAACCCCTTTAATACAGGAACCAGACTCTAGGTTTATTCTCGCTGAACCCCTTTAAGACAGGTACAAGACTCTGGGTTTATCTGACTGAACCCCTTTTATACAGGAACCAGACTGTCGGATTATCTGACTGAACCCCATTAATACAGGAATTAGACTCTTATTTATTCTGACTGAACCCCTTTAATACAGGAACCAGACTCTGGGTTTATTCTCACTGAACCCCTTTAATACAGGAACCAGACTCTGGGTTTATCTGACTGAACGCCTTTAATTCAGGAACCAGACTCTGGGTTTATCTGACTAAACCCCTTTCATACAGGAACCAGACTCTGGGTTTATCTGCCTGAACCCCTTTAATACAGGAACCAGACTCTGGATATATCTGACTGAAACCCATTAATAAAGGTACCAGACTCAGAGTTTATCTGACTGAACCCCTTTAACACAGGAACCAGAATGGGGGTTTAGCTGACTGAACCCCTTTAATACAGGAACCAGACTCTGGGTTTATCTGACTGAACCCCTTTAATATAGGAACCAGACTCTGGGTTTATTCTCACTGAACCCCTTTAATACAGGAACCAGACTCTGGGTTTATCTGACTGAACGCCTTTAATTCAGGAACCAGACTCTGGGTTTATCTGACTAAACCCCTTTAATACAGGAACCAGACTCTGGGTTTATCTGCTTGAACCCCTTTAATACAGGAACCAGACTCTGGATATATCTGACTGAAACCCATTAATAAAGGTACCAGACTCTGGGTTTATCTGACTGAACCCCTTTAATACAGGAACAGGAGTCTGTGTTTATTCTCACTGAACCCCTTTAATACAGGAACCAGACTCTGGGTTTATTCTCAGTGAACCCCTTTAAGACAGGAACAAGACACTGTGTTTATCTGACTGAACCCCTTTAATACAGCAACCAGACTCTGGGTTTATCTGACTGAAAGACTTTAATTCAGGAACAACACTCTGGGTTTATCTGTCTGAACCCCTTTAATACAGGAACAAGATTCTGGTTTTATGTGACTGAACCCCTTTAATACAGCAACCCGACTCTGGGTTTATCTGCCGGAACCCCTTTAAAACAGAAACCAGGCTCTGGGTATATCTGACTGAACCCCTTTAATACAGGAACCAGACTCTGGGTTTATTCTCACTGAACCCCTTTAAGACAGGAACAAGACACTGGGTTTATCTGACTGAACCCCTTTAATACAGGAACCAGACTCTCGGTTTATCTGACTGAACCCCTTTAATACAGCAACCAGACTCTGGGTTTATCTGACTGAAAGCCTTTAATTCAGGAACCAGACTCTGGGTTTATCTGACTAAACCCCTTTACTACAGGAACCAGACTTTATCTGTTTATCTGTCGGAACCCCTTTAAAACAGAAAGCAGGCTCTGGGTATATCTGACTGAACCCCTTTAATACAGGAACCAGACTCTGGGTTTATTCTCACTGAACCGCTTTAAGACAGGAACAAGACACTGGGTTTATCTGACCGAACCCCTTTAATACAGGAACCAGACTCTCGGTTTATCTGACTGAACCCCTTGAATACAGGAACCAGACTCTGGGTTTAACTGTCTGAACCCCTTTAATACAGGAAAAAGATTCTGGTTTCATCTGACTGAACCCCACTAATATAGGAAACAGACTCTTGGTTTATTCTCACTGAACCCCTTTAATACAGGAACCAGACTCTGGCTTTATCTGACTGAACGCCTTTAATTCAGGAACCAGACTCTGGGTTTATCTAACTGAACCCCTTTAATACAGGAACAAGACTCTGGGTTTATCTGCCTGAACCCCTTTAATACAGGAACCAGGCTCTGGGTATATCTGACTGAATCCCTTTAATACTGGAACCAGACTCTGGGTTTATCTGTCTGAACCCCTTTAATACAGGAACTAGGCTCTGGGTATATTTCACTGAACCCCTTTAATACAGGAACAGGAGTCTGTGTTTATTCTCACTGAACCCCTTTAATACAGGAACCAGACTCTGGGTTTATTCTCAGTGATCCACTTTAAGACAGGAACAAGACACTGGGTTTATCTGACTGAACCCCTTTAATACAGGAACCAGACTCAGAGTTTATCTGACTGAACCCCTTTAACACAGGAACCAGTATGTGGGTTTAGCTGACTGAACCCCTTTAATACAGGAACCAGGCTCTGGGTATATCTGACTGACCCCATTAATACAGGAACCAGTCTCTGGGTTTATCTGAATGAACCCCTTTAATACAGGAACCAGACGCTGGGTTTATCGGACTGAACCCCTTTAATACAGGACCCAGACTCTGGTTTACCTGACTGAACCCCTTTAATACAGGAACCAGATTCTGGGATTAGCTGATTGAACCCCTTTAATACAGGAAGCAGACTGTGGGTTTATCTGACTGAACCCCTTTAATACAGGAATTAGACTCTGGGATTATCTGACTGAACCCCTTTAATATAGGAACCTGGCTCTGGCATTATCTGATTGAACCTCTTTAATAAAGGAACCATACTGTGGGTTTATCTGACTGACCCCCTATAATACAGGAATTAGACTCTGGGATTATCTGACTGAACCCCTTTAATACAGGAACCAGACTCTGGGTTGATCTGTCTGAATCCCTTTAATACAGGAACCAGACAATGGGTTTATCTGACTGAACCCCTTTAATACAGGAACCAGGCACTGGGTTTTTCTGACTGAACCCCATTAATACAGGAATCAGACTCTGGGTTTATCTGACTATACCCATTGAATACAGGAACCAGACACTGGGTTTATCTGACTGAACCCCTTTAATACAGGAACAAGACATTGGGTATACCTGTCTGAAACACTTTAACACAGGAACAAGATTCTGGTTTTATCTGACTGAACCCTTTTAATTCAGGAACCAGACTCTGGGTTTATCTGACTGAACCCCTTTAAAACAGGAACCAGACTCTGGGTTTATTCTCACTGAACCCCTTTAATACAAAAACCAGTCTCTGGGTTTATCTGACTGAACCCCTTTAATACAGGAACCGGACTCTGGGTTTATCTGTCTGAACCCCTTTAATACAGGAACCAGGCTCAGGGTATATCTGACTGAACCCCTTTAATACAGGAACCAGACTCTGGGTTTATTCTCACTGAACCCCTTTAAGACAGGAACAAGACACTGGGTTTATCTGACTGAACCACTTTAATACAAAAACCAGACTCTGGGTTTATCTATCTGAACCCCTTTAATACAGGATCCAGAATCTGGGTATATCTGACTGAACCCCTTTAATACAGGAACCAGACTCAGAGTTTATCTGACTGAAACCCCTTTAATACAGTAACCAGAATGTGGGTTTATCTGACTGAACCCCTTTAATACAGGAACCAGACTCTGGGTAGATCTGACTGAACCCCTTTAATACAGGAATCAGACTGTGGGTTCATCTGACTGAACCCCTTTAGTACACTAATCAGACTCTGGGTTTATCTTACTGAACCCCTTTAAGAAAGGAATTAGACTCTTGGATTATCTGACTGAACCCCTTTAATACAGGAACCAGGCTGTGGGTTTATCTGACTGAACCCCTTTTATACAGGACCCAGACTCTGGGTTAATCTGATTGAACCCCTCTAATACAGGAACATGACTCTGGGTGTATCTGACTGAACCCCTTTAATACAGGAACCAGACTCTGGCTTTATCTGACTAAACCCCTTTAATACAGGAACCAGACTCTGAGTTTATTCTCATTGAACCCCTTTAATACAGGAACAAGACTCTGGGTTTATCTGGCTGAAACCCTTTAATACAGGAACCATACTCTGGGACTATCTGACTGAACCCCTTTAATAAAGGAACCATGACTCTGGGTTTATCTGACTGATCCCCTTTTAATACAGGACACAGACCCCTGATTTACCTGACTGAATGCCTTTAATACAGGAACCAGACTCTGGGTTTATCTGACTAAACCCCTTTAATACAGGAACCAGACTCTGGGTTTATCTGCCTGAACCCCTTTAAAACAGAAACCAAGCTCTGGGTATATCTGACTGAACCCCGTTAAGACAGGAACCAGACTCTCGGTTTATTCTCACTGAACCCCTTTAATACAGGAACCAGACTCTGCTTTTATCTGACTGAACGCCTTTAATACAGGAACTAGACTCTGGGTTTTTCTGACTGAACCCCTTTAATACTGGAACCAGACTCTGGGTTTATCTGACTGAACCCCTTTAATATAGGAACCAGACTCTGGGTTTATTCTCACTGAACCCCTTTAATACAGGAACCAGACTCTGGGTTTATCTGACTGAACGCCTTTAATTCAGGAACCAGACTCTGGGTTTATCTGACTAAACCCCTTTCATACAGGAACCAGACTCTGGGTTTATCTGCCTGAACCCCTTTAATACAGGAACCAGACTCTGGATATATCTGACTGAAACCCATTAATAAAGGTACCAGACTCAGAGTTTATCTGACTGAACCCCTTTAACACAGGAACCAGAATGGGGGTTTAGCTGACTGAACCCCTTTAATACAGGAACCAGGCTCTGGGTATATCTGAATGAACCCCTTTAATGCTGGAACCGGACTCTGGGTATATTTGTCAGAACCCCTTTAATACAGGAACTAGGCTCTGGGTATATCTGACTGAACCCCTTTAATACAGGAACAGGAGTCTGTGTTTATTCTCACTGAACCCCTTTAATACAGGAACCAGACTCTGGGTTTATTCTCAGTGAACCCCTTTAAGACAGGAACAAGACACTGGTTTTATCTGACTGAACCCCTTTAAAACAGGATCCAGACTCTGGGTTTATCTGTCGGAACCCCTTTAATACAGGAACCAGACTCTGGATATATCTGACGGAACCCCTTTAATTACAGTACCAGACTCAGAGTTTATCTGACTGAACCCCTTTAACACAGGAACCAGAATGGGGGTTTAGCTGACCGAACCCCTTTAATACAGGAACCAGGCTCAGGTTATCTCTGACTGAACCCCTTTATTACTGGAACCAGACTCCGTGTTTATCTGTCTGAAACCCTATAATACAGGAACCAGTCTCTGGGTATATCTGACTGACCCTTTTAATACAGGAACCAGTCTCTGGGTTTATCTGAATGAACCCCTTTAATACAGGAACCAGACGATGGGTTTATCGGACTGAACCCCTGTAATACAGGACCCAAACTTGGTTTACCTGATTGAAGCCCTTTAATACAGGAACCAGACTGTGGGTTTATCTGACTGAACCCCTTTAATACAGGAATTAGACTCTGGGATTATCTGACTGAACCCCTTTGATATAGGGACCTGGCTCTGGAATTATCTGATTGAACCTCTTTAATAAAGGAACCATACTGTGGGTTTATCTGACTGAACCCCTATAATACAGGAATTAGACTGTGGGATTATCTGACTGAACCCCTTTAATACAGGAACCAGACTCTGGGTTGATCTTTCTGAACCCCTTTAATACAGGAACCAGACTATGGGTTTATTTGCCTGAAACCCTTTAATACAGGAACCAGGCACTGGGTTTTTCTGACTGAACCCCATTAATACAGGAATCAGACTCTGGGTTTATCTGACTGAACCCATTGAATACAGGAACCAGACACTGGGTTTATCTGACTGAACCCCTTTAATACAGGAACAAGACTCCAGGTTTACCTGTCTGAACCCCTTTAACACAGGAACAAGATTCTGGTTTTATCTGACTGAACCTCTTTAATACAGGAACCAGACTCTGGTTTTATCTGACTGAACCCCTTTAATACAGGAACCAGACTCTGGGTTTATTCTCACTGAACCCCTTTAATACAGGAACCAGTCTCTGGGTTTATCTGACTGAACCCCTTTAATACAGGAACCGGACTCTGGGTTTATCTGTCTGAACCCCTTTAATACAGGAACCAGGCTCTGGGTATATCTGACTGAACCCCTTTAATACAGGAACCAGACTCTGGGTTTATTCTCACTGAAACCCTTTAAGACAGGAACCAGGCACTGGGTTTATCTGACTGAACCCCTTGAATACAGGAACCAGACACTGAGTTTTTCTGACTGAACCCCGTTAATACAGGAACAAGACTCTGGGTTTATCTGTCTGAACCCCTTTAATACAGGAACAAGATTCTGGTTTTATCTGACTGAACCCCTTTAATACAGGAACCAGACTCTGGGTTTATCTGGCTGAACCCCTTTAATACAGGAACCAGACTCAGGGATTATTCTCACTGAACCCCTTTAATACAGGGACCAGTCACTGTGTTTATCTGACTGAACCCCTTTAATACAGCAACCAGACTCTGGGTTTATCTGACTGAAAGACTTTAATTCAGGAACAACACTCTGGGTTTATCTGTCTGAACCCCTTTAATACAGGAACAAGATTCTGGTTTTATCTGACTGAACCCCTTTAATACAGCAACCAGACTCTGGGTTTATCTGCCGGAACCCCTTTAAAACAGAAACCAGGCTCTGGGTATATCTGACTGAACCCCTTTAATACAGGAACCAGACTCTGGGTTTATTCTCACTGAACCCCTTTAAGACAGGAACAAGACACTGGGTTTATCTGACTGAACCCCTTTAATACAGGAACCAGACTCTCGGTTTATCTGACTGAACCCCTTTAATACAGCAACCAGACTCTGGGTTTATCTGACTGAAAGCCTTTAATTCAGGAACCAGACTCCGGGTTTATCTGACTAAACCCCTTTACTACAGGAACCAGACTTTATCTCTTTATCTGTCGGAACCCCTTTAAAACAGAAAGCAGGCTCTGGGTATATCTGACTGAACCCCTTTAATACAGGAACCAGACTCTGGGTTTATTCTCACTGAACCGCTTTAAGACAGGAACAAGACACTGGGTTTATCTGACCGAACCCCTTTAATACAGGAACCAGACTCTCGGTTTATCTGACTGAACCCCTTGAATACAGGAACCAGACTCTGGGTTTAACTGTCTGAACCCCTTTAATACAGGAAAAAGATTCTGGTATCATCTGACTGAACCCCTTTAATATAGGAACCAGACTCTGGGTTTATTCTCACTGAACCCCTTTAATACAGGAACCAGACTCTGGCTTTATCTGACTGAACGCCTTTAATTCAGGAACCAGACTCTGGGTTTATCTAACTGAACCCCTTTAATACAGGAACAAGACTCTGGGTTTATCTGACTGAACCCCTTTAATACAGGAACCAGGCTCTGGGTATATCTGACTGAATCCCTTTAATACTGGAACCAGACTCTGGGTTTATCTGTCTGAACCCCTTTAATACAGGAACTAGGCTCTGGGTATATTTCACTGAACCCCTTTAATACAGGAACAGGAGTCTGTGTTTATTCTCACTGAACCCCTTTAATACAGGAACCAGACTCTGGGTTTATTCTCAGTGAACCACTTTAAGACAGGAACAAGACACTGGGTTTATCTGACTGAACCCCTTTAATACAGGAACCAGACTCAGAGTTTATCTGACTGAACCCCTTTAACACAGGAACCAGTATGTGGGTTTAGCTGACTGAACCCCTTTAATACAGGAACCAGGCTCTGGGTATATCTGACTGACCCCATTAATACAGGAACCAGTCTCTGGGTTTATCTGAATGAACCCCTTTAATACAGGAACCAGACGCTGGGTTTATCGGACTGAACCCCTTTAATACAGGACCCAGACTCTGGTTTACCTGACAGAACCCCTTTAATACAGGAACCAGATTCTGGGATTATCTGATTGAACCCCTTTAATACAGGAAGCAGACTGTGGGTTTATCTGACTGAACCCCTTTAATACGGGAATTAGACTCTGGGATTATCTGACTGAACCCCTTTAATATAGGAACCTGGCTCTGGCATTATCTGATTGAACCTCTTTAATAAAGGAACCATACTGTGGGTTTATCTGACTGACCCCCTATAATACAGGAATTAGACTCTGGGATTATCTGACTTAACCCCTTTAATACAGGAACCAGACTCTGGGTTGATCTGTCTGAATCCCTTTAACACAGGAACCAGACAATGGGTTTATCTGACTGAACCCCTTTAATACAGGAACCAGGCACTGGGTTTTTCTGACTGAACCCCATTAATACAGGAATCAGACTCTGGGTTTATCTGACTATACCCATTGAATACAGGAACCAGACACTGGGTTTATCTGACTGAACCCCTTTAATACAGGAACAAGACATTGGGTATACCTGTCTGAACCACTTTAACACAGGAACAAGATTCTGGTTTTATCTGACTGAACCCTTTTAATTCAGGAACCAGACTCTGGGTTTATCTGACTGAACCCCTTTAAAACAGGAACCAGACTCTGGGTTTATTCTCACTGAACCCCTTTAATACAAAAACCAGTCTCTGGGTTTAACTGACTGAACCCCTTTAATACAGGAACCGGACTCTGGGTTTATCTGTCTGAACCCCTTTAATACAGGAACCAGGCTCAGGGTATATCTGACTGAACCCCTTTAATACAGGAACCAGACTCTGGGTTTATTCTCACTGAACCCCTTTAAGACAGGAACAAGACACTGGGTTTATCTGACTGAACCACTTTAATACAAAAACCAGACTCTGGGTTTATCTATCTGAACCCCTTTAATACAGGATCCAGAATCTGGGTATATCTGACTGAACCCCTTTAATACAGGAATCAGACTGTGGGTTCATCTGACTGAACCCCTTTAGTACACTAATCAGACTCTGGGTTTATCTTACTGAACCCCTTTAAGAAAGGAATTAGACTCTTGGATTATCTGACTGAACCCCTTTAATACAGGAACCAGGCTGTGGGTTTATCTGACTGAACCCCTTTAATACAGGACCCAGACTCTGGGTTAATCTGATTGAACCCCTCTAATACAGGAACATGACTCTGGGTGTATCTGACTGAACCCCTTTAATACAGGAACCAGACTCTGGCTTTATCTGACTAAACCCCTTTAATACAGGAACCAGACTCTGATTTTATTCTCATTGAACCCCTTTAATACAGGAACAAGACTCTGGGTTTATCTGGCTGAAACCCTTTAATACAGGAACCATACTCTGGGACTATCTGACTGAACCCCTTTAATAAAGGAACCATGACTCTGGGTTTATCTGACTGATCCCCTTTTAATACAGGACACAGACCCCTGATTTACCTGACTGAATGCCTTTAATACAGGAACCAGACTCTGGGTTTATCTGACTAAACCCCTTTAATACAGGAACCAGACTCTGGGTTTATCTGCCTGAACCCCTTTAAAACAGAAACCAAGCTCTGGGTATATCTGACTGAACCCCGTTAAGACAGGAACCAGACTCTCGGTTTATTCTCACTGAACCCCTTTAATACAGGAACCAGAATCTGCTTTTATCTGACTGAACGCCTTTAATACAGGAACTAGACTCTGGGTTTATCTGACTGAACCCCTTTAATTCAGGAACCAGACTCTGGGCTAATCTGTCTGACCCCTTTAATACAGGAACCAGGCTCTGGGTTTTTCTGACTGAACCCCTTTAATACTGGAACCAGACTCTGGGTTTATCTGACTGAACCCCTTTAATATAGGAACCAGACTCTGGGTTTATTCTCACTGAACCCCTTTAATACAGGAACCAGACTCTGGGTTTATCTGACTGAACGCCTTTAATTCAGGAACCAGACTCTGGGTTTATCTGACTAAACCCCTTTAATACAGGAACCAGACTCTGGGTTTATCTGCCTGAACCCCTTTAATACAGGAACCAGGCTCTGGATATATCTGACTGAAACCCATTAATAAAGGTACCAGACTCAGAGTTTATCTGACTGAACCCCTTTAACACAGGAACCAGAATGGGGGTTTAGCTGACTGAACCCCTTTAATACAGGAACCAGGCTCTGGGTATATCTGAATGAACCCCTTTAATGCTGGAACTGGACTCTGGGTATATTTGTCAGAACCCCTTTAATACAGGAACTAGGCTCTGGGTATATCTGACTGAACCCCTTTAATACAGGAACAGGAGTCTGTGTTTATTCTCACTGAACCCCTTTAATACAGGAACCAGACTCTGGGTTTATTCTCAGTGATCCCCTTTAAGACAGGAACAAGACACTGGGTCTATCTGACTGAACCCCTTTAAAACAGGATCCAGACTCTGGGTTTATCTGTCGGAACCCCTTTAATACAGGAACCAGACTCTGGATATATCTGACTGAACCCCTTTAATAACGGTACCAGACTCAGAGTTTATCTGACTGAACCCCTTTAACACAGGAACCAGAATGGGGGTTTAGCTGACCGAACCCCTTTAATACAGGAACCAGGCTCTGGGTATCTCTGACTGAACCCCTTTATTACTGGAACCAGACTCCGTGTTTATCTGTCTGAACCCCTTTAATACAGGAACCAGGCTCTGGGTATATCTGACTGACCCCTTTAATACAGGAACCAGTCTCTGGGTTTATCTGAATGAACCCCTTTAATACAGGAACCAGACGATGGGTTTATCGGACTGAACCCCTGTAATACAGGACCCAAACTTGGTTTACCTGATTGAACTCCTTTAATACAGGAACCAGATTCTGGGCTTATCTGATTGAAGCCCTTTAATACAGGAACCAGACTGTGGGTTTATCTGACTGAACCCCTTTAATACAGGAATTAGACTCTGGGATTATCTGACTGAACCCCTTTGATATAGGGACCTGGCTCTGGAATTATCTGATTGAACCTCTTTAATAAAGGAACCATACTGTGGGTTTATCTGACTGAACCCCTATAATACAGGAATTAGACTGTGGGATTATCTGACTGAACCCCTTTAATACAGGAACCAGACTCTGGGTTGATCTGTCTGAATCCCTTTAATACAGGAACCAGACAATGGGTTTATCTGACTGAACCCCTTTAATACAGGAACCAGGCACTGGGTTTTTCTGACTGAACCCCATTAATACAGGAATCAGACTCTGGGTTTATCTGACTATACCCATTGAATACAGGAACCAGACACTGGGTTTATCTGACTGAACCCCTTTAATACAGGAACCAGGCACTGGGTTTTTCTGACTGAACCCCATTAATACAGGAATCAGACTCTGGGTTTATCTGACTATACCCATTGAATACAGGAACCAGACACTGGGTTTATCTGACTGAACCCCTTTAATACAGGAACAAGACATTGGGTATACCTGTCTGAACCACTTTAACACAGGAACAAGATTCTGGTTTTATCTGACTGAACCCTTTTAATTCAGGAACCAGACTCTGGGTTTATCTGACTGAACCCCTTTAAAACAGGAACCAGACTCTGGGTTTATTCTCACTGAACCCCTTTAATACAAAAACCAGTCTCTGGGTTTATCTGACTGAACCCCTTTAATACAGGAACCGGACTCTGGGTTTATCTGTCTGAACCCCTTTAATACAGGAACCAGGCTCAGGGTATATCTGACTGAACCCCTTTAATACAGGAACCAGACTCTGGGTGTATTCTCACTGAACCCCTTTAAGACAGGAACAAGACACTGGGTTTATCTGACTGAACCACTTTAATACAAAAACCAGACTCTGGGTTTATCTATCTGAACCCCTTTAATACAGGATCCAGAATCTGGGTATATCTGACTGAACCCCTTTAATACAGGAACCAGACTCAGAGTTTATCTGACTGAAACCCCTTTAATACAGTAACCAGAATGTGGGTTTATCTGACTGAACCCCTTTAATACAGGAACCAGACTCTGGGTAGATCTGACTGAACCCCTTTAATACAGGAATCAGACTGTGGGTTCATCTGACTGAACCCCTTTAATACACTAATCAGACTCTGGGTTTATCTTACTGAACCCCTTTAAGAAAGGAATTAGACTCTTGGATTATCTGACTGAAACCCTTTAATACAGGAACCAGGCTGTGGGTTAATCTGATTGAACCCCTCTAATACAGGAACATGACTCTGGGTGTATCTGACTGAACCCCTTTAATACAGTAACCAGACTCTGAGTTTATTCTCATTGAACCCCTTTAATACAGGAACAAGACTCTGGGTTTATCTGGCTGAAACCCTTTAATACAGGAACCATACTCTGGGACTATCTGACTGAACCCCTTTAATAAAGGAACCATGACTCTGGGTTTATCTGACTGATCCCCTTTTAATACAGGACACAGACCCCTGATTTACCTGACTGAATGCCTTTAATACAGGAACCAGACTCTGGGTTTATCTGACTAAACCCCTTTAATACAGGAACCAGACTCTGGGTTTATCTGCCCGAACCCCTTTAAAACAGAAACCAAGCTCTGGGTATATCTGACTGAACCCCGTTAATACAGGAACCAGACTCTCGGTTTATTCTCACTGAACCCCTTTAATACAGGAACCAGACTCTGCTTTTATCTGACTGAACGCCTTTAATACAGGAACTAGACTCTGGGTTTATCTGACTGAACCCCTTTAATTCAGGAACCAGACTCTGGGCTAATCTGTCTGAACCCCTTTAATAGAGGAACCAGGCTCTGGGTTTTTCTGACTGAACCCCTTTAATACTGGAACCAGACTCTTGGTTTATCTGTCTGATCCGCTTAAATACAGGAAACAGGCTCTGGGTATATCTGTCTGAACCCCTTCAATACAGGAACAAGATTCTGGTTTTATCTGACTGAACCCCTTTAATACAGGAACCAGACTCTGGGTTTATCTGGCTGAACCCCTTTAATACAGGAACCAGACTCAGGGATTATTCTCACTGAACCCCTTTAATACAGGAACCAGTCACTGTGTTTATCTGCCTGAACCCCTTTAATACAGCAACCAGACTCTGGGTTTATCTGACTGAAAGACTTTAATTCAGGAACAACACTCTGGGTTTATCTGTCTGAACCCCTTTAATACAGGAACAAGATTCTGGTTTTATCTGACTGAACCCCGTTAATACAGCAACCAGACTCTGGGTTTATCTGCCGGAACCCCTTTAAAACAGAAACCAGGCTCTGGGTATATCTGACTGAACCCCTTTAATACAGGAACCAGACTCTGGGTTTATTCTCACTGAACCCCTTTAAGACAGGAACAAGACACTGGGTTTATCTGACTGAACCCCTTTAATACAGGAACCAGACTCTCGGTTTATCTGACTGAACCCCTTTAATACAGCAACCAGACTCTGGGTTTATCTGACTGAAAGCCTTTAATTCAGGAACCAGACTCTGGGTTTATCTGACTAAACCCCTTTACTACAGGAACCAGACTTTATCTGTTTATCTGTCGGAACCCCTTTAAAACAGAAAGCAGGCTCTGGGTATATCTGACTGAACCCCTTGAATACAGCAACCAGACTCTGGGTTTATCTGTCTGAACCCCTTTAATACAGGAAAAAGATTCTGGTTTCATCTGACTGAACCCCTTTAATATAGGAACCAGACTCTGGGTTTATTCTCACTGAACCCCTTTAATACAGGAACCAGACTCTGGCTTTATCTGACTGAACGCCTTTAATTCAGGAACCAGACTCTGGGTTTATCTAACTGAACCCCTTTAATACAGGAACAAGACTCTGGGTTTATCTGCCTGAACCCCTTTAATACAGGAACCAGGCTCTGGGTATATCTGACTGAATCCCTTTAATACTGGAACCAGACTCTGGGTTTATCTGTCTGAACCCCTTTAATACAGGAACTAGGCTCTGGGTATATTTCACTGAACCCCTTTAATACAGGAACAGGAGTCTGTGTTTATTCTCACTGAACCCCTTTAATACAGGAACCAGACTCTGGGTTTATTCTCAGTGAACCACTTTAAGACAGGTACAAGACACTGGGTTTATCTGACTGAACCACTTTAATACAGGAACCAGACTCAGAGTTTATCTGACTGAACCCCTTTAACACAGGAACCAGTATGTGGGTTTAGCTGACTGAACCCCTTTAATACAGGAACCAGGCTCTGGGTATATCTGAATGACCCCATTAATACAGGAACCAGTCTCTGGGTTTATCTGAATGAACCCCTTTAATACAGGAACCAGACGCTGGGTTTATCGGACTGAACCCCTTTAATACAGGACCCAGACTCTGGTTTACCTGACAGAACCCCTTTAATACAGGAACCAGATTCTGGGATTAGCTGATTGAACCCCTTTAATACAGGAAGCAGACTGTGGGTTTATCTGACTGAACCCCTTTAATACAGGAATTAGACTCTGGGATTATCTGACTGAACCCCTTTAATATAGGAACCTGGCTCTGGCATTATCTGATTGAACCTCTTTAATAAAGGAACCATACTGTGGGTTTATCTGACTGATCCCCTATAATACAGGAATTAGACTCTGGGATTATCTGACTGAACCCCTTTAATACAGGAACAAGACTCTGGGTTGATCTGTCTGAATCCCTTTAATACAGGAACCAGACAATGGGTTTATCTGACTGAACCCCTTTAATACAGGAACCAGGCACTGGGTTTTTCTGACTGATCCCCATTAATACAGGAATCAGACTCTGGGTTTATCTGACTATACCCATTGAATACAGGAACCAGACACTGGGTTTATCTGACTGAACCCCTTTAATACAGGAACAAGACATTGGGTATACCTGTCTGAACCACTTTAACACAGGAACAAGATTCTGGTTTTATCTGACTGAACCCTTTTAATTCAGGAACCAGACTCTGGGTTTATCTGACTGAACCCCTTTAAAACAGGAACCAGACTCTGGGTTTATTCTCACTGAACCATTTAATACAAAAACCAGTCTCTGGGTTTATCTGACTGAACCCCTTTAATACAGGAACCGGACTCTGGGTTTATCTGTCTGAACCCCTTTAATACAGGAACCTGGCTCTGGGTATATCTGACTGAACCCCTTTAATACAGGAACCAGACTCTGGGTTTATTCTCACTGAAACCCTTTAAGACAGGAACCAGGCACTGGGTTTATCTGACTGAACCCCTTGAATACAGGAACCAGACACTGAGTTTTTCTGACTGAACCCCGTTAATACAGGAACAAGACTCTGGGTTTATCTGTCTGAAACCCTTTAATACAGGAACAAGATTCTGGTTTTATCTAACTGAACCTCTTTAATACAGGAACCAGAATGTGGGTTTATCTGACTGAACCCCTTTAATACAGGAACCAGACTCTGGGTAGATCTGACTGAACCCCTTTAATACAGGAATCAGACTGTGGGTTCATCTGACTGAACCCCTTTAGTACACTAATCAGACTCTGGGTTTATCTTACTGAACCCCTTTAAGAAAGGAATTAGACTCTTGGATTATCTGACTGAACCCCTTTAATACAGGAACCAGGCTGTGGGTTTATCTGACTGAACCCCTTTTATACAGGACCCAGACTCTGGGTTAATCTGATTGAACCCCTCTAATACAGGAACATGACTCTGGGTGTATCTGACTGAACCCCTTTAATACAGGAACCAGACTCTGGCTTTATCTGACTAAACCCCTTTAATACAGGAACCAGACTCTGAGTTTATTCTCATTGAACCCCTTTAATACAGGAACAAGACTCTGGGTTTATCTGGCTGAAACCCTTTAATACAGGAACCATACTCTGGGACTATCTGACTGAACCCCTTTAATAAAGGAACCATGACTCTGGGTTTATCTGACTGATCCCCTTTTAATACAGGACACAGACCCCTGATTTACCTGACTGAATGCCTTTAATACAGGAATCAGACTCTGGGTTTATCTGACTAAACCCCTTTAATACAGGAACCAGACTCTGGGTTTATCTGCCGGAACCCCTTTAAAACAGAAACCAGGCTCTGGGTATATCTGACTGAACCCCTTTAATACAGGAACCAGACTCTGGGTTTATTCTCACTGAACCCCTTTAAGACAGGAACAAGACACTGGGTTTATCTGACTGAACCCCTTTAATACAGGAACCAGACTCTCGGTTTATCTGACTGAACCCCTTTAATACAGCAACCAGACTCTGGGTTTATCTGACTGAAAGCCTTTAATTCAGGAACCAGACTCTGGGTTTATCTGACTAAACCCCTTTACTACAGGAACCAGACTTTATCTGTTTATCTGTCGGAACCCCTTTAAAACAGAAAGCAGGCTCTGGGTATATCTGACTGAACCCCTTTAATACAGGAACCAGACTCTGGGTTTATTCTCACTGAACCGCTTTAAGACAGGAACAAGACACTGGGTTGATCTGACCGAACCCCTTTAATACAGGAACCAGACTCTCGGTTTATCTGACTGAACCCCTTGAATACAGGAACCAGACTCTGGGTTTATCTGTCGGAACCCCTTTAATACAGGAAAAAGATTCTGGTTTCATCTGACTGAACCCCTTTAATATAGGAACCAGACTCTGGGTTTATTCTCACTGAACCGCTTTAATACAGGAACCAGACTCTGGCTTTATCTGACTGAACGCCTTTAATTCAGGAACCAGACTCTGGGTTTATCTAACTGAACCCCTTTAATACAGGAACAAGACTCTGGGTTTATCTGCCTGAACCCCTTTAATACAGGAACCAGGCTCTGGGTATATCTGACTGAATCCCTTTAATACTGGAACCAGACTCTGGGTATATCTGACTGACCCTTTTAATACAGGAACCAGTCTCTGGGTTTATCTGCATGAACCCCTTTAATACAGGAACCAGACGATGGGTTTATCGGACTGAACCCCTGTAATACAGGACCCAAACTTGGTTTACCTGATTGAAGCCCTTTAATACAGGAACCAGACAGTGGGTTTATCTGACTGAACCCCTTTAATACAGGAATTAGACTCTGGGATTATCTGACTGAACCCCTTTGATATAGGGACCTGGCTCTGGAATTATCTGATTGAACCTCTTTAATAAAGGAACCATACTGTGGGTTTATCTGACTGAACCCCTATAATACAGGAATTAGACTGTGGGATTATCTGACTGAACCCCTTTAATACAGGAACCAGACTCTGGGTTGATCTTTCTGAACCCCTTTAATACAGGAACCAGACTATTGGTTTATTTGCCTGAAACCCTTTAATACAGGAACCAGGCACTGGGTTTTTCTGACTGAACCCCATTAATACAGGAATCAGACTCTGGGTTTATCTGACTGAACCCATTGAATACAGGAACCAGACACTGGGTTTATCTGACTGAACCCCTTTAATACAGGAACAAGACTCTAGGTTTACCGGTCTGAACCCCTTTAACACAGGAACAAGATTCTGGTTTTATCTGACTGAACCTCTTTAATACAGGAACCAGACTCTGGTTTTATCTGACTGAACCCCTTTAATACAGGAACCAGACTCTGGGTTTATTCTCACTGAACCCCTTTAATACAGGAACCAGTCTCTGGGTTTATCTGACTGAACCGCTTTAATACAGGAAACGGACTCTGGGTTTATCTGTCTGAACCCCTTTAATACAGGAACCAGGCTCTGGGTATATCTGACTGAACCCCTTTAATACAGGAACCAGACTCTGGGTTTATTCTCACTGAAACCCTTTAAGACAGGAACCAGGCACTGGGTTTATCTGACTGAACCCCTTGAATACAGGAACCAGACACTGAGTTTTTCTGACTGAACCCCGTTAATACAGGAACAAGACTCTGGGTTTATCTGTCTGAACCCCTTTAATACAGGAACAAGATTCTGGTTTTATCTGACTGAACCCCTTTAATACAGGAACCAGACTCTGGGTTTATCTGGCTGAACCCCTTTAATACAGGAACCAGACTCAGGGATTATTCTCACTGAACCCCTTTAATACAGGGACCAGTCACTGTGTTTATCTGACTGAACCCCTTTAATACAGCAACCAGACTCTGGGTTTATCTGACTGAAAGACTTTAATTCAGGAACAACACTCTGGGTTTATCTGTCTGAACCCCTTTAATACAGGAACAAGATTCTGGTTTTATCTGACTGAACCCCTTTAATACAGCAACCAGACTCTGGGTTTATCTGCCGGAACCCCTTTAAAACAGAAACCAGGCTCTGGGTATATCTGACTGAACCCCTTTAATACAGGAACCAGACTCTGGGTTTATTCTCACTGAACCCCTTTAAGACAGGAACAAGACACTGGGTTTATCTGACTGAACCCCTTTAATACAGGAACCAGACTCTCGGTTTATCTGACTGAACCCCTTTAATACAGCAACCAGACTCTGGGTTTATCTGACTGAAAGCCTTTAATTCAGGAACCAGACTCCGGGTTTATCTGACTAAACCCCTTTACTACAGGAACCAGACTTTATCTCTTTATCTGTCGGAACCCCTTTAAAACAGAAAGCAGGCTCTGGGTATATCTGACTGAACCCCTTTAATACAGGAACCAGACTCTGGGTTTATTCTCACTGAACCGCTTTAAGACAGGAACAAGACACTGGGTTTATCTGACCGAACCCCTTTAATACAGGAACCAGACTCTCGGTTTATCTGACTGAACCCCTTGAATACAGGAACCAGACTCTGGGTTTAACTGTCTGAACCCCTTTAATACAGGAAAAAGATTCTGGTATCATCTGACTGAACCCCTTTAATATAGGAACCAGACTCTGGGTTTATTCTCACTGAACCCCTTTAATACAGGAACCAGACTCTGGCTTTATCTGACTGAACGCCTTTAATTCAGGAACCAGACTCTGGGTTTATCTAACTGAACCCCTTTAATACAGGAACAAGACTCTGGGTTTATCTGACTGAACCCCTTTAATACAGGAACCAGGCTCTGGGTATATCTGACTGAATCCCTTTAATACTGGAACCAGACTCTGGGTTTATCTGTCTGAACCCCTTTAATACAGGAACTAGGCTCTGGGTATATTTCACTGAACCCCTTTAATACAGGAACAGGAGTCTGTGTTTATTCTCACTGAACCCCTTTAATACAGGAACCAGACTCTGGGTTTATTCTCAGTGAACCACTTTAAGACAGGTACAAGACACTGGGTTTATCTGACTGAACCACTTTAATACAGGAACCAGACTCAGAGTTTATCTGACTGAACCCCTTTAACACAGGAACCAGTATGTGGGTTTAGCTGACTGAACCCCTTTAATACAGGAACCAGGCTCTGGGTATATCTGAATGACCCCATTAATACAGGAACCAGTCTCTGGGTTTATCTGAATGAACCCCTTTAATACAGGAACCAGACGCTGGGTTTATCGGACTGAACCCCTTTAATACAGGACCCAGACTCTGGTTTACCTGACAGAACCCCTTTAATACAGGAACCAGATTCTGGGATTAGCTGATTGAACCCCTTTAATACAGGAAGCAGACTGTGGGTTTATCTGACTGAACCCCTTTAATACAGGAATTAGACTCTGGGATTATCTGACTGAACCCCTTTAATATAGGAACCTGGCTCTGGCATTATCTGATTGAACCTCTTTAATAAAGGAACCATACTGTGGGTTTATCTGACTGATCCCCTATAATACAGGAATTAGACTCTGGGATTATCTGACTGAACCCCTTTAATACAGGAACAAGACTCTGGGTTGATCTGTCTGAATCCCTTTAATACAGGAACCAGACAATGGGTTTATCTGACTGAACCCCTTTAATACAGGAACCAGGCACTGGGTTTTTCTGACTGATCCCCATTAATACAGGAATCAGACTCTGGGTTTATCTGACTATACCCATTGAATACAGGAACCAGACACTGGGTTTATCTGACTGAACCCCTTTAATACAGGAACAAGACATTGGGTATACCTGTCTGAACCACTTTAACACAGGAACAAGATTCTGGTTTTATCTGACTGAACCCTTTTAATTCAGGAACCAGACTCTGGGTTTATCTGACTGAACCCCTTTAAAACAGGAACCAGACTCTGGGTTTATTCTCACTGAACCATTTAATACAAAAACCAGTCTCTGGGTTTATCTGACTGAACCCCTTTAATACAGGAACCGGACTCTGGGTTTATCTGTCTGAACCCCTTTAATACAGGAACCTGGCTCTGGGTATATCTGACTGAACCCCTTTAATACAGGAACCAGACTCTGGGTTTATTCTCACTGAAACCCTTTAAGACAGGAACCAGGCACTGGGTTTATCTGACTGAACCCCTTGAATACAGGAACCAGACACTGAGTTTTTCTGACTGAACCCCGTTAATACAGGAACAAGACTCTGGGTTTATCTGTCTGAAACCCTTTAATACAGGAACAAGATTCTGGTTTTATCTAACTGAACCTCTTTAATACAGGAACCAGAATGTGGGTTTATCTGACTGAACCCCTTTAATACAGGAACCAGACTCTGGGTAGATCTGACTGAACCCCTTTAATACAGGAATCAGACTGTGGGTTCATCTGACTGAACCCCTTTAGTACACTAATCAGACTCTGGGTTTATCTTACTGAACCCCTTTAAGAAAGGAATTAGACTCTTGGATTATCTGACTGAACCCCTTTAATACAGGAACCAGGCTGTGGGTTTATCTGACTGAACCCCTTTTATACAGGACCCAGACTCTGGGTTAATCTGATTGAACCCCTCTAATACAGGAACATGACTCTGGGTGTATCTGACTGAACCCCTTTAATACAGGAACCAGACTCTGGCTTTATCTGACTAAACCCCTTTAATACAGGAACCAGACTCTGAGTTTATTCTCATTGAACCCCTTTAATACAGGAACAAGACTCTGGGTTTATCTGGCTGAAACCCTTTAATACAGGAACCATACTCTGGGACTATCTGACTGAACCCCTTTAATAAAGGAACCATGACTCTGGGTTTATCTGACTGATCCCCTTTTAATACAGGACACAGACCCCTGATTTACCTGACTGAATGCCTTTAATACAGGAATCAGACTCTGGGTTTATCTGACTAAACCCCTTTAATACAGGAACCAGACTCTGGGTTTATCTGCCGGAACCCCTTTAAAACAGAAACCAGGCTCTGGGTATATCTGACTGAACCCCTTTAATACAGGAACCAGACTCTGGGTTTATTCTCACTGAACCCCTTTAAGACAGGAACAAGACACTGGGTTTATCTGACTGAACCCCTTTAATACAGGAACCAGACTCTGGGTTTATCTGACTGAACCCCTTTAATACAGCAACCAGACTCTGGGTTTATCTGACTGAAAGCCTTTAATTCAGGAACCAGACTCTGGGTTTATCTGACTAAACCCCTTTACTACAGGAACCAGACTTTATCTGTTTATCTGTCGGAACCCCTTTAAAACAGAAAGCAGGCTCTGGGTATATCTGACTGAACCCCTTTAATACAGGAACCAGACTCTGGGTTTATTCTCACTGAACCGCTTTAAGACAGGAACAAGACACTGGGTTGATCTGACCGAACCCCTTTAATACAGGAACCAGACTCTCGGTTTATCTGACTGAACCCCTTGAATACAGGAACCAGACTCTGGGTTTATCTGTCGGAACCCCTTTAATACAGGAAAAAGATTCTGGTTTCATCTGACTGAACCCCTTTAATATAGGAACCAGACTCTGGGTTTATTCTCACTGAACCGCTTTAATACAGGAACCAGACTCTGGCTTTATCTGACTGAACGCCTTTAATTCAGGAACCAGACTCTGGGTTTATCTAACTGAACCCCTTTAATACAGGAACAAGACTCTGGGTTTATCTGCCTGAACCCCTTTAATACAGGAACCAGGCTCTGGGTATATCTGACTGAATCCCTTTAATACTGGAACCAGACTCTGGGTATATCTGACTGACCCTTTTAATACAGGAACCAGTCTCTGGGTTTATCTGCATGAACCCCTTTAATACAGGAACCAGACGATGGGTTTATCGGACTGAACCCCTGTAATACAGGACCCAAACTTGGTTTACCTGATTGAAGCCCTTTAATACAGGAACCAGACAGTGGGTTTATCTGACTGAACCCCTTTAATACAGGAATTAGACTCTGGGATTATCTGACTGAACCCCTTTGATATAGGGACCTGGCTCTGGAATTATCTGATTGAACCTCTTTAATAAAGGAACCATACTGTGGGTTTATCTGACTGAACCCCTATAATACAGGAATTAGACTGTGGGATTATCTGACTGAACCCCTTTAATACAGGAACCAGACTCTGGGTTGATCTTTCTGAACCCCTTTAATACAGGAACCAGACTATTGGTTTATTTGCCTGAAACCCTTTAATACAGGAACCAGGCACTGGGTTTTTCTGACTGAACCCCATTAATACAGGAATCAGACTCTGGGTTTATCTGACTGAACCCATTGAATACAGGAACCAGACACTGGGTTTATCTGACTGAACCCCTTTAATACAGGAACAAGACTCTAGGTTTACCGGTCTGAACCCCTTTAACACAGGAACAAGATTCTGGTTTTATCTGACTGAACCTCTTTAATACAGGAACCAGACTCTGGTTTTATCTGACTGAACCCCTTTAATACAGGAACCAGACTCTGGGTTTATTCTCACTGAACCCCTTTAATACAGGAACCAGTCTCTGGGTTTATCTGACTGAACCGCTTTAATACAGGAAACGGACTCTGGGTTTATCTGTCTGAACCCCTTTAATACAGGAACCAGGCTCTGGGTATATCTGACTGAACCCCTTTAATACAGGAACCAGACTCTGGGTTTATTCTCACTGAAACCCTTTAAGACAGGAACCAGGCACTGGGTTTATCTGACTGAACCCCTTGAATACAGGAACCAGACACTGAGTTTTTCTGACTGAACCCCGTTAATACAGGAACAAGACTCTGGGTTTATCTGTCTGAACCCCTTTAATACAGGAACAAGATTCTGGTTTTATCTGACTGAACCCCTTTAATACAGGAACCAGACTCTGGGTTTATCTGGCTGAACCCCTTTAATACAGGAACCAGACTCAGGGATTATTCTCACTGAACCCCTTTAATACAGGGACCAGTCACTGTGTTTATCTGACTGAACCCCTTTAATACAGCAACCAGACTCTGGGTTTATCTGACTGAAAGACTTTAATTCAGGAACAACACTCTGGGTTTATCTGTCTGAACCCCTTTAATACAGGAACAAGATTCTGGTTTTATCTGACTGAACCCCTTTAATACAGCAACCAGACTCTGGGTTTATCTGCCGGAACCCCTTTAAAACAGAAACCAGGCTCTGGGTATATCTGACTGAACCCCTTTAATACAGGAACCAGACTCTGGGTTTATTCTCACTGAACCCCTTTAAGACAGGAACAAGACACTGGGTTTATCTGACTGAACCCCTTTAATACAGGAACCAGACTCTCGGTTTATCTGACTGAACCCCTTTAATACAGCAACCAGACTCTGGGTTTATCTGACTGAAAGCCTTTAATTCAGGAACCAGACTCCGGGTTTATCTGACTAAACCCCTTTACTACAGGAACCAGACTTTATCTCTTTATCTGTCGGAACCCCTTTAAAACAGAAAGCAGGCTCTGGGTATATCTGACTGAACCCCTTTAATACAGGAACCAGACTCTGGGTTTATTCTCACTGAACCGCTTTAAGACAGGAACAAGACACTGGGTTTATCTGACCGAACCCCTTTAATACAGGAACCAGACTCTCGGTTTATCTGACTGAACCCCTTGAATACAGGAACCAGACTCTGGGTTTAACTGTCTGAACCCCTTTAATACAGGAAAAAGATTCTGGTATCATCTGACTGAACCCCTTTAATATAGGAACCAGACTCTGGGTTTATTCTCACTGAACCCCTTTAATACAGGAACCAGACTCTGGCTTTATCTGACTGAACGCCTTTAATTCAGGAACCAGACTCTGGGTTTATCTAACTGAACCCCTTTAATACAGGAACAAGACTCTGGGTTTATCTGACTGAACCCCTTTAATACAGGAACCAGGCTCTGGGTATATCTGACTGAATCCCTTTAATACTGGAACCAGACTCTGGGTTTATCTGTCTGAACCCCTTTAATACAGGAACTAGGCTCTGGGTATATTTCACTGAACCCCTTTAATACAGGAACAGGAGTCTGTGTTTATTCTCACTGAACCCCTTTAATACAGGAACCAGACTCTGGGTTTATTCTCAGTGAACCACTTTAAGACAGGAACAAGACACTGGGTTTATCTGACTGAACCCCTTTAATACAGGAACCAGACTCAGAGTTTATCTGACTGAACCCCTTTAACACAGGAACCAGTATGTGGGTTTAGCTGACTGAACCCCTTTAATACAGGAACCAGGCTCTGGGTATATCTGACTGACCCCATTAATACAGGAACCAGTCTCTGGGTTTATCTGAATGAACCCCTTTAATACAGGAACCAGACGCTGGGTTTATCGGACTGAACCCCTTTAATACAGGACCCAGACTCTGGTTTACCTGACAGAACCCCTTTAATACAGGAACCAGATTCTGGGATTAGCTGATTGAACCCCTTTAATACAGGAAGCAGACTGTGGGTTTATCTGACTGAACCCCTTTAATACAGGAATTAGACTCTGGGATTATCTGACTGAACCCCTTTAATATACGAACCTGGCTCTGGCATTATCTGATTGAACCTCTTTAATAAAGGAACCATACTGTGGGTTTATCTGACTGACCCCCTATAATACAGGAATTAGACTCTGGGATTATCTGACTGAACCCCTTTAATACAGGAACCAGACTCTGGGTTGATCTGTCTGAATCCCTTTAATACAGGAACCAGACAATGGGTTTATCTGACTGAACCCCTTTAATACAGGAACCAGGCACTGGGTTTTTCTGACTGAACCCCATTAATACAGGAATCAGACTCTGGGTTTATCTGACTATACCCATTGAATACAGGAACCAGACACTGGGTTTATCTGACTGAACCCCTTTAATACAGGAACAAGACATTGGGTATACCTGTCTGAACCACTTTAACACAGGAACAAGATTCTGGTTTTATCTGACTGAACCCTTTTAATTCAGGAACCAGACTCTGGGTTTATCTGACTGAACCCCTTTAAAACAGGAACCAGACTCTGGGTTTATTCTCACTGAACCCCTTTAATACAAAAACCAGTCTCTGGGTTTAACTGACTGAACCCCTTTAATACAGGAACCGGACTCTGGGTTTATCTGTCTGAACCCCTTTAATACAGGAACCAGGCTCAGGGTATATCTGACTGAACCCCTTTAATACAGGAACCAGACTCTGGGTTTATTCTCACTGAACCCCTTTAAGACAGGAACAAGACACTGGGTTTATCTGACTGAACCACTTTAATACAAAAACCAGACTCTGGGTTTATCTAGCTGAACCCCTTTAATACAGGATCCAGAATCTGGGTATATCTGACTGAACCCCTTTAATACAGGAATCAGACTGTGGGTTCATCTGACTGAACCCCTTTAGTACACTAATCAGACTCTGGGTTTATCTTACTGAACCCCTTTAAGAAAGGAATTAGACTCTTGGATTATCTGACTGAACCCCTTTAATACAGGAACCAGGCTGTGGGTTTATCTGACTGAACCCCTTTAATACAGGACCCAGACTCTGGGTTAATCTGATTGAACCCCTCTAATACAGGAACATGACTCTGGGTGTATCTGATTGAACCCCTTTAATACAGGAACCAGACTCTGGCTTTATCTGACTAAACCCCTTTAATACAGGAACCAGACTCTGATTTTATTCTCATTGAACCCCTTTAATACAGGAACAAGACTCTGGGTTTATCTGGCTGAAACCCTTTAATACAGGAACCATACTCTGGGACTATCTGACTGAACCCCTTTAATAAAGGAACCATGACTCTGGGTTTATCTGACTGATCCCCTTTTAATACAGGACACAGACCCCTGATTTACCTGACTGAATGCCTTTAATACAGGAACCAGACTCTGGGTTTATCTGACTAAACCCCTTTAATACAGGAACCAGACTCTGGGTTTATCTGCCTGAACCCCTTTAAAACAGAAACCAAGCTCTGGGTATATCTGACTGAAACCCGTTAAGACAGGAACCAGACTCTCGGTTTATTCTCACTGAACCCCTTTAATACAGGAACCAGAATCTGCTTTTATCTGACTGAACGCCTTTAATACAGGAACTAGACTCTGGGTTTATCTGACTGAACCCCTTTAATTCAGGAACCAGACTCTGGGCTAATCTGTCTGACCCCTTTAATACAGGAACCAGGCTCTGGGTTTTTCTGACTGAACCCCTTTAATACTGGAACCAGACTCTGGGTTTATCTGACTGAACCCCTTTAATATAGGAACCAGACTCTGGGTTTATTCTCACTGAACCCCTTTAATACAGGAACCAGACTCTGGGTTTATCTGACTGAACGCCTTTAATTCAGGAACCAGACTCTGGGTTTATCTGACTAAACCCCTTTAATACAGGAACCAGACTCTGGGTTTATCTGCCTGAACCCCTTTAATACAGGAACCAGGCTCTGGATATATCTGACTGAAACCCATTAATAAAGGTACCAGACTCAGAGTTTATCTGACTGAACCCCTTTAACACAGGAACCAGAATGGGGGTTTAGCTGACTGAACCCCTTTAATACAGGAACCAGGCTCTGGGTATATCTGAATGAACCCCTTTAATGCTGGAACTGGACTCTGGGTATATTTGTCAGAACCCCTTTAATACAGGAACTAGGCTCTGGGTATATCTGACTGAACCCCTTTAATACAGGAACAGGAGTCTGTGTTTATTCTCACTGAACCCCTTTAATACAGGAACCAGACTCTGGGTTTATTCTCAGTGATCCCCTTTAAGACAGGAACAAGACACTGGGTTTATCTGACTGAACCCCTTTAAAACAGGATCCAGACTCTGGGTTTATCTGTCGGAACCCCTTTAATACAGGAACCAGACTCTGGATATATCTGACTGAACCCCTTTAATAACGGTACCAGACTCAGAGTTTATCTGACTGAACCCCTTTAACACAGGAACCAGAATGGGGGTTTAGCTGACCGAACCCCTTTAATACAGGAACCAGGCTCTGGGTATCTCTGACTGAACCCCTTTATTACTGGAACCAGACTCCGTGTTTATCTGTCTGAACCCCTTTAATACAGGAACCAGGCTCTGGGTATATCTGACTGACCCCTTTAATACAGGAACCAGTCTCTGGGTTTATCTGAATGAACCCCTTTAATACAGGAACCAGACGATGGGTTTATCGGACTGAACCCCTGTAATACAGGACCCAAACTTGGTTTACCTGATTGAACTCCTTTAATACAGGAACCAGATTCTGGGCTTATCTGATTGAAGCCCTTTAATACAGGAACCAGACTGTGGGTTTATCTGACTGAACCCCTTTAATACAGGAATTAGACTCTGGGATTATCTGACTGAACCCCTTTGATATAGGGACCTGGCTCTGGAATTATCTGATTGAACCTCTTTAATAAAGGAACCATACTGTGGGTTTATCTGACTGAACCCCTATAATACAGGAATTAGACTGTGGGATTATCTGACTGAACCCCTTTAATACAGGAACCAGACTCTGGGTTGATCTGTCTGAATCCCTTTAATACAGGAACCAGACAATGGGTTTATCTGACTGAACCCCTTTAATACAGGAACCAGGCACTGGGTTTTTCTGACTGAACCCCATTAATACAGGAATCAGACTCTGGGTTTATCTGACTATACCCATTGAATACAGGAACCAGACACTGGGTTTATCTGACTGAACCCCTTTAATACAGGAACCAGGCACTGGGTTTTTCTGACTGAACCCCATTAATACAGGAATCAGACTCTGGGTTTATCTGACTATACCCATTGAATACAGGAACCAGACACTGGGTTTATCTGACTGAACCCCTTTAATACAGGAACAAGACATTGGGTATACCTGTCTGAACCACTTTAACACAGGAACAAGATTCTGGTTTTATCTGACTGAACCCTTTTAATTCAGGAACCAGACTCTGGGTTTATCTGACTGAACCCCTTTAAAACAGGAACCAGACTCTGGGTTTATTCTCACTGAACCCCTTTAATACAAAAACCAGTCTCTGGGTTTATCTGACTGAACCCCTTTAATACAGGAACCGGACTCTGGGTTTATCTGTCTGAACCCCTTTAATACAGGAACCAGGCTCAGGGTATATCTGACTGAACCCCTTTAATACAGGAACCAGACTCTGGGTGTATTCTCACTGAACCCCTTTAAGACAGGAACAAGACACTGGGTTTATCTGACTGAACCACTTTAATACAAAAACCAGACTCTGGGTTTATCTATCTGAACCCCTTTAATACAGGATCCAGAATCTGGGTATATCTGACTGAACCCCTTTAATACAGGAACCAGACTCAGAGTTTATCTGACTGAAACCCCTTTAATACAGTAACCAGAATGTGGGTTTATCTGACTGAACCCCTTTAATACAGGAACCAGACTCTGGGTAGATCTGACTGAACCCCTTTAATACAGGAATCAGACTGTGGGTTCATCTGACTGAACCCCTTTAATACACTAATCAGACTCTGGGTTTATCTTACTGAACCCCTTTAAGAAAGGAATTAGACTCTTGGATTATCTGACTGAAACCCTTTAATACAGGAACCAGGCTGTGGGTTAATCTGATTGAACCCCTCTAATACAGGAACATGACTCTGGGTGTATCTGACTGAACCCCTTTAATACAGTAACCAGACTCTGATTTTATTCTCATTGAACCCCTTTAATACAGGAACAAGACTCTGGGTTTATCTGGCTGAAACCCTTTAATACAGGAACCATACTCTGGGACTATCTGACTGAACCCCTTTAATAAAGGAACCATGACTCTGGGTTTATCTGACTGATCCCCTTTTAATACAGGACACAGACCCCTGATTTACCTGACTGAATGCCTTTAATACAGGAACCAGACTCTGGGTTTATCTGACTAAACCCCTTTAATACAGGAACCAGACTCTGGGTTTATCTGCCCGAACCCCTTTAAAACAGAAACCAAGCTCTGGGTATATCTGACTGAACCCCGTTAATACAGGAACCAGACTCTCGGTTTATTCTCACTGAACCCCTTTAATACAGGAACCAGACTCTGCTTTTATCTGACTGAACGCCTTTAATACAGGAACTAGACTCTGGGTTTATCTGACTGAACCCCTTTAATTCAGGAACCAGACTCTGGGCTAATCTGTCTGAACCCCTTTAATAGAGGAACCAGGCTCTGGGTTTTTCTGACTGAACCCCTTTAATACTGGAACCAGACTCTTGGTTTATCTGTCTGATCCGCTTAAATACAGGAAACAGGCTCTGGGTATATCTGTCTGAACCCCTTCAATACAGGAACAAGATTCTGGTTTTATCTGACTGAACCCCTTTAATACAGGAACCAGACTCTGGGTTTATCTGGCTGAACCCCTTTAATACAGGAACCAGACTCAGGGATTATTCTCACTGAACCCCTTTAATACAGGAACCAGTCACTGTGTTTATCTGCCTGAACCCCTTTAATACAGCAACCAGACTCTGGGTTTATCTGACTGAAAGACTTTAATTCAGGAACAACACTCTGGGTTTATCTGTCTGAACCCCTTTAATACAGGAACAAGATTCTGGTTTTATCTGACTGAACCCCGTTAATACAGCAACCAGACTCTGGGTTTATCTGCCGGAACCCCTTTAAAACAGAAACCAGGCTCTGGGTATATCTGACTGAACCCCTTTAATACAGGAACCAGACTCTGGGTTTATTCTCACTGAACCCCTTTAAGACAGGAACAAGACACTGGGTTTATCTGACTGAACCCCTTTAATACAGGAACCAGACTCTCGGTTTATCTGACTGAACCCCTTTAATACAGCAACCAGACTCTGGGTTTATCTGACTGAAAGCCTTTAATTCAGGAACCAGACTCTGGGTTTATCTGACTAAACCCCTTTACTACAGGAACCAGACTTTATCTGTTTATCTGTCGGAACCCCTTTAAAACAGAAAGCAGGCTCTGGGTATATCTGACTGAACCCCTTTAATACAGGAACCAGACTCTGGGTTTATTCTCACTGAACCGCTTTAAGACAGGAACAAGACACTGGGTTTATCTGACCGAACCCCTTTAATACAGGAACCAGACTCTCGGTTTATCTGACTGAACCCCTTGAATACAGGAACCAGACTCTGGGTTTATCTGTCTGAACCCCTTTAATACAGGAAAAAGATTCTGGTTTCATCTGACTGAACCCCTTTAATATAGGAACCAGACTCTGGGTTTATTCTCACTGAACCCCTTTAATACAGGAACCAGACTCTGGCTTTATCTGACTGAACGCCTTTAATTCAGGAACCAGACTCTGGGTTTATCTAACTGAACCCCTTTAATACAGGAACAAGACTCTGGGTTTATCTGCCTGAACCCCTTTAATACAGGAACCAGGCTCTGGGTATATCTGACTGAATCCCTTTAATACTGGAACCAGACTCTGGGTTTATCTGTCTGAACCCCTTTAATACAGGAACTAGGCTCTGGGTATATTTCACTGAACCCCTTTAATACAGGAACAGGAGTCTGTGTTTATTCTCACTGAACCCCTTTAATACAGGAACCAGACTCTGGGTTTATTCTCAGTGAACCACTTTAAGACAGGTACAAGACACTGGGTTTATCTGACTGAACCACTTTAATACAGGAACCAGACTCAGAGTTTATCTGACTGAACCCCTTTAACACAGGAACCAGTATGTGGGTTTAGCTGACTGAACCCCTTTAATACAGGAACCAGGCTCTGGGTATATCTGAATGACCCCATTAATACAGGAACCAGTCTCTGGGTTTATCTGAATGAACCCCTTTAATACAGGAACCAGACGCTGGGTTTATCGGACTGAACCCCTTTAATACAGGACCCAGACTCTGGTTTACCTGCCTGAACCCCTTTAATACAGGAACCAGATTCTGGGATTAGCTGATTGAACCCCTTTAATACAGGAAGCAGACTGTGGGTTTATCTGACTGAACCCCTTTAATACAGGAATTAGACTCTGGGATTATCTGACTGAACCCCTTTAATATAGGAACCTGGCTCTGGCATTATCTGATTGAACCTCTTTAATAAAGGAACCATACTCTGGGTTTATCTGACTGATCCCCTATAATACAGGAATTAGACTCTGGGATTATCTGACTGAACCCCTTTAATACAGGAACCAGACTCTGGGTTGATCTGTCTGAATCCCTTTAATACAGGAACCAGACAATGGGTTTATCTGACTGAACCCCTTTAATACAGGAACCAGGCACTGGGTTTTTCTGACTGATCCCCATTAATACAGGAATCAGACTCTGGGTTTATCTGACTATACCCATTGAATACAGGAACCAGACACTGGGTTTATCTGACTGAACCCCTTTAATACAGGAACAAGACATTGGGTATACCTGTCTGAACCACTTTAACACAGGAACAAGATTCTGGTTTTATCTGACTGAACCCTTTTAATTCAGGAACCAGACTCTGGGTTTATCTGACTGAACCCCTTTAAAACAGGAACCAGACTCTGGGTTTATTCTCACTGAACCATTTAATACAAAAACCAGTCTCTGGGTTTATCTGACTGAACCCCTTTAATACAGGAACCGGACTCTGGGTTTATCTGTCTGAACCCCTTTAATACAGGAACCTGGCTCTGGGTATATCTGACTGAACCCCTTTAATACAGGAACCAGACTCTGGGTTTATTCTCACTGAAACCCTTTAAGACAGGAACCAGGCACTGGGTTTATCTGACTGAACCCCTTGAATACAGGAACCAGACACTGAGTTTTTCTGACTGAACCCCGTTAATACAGGAACAAGACTCTGGGTTTATCTGTCTGAAACCCTTTAATACAGGAACAAGATTCTGGTTTTATCTAACTGAACCTCTTTAATACAGGAACCAGAATGTGGGTTTATCTGACTGAACCCCTTTAATACAGGAACCAGACTCTGGGTAGATCTGACTGAACCCCTTTAATACAGGAATCAGACTGTGGGTTCATCTGACTGAACCCCTTTAGTACACTAATCAGACTCTGGGTTTATCTTACTGAACCCCTTTAAGAAAGGAATTAGACTCTTGGATTATCTGACTGAACCCCTTTAATACAGGAACCAGGCTGTGGGTTTATCTGACTGAACCCCTTTTATACAGGACCCAGACTCTGGGTTAATCTGATTGAACCCCTCTAATACAGGAACATGACTCTGGGTGTATCTGACTGAACCCCTTTAATACAGGAACCAGACTCTGGCTTTATCTGACTAAACCCCTTTAATACAGGAACCAGACTCTGAGTTTATTCTCATTGAACCCCTTTAATACAGGAACAAGACTCTGGGTTTATCTGGCTGAAACCCTTTAATACAGGAACCATACTCTGGGACTATCTGACTGAACCCCTTTAATAAAGGAACCATGACTCTGGGTTTATCTGACTGATCCCCTTTTAATACAGGACACAGACCCCTGATTTACCTGACTGAATGCCTTTAATACAGGAATCAGACTCTGGGTTTATCTGACTAAACCCCTTTAATACAGGAACCAGACTCTGGGTTTATCTGCCGGAACCCCTTTAAAACAGAAACCAGGCTCTGGGTATATCTGACTGAACCCCTTTAATACAGGAACCAGACTCTGGGTTTATTCTCACTGAACCCCTTTAAGACAGGAACAAGACACTGGGTTTATCTGACTGAACCCCTTTAATACAGGAACCAGACTCTCGGTTTATCTGACTGAACCCCTTTAATACAGCAACCAGACTCTGGGTTTATCTGACTGAAAGCCTTTAATTCAGGAACCAGACTCTGGGTTTATCTGACTAAACCCCTTTACTACAGGAACCAGACTTTATCTCTTTATCTGTCGGAACCCCTTTAAAACAGAAAGCAGGCTCTGGGTATATCTGACTGAACCCCTTTAATACAGGAACCAGACTCTGGGTTTATTCTCACTGAACCGCTTTAAGACAGGAACAAGACACTGGGTTGATCTGACCGAACCCCTTTAATACAGGAACCAGACTCTCGGTTTATCTGACTGAACCCCTTGAATACAGGAACCAGACTCTGGGTTTATCTGTCGGAACCCCTTTAATACAGGAAAAAGATTCTGGTTTCATCTGACTGAACCCCTTTAATATAGGAACCAGACTCTGGGTTTATTCTCACTGAACCGCTTTAATACAGGAACCAGACTCTGGCTTTATCTGACTGAACGCCTTTAATTCAGGAACCAGACTCTGGGTTTATCTAACTGAACCCCTTTAATACAGGAACAAGACTCTGGGTTTATCTGCCTGAACCCCTTTAATACAGGAACCAGGCTCTGGGTATATCTGACTGAATCCCTTTAATACTGGAACCAGACTCTGGGTTTATCTGTCTGAACCCCTTTAATACAGGAACTAGGCTCTGGGTATATTTCACTGAACCCCTTTAATACAGGAACAGGAGTCTGTGTTTATTCTCACTGAACCCCTTTAATACAGGAACCAGACTCTGGGTTTATTCTCAGTGAACCACTTTAAGACAGGTACAAGACACTGGGTTTATCTGACTGAACCACTTTAATACAGGAACCAGACTCAGAGTTTATCTGACTGAACCCCTTAAACACAGGAACCAGTATGTGGGTTTAGCTGACTGAACCCCTTTAATACAGGAACCAGGCTCTGGGTATATCTGAATGACCCCATTAATACAGGAACCAGTCTCTGGGTTTATCTGAATGAACCCCTTTAATACAGGAACCAGACGCTGGGTTTATCGGACTGAACCCCTTTAATACAGGACCCAGACTCTGGTTTACCTGCCTGAACCCCTTTAATACAGGAACCAGATTCTGGGATTAGCTGATTGAACCCCTTTAATACAGGAAGCAGACTGTGGGTTTATCTGACTGAACCCCTTTAATACAGGAATTAGACTCTGGGATTATCTGACTGAACCCCTTTAATATAGGAACCTGGCTCTGGCATTATCTGATTGAACCTCTTTAATAAAGGAACCATACTCTGGGTTTATCTGACTGATCCCCTATAATACAGCAATTATACTCTGGGATTATCTGACTGAACCCCTTTAATACAGGAACCAGACTCTGGGTTGATCTGTCTGAATCCCTTTAATACAGGAACCAGACAATGGGTTTATCTGACTGAACCCCTTTAATACAGGAACCAGGCACTGGGTTTTTCTGACTGATCCCCATTAATACAGGAATCAGACTCTGGGTTTATCTGACTATACCCATTGAATACAGGAACCAGACACTGGGTTTATCTGACTGAACCCCTTTAATACAGGAACAAGACATTGGGTATACCTGTCTGAACCACTTTAACACAGGAACAAGATTCTGGTTTTATCTGACTGAACCCTTTTAATTCAGGAACCAGACTCTGGGTTTATCTGACTGAACCCCTTTAAAACAGGAACCAGACTCTGGGTTTATTCTCACTGAACCATTTAATACAAAAACCAGTCTCTGGGTTTATCTGACTGAACCCCTTTAATACAGGAACCGGACTCTGGGTTTATCTGTCTGAACCCCTTTAATACAGGAACCTGGCTCTGGGTATATCTGACTGAACCCCTTTAATACAGGAACCAGACTCTGGGTTTATTCTCACTGAAACCCTTTAAGACAGGAACCAGGCACTGGGTTTATCTGACTGAACCCCTTGAATACAGGAACCAGACACTGAGTTTTTCTGACTGAACCCCGTTAATACAGGAACAAGACTCTGGGTTTATCTGTCTGAAACCCTTTAATACAGGAACAAGATTCTGGTTTTATCTAACTGAACCTCTTTAATACAGGAACCAGAATGTGGGTTTATCTGACTGAACCCCTTTAATACAGGAACCAGACTCTGGGTAGATCTGACTGAACCCCTTTAATACAGGAATCAGACTGTGGGTTCATCTGACTGAACCCCTTTAGTACACTAATCAGACTCTGGGTTTATCTTACTGAACCCCTTTAAGAAAGGAATTAGACTCTTGGATTATCTGACTGAACCCCTTTAATACAGGAACCAGGCTGTGGGTTTATCTGACTGAACCCCTTTTATACAGGACCCAGACTCTGGGTTAATCTGATTGAACCCCTCTAATACAGGAACATGACTCTGGGTGTATCTGACTGAACCCCTTTAATACAGGAACCAGACTCTGGCTTTATCTGACTAAACCCCTTTAATACAGGAACCAGACTCTGAGTTTATTCTCATTGAACCCCTTTAATACAGGAACAAGACTCTGGGTTTATCTGGCTGAAACCCTTTAATACAGGAACCATACTCTGGGACTATCTGACTGAACCCCTTTAATAAAGGAACCATGACTCTGGGTTTATCTGACTGATCCCCTTTTAATACAGGACACAGACCCCTGATTTACCTGACTGAATGCCTTTAATACAGGAACCAGACTCTGGGTTTATCTGACTAAACCCCTTTAATACAGGAACCAGACTCTGGGTTTATCTGCCGGAACCCCTTTAAAACAGAAACCAAGCTCTGGGTATATCTGACTGAACCCCGTTAATACAGGAACCAGACTCTCGGTTTATTCTCACTGAACCCCTTTAATACAGGAACCAGACTCTGCTTTTATCTGACTGAACGCCTTTAATACAGGAACTAGACTCTGGGTTTATCTGACTGAACCCCTTTAATTCAGGAACCAGACTCTGGGCTAATCTGTCTGAACCCCTTTAATACAGGAACCAGGCTCTGGGTATATCTGACTGAACCCCTTTAATACTGGAACCATACTCTTGGTTTATCTGTCTGATCCGCTTTAATACAGGAAACAGGCTCTGGGTATATCTGACTGAACCCCTTAAATACAGGAACCAGACACTGGGTTTATTCTCACTGGACCCCTTTAATAACGGAACCAGACTCAAGGGTTATTCTGACTGAACCCCTTTAAGACAGGAACAAGACTCCGGCTTTATCTTACTGAACCCCTTTAATACAGTAACCAGACTCTTGGTTTATCTGTCTGAACCCCTTTAATACAGGAACCAGTCTCTGGGTGTATCTGACTGAACCCCATTTACACAGGAACCAGACTCTGAGTATATCTGACTGAACCCCTTTAATACAGGAACCAGAATCTGGTTGTATCTGACTGAACCCCTTTATTACAGGAACCAGACTCTGGGTTTATCTGCCGGAACCCCTTTAAAACAGAAACCAGACTCTGGGTTTATCTGTCTGAACGCCTTTAATACAGGAACCAGGCTCTTGGTTTATCTGACTGAACCCCTTTAATACAGGAACCAGGCTCGGGGTAAAGCTGACTGACCCCTTTAATACAGGAACCAGACTCTGGGTTTATTCTCACTGAACCCCTTTAGTACAGGAACCAGACTCTGGGTTTATTCTCACTGAACCCCTTTAAGACAGGAACAAGACTCTGGGTTTATCTGACTGAACCCCTTTAATACAGGAACCAGACTCTCGGTTTATCTGTCTGAACCACTTTAATACAGGAACCAGACTCTGGATAGACTGAATGAACCCCTTTAATACAGGAACCAGACTCTGGGTGTATCTGACTGAACCCCTTTAATACAGGAACCAGACTCTGGGTTTATCTGACTGAACCCCTTTAATACAGGAACCAGACTCTCGGTTTATCTGTCTGAACCACTTTAATACAGGAACCAGACTCTGGATAGACTGAATGAACCCCTTTAATACAGGAACCAGACTCTGGGTGTATCTGCCTGAACCCCTTTAATACAGGAACCAGACTCTGGGTATATCTGACTGAATCCCTTTAATACAGGAAACAGACTCTGGGTTTATCTGACTGAACCCCTTTAATACAGGAACCAGTCTCTGGGTTTATCTGAATATACCCCTTTAATACAGGAACCAGACTGTGGGTTTATCTGACTGAACCCCTTTTTTAGAGGAATTAGACTCCGGGATTATCTGACTGAACCGCTTGAATGCAGGAACCAGACACTGGGTTTATCTGACTGAACACCTTTAATACAGGAACAAGACTCTGGGTTCATCTGTCTGAACCCCTTTAATACAGGAACAAGATTCTGGTTTTATCTGACTGAACCCCATTAATTCAGGAACCAGAATCTGGGTTTATCTGACTGAACCCCTTTAATACGGGGACCAGACTCTGGGTTTATTCTCACTGAACCCCTTTAATACAGGAACAAGACTCTGGGTTTATCTGACTGAACCCCTTTAATACAGGAACCAGACTGTGGGTTTATCTGACTGAACCCCTTTAATACAGGAATTAGACTCTCGGTTTATCTGACTGAACCCCTTTAATACAGGAACCAGTCTCTGGTTTAATTCTCACTGAACACCTTTAATTCAGGAACCAGAATCTGGGTTTATCTGACTGAACCCCTTTAACACAGGAACCAGACTCTGGGTTTATCTGTCTGAACCGCTTTAATACAGAAAACAGGCTCTGGGTATATCTGACTGAACCCCTTTAATACAGGAACCAGACTCTGGGTTTATTCTCACTGAACCCCTTTAAGACAGGAAACAGGCACTGGGTATATCTGACTGAACCCCGTTAATACAGGAACAAGACTCAGGGTTTATCTGACTGAACCCCTTTAATACAGGAACAAGATTCTGGTTTTATCTGACTGAACCCCTTTAATACTGGAAACAGACACTTGGTTTATCTGACTGGAACCCTTTAATACAGGAACCAGACTCTGGGTTATTCTCACTGAACCCATTTAATACAGGAACCAGTCTCTGGGTTTATCTGACTGAACCCCTTTAATACAGGAAGCAGACTCTGGGTTTATCTGACTGAACGCCTTTAACACAGGAACCATACTCTGGATTTATCTGACTGAACGCTTTTAATACTGGAAACAGACACTTGGTTTATCTGACTGAACCCCTTTAATAAAGGAACCAGACTCTGGGTTTATTCTCACTGAACCCCTTTAATACAGGAACCAGTCTCTGGGTTTATCTGACTGAACCCCTTTAATACAGGAAGAAGACTCTGGTTTTATCTGACTGAACGCCTTTAACACAGGAACCAGACTATGGGTTTATCAGACTAAGCCCCTTTAATGCAGGAACCATTCTCTGGGTATATCTGACTGAACCCCTTCAATACAGGAACCAGACTCTCGGTTTATTCTCACTGAACCCCCTTAATACAGGAACAAGACTCTGGGTTTAATTATACTGAACCCCTTTAAGACAGGAAGAAGACTCTGTGTTTACCTGACTGAACCCCTTTAACACAGGAAAAAGACTCTGGGTTTATATGTCTGAACCCCTTTAATACAGGAACAAGACTCTGGATAGACTGAATGAACCCCTTTAATACAGGAACCAGACTCTGGGTGTATCTGACTGAACCCCTTTAATACAGGAACCAGGCTCTGGGTTTATCTGACTGAACCCCTTTTATACAGGAACCAGACTCTGGATATATCTGACTGAACCTCTTTAATACAGGAACCAGACTATGGGTATATCTGACTGAATCCCTTTAATACAGGAAACAGACTCTGGGTTTATCTGACTGAACCCCTTTAATACAGGAACCAGTCTCTGGGTTTATCTGAATGTACCCCTTTAATACAGGAACCAGACTGTGGGTTTATCTGACTGAACCCCTTTAATAGAGGAATTAGACTCTGGGATTATCTGACTGAACCGCTTGAATGCAGGAACCAGACACTGGGTTTATCTGACTGAACACCTTTAATACAGGAACAAGACTCTGGGTTCATCTGTCTGAACCCCTTTAATACAGGAACAAGATTCTGGTTTTATCTGACTGAACCCCTTTAATTCAGGAACCAGAATCTGGGTTTATCTGACTGAACCCCTTTAATACGGGGACCAGACTCTGGGTTTATTCTCACTGAACCCCTTTAATACAGGAACAAGACTCTGGGTTTATCTGATTGAACCCCTTTAATACAGGAACCAGACTGTGGGTTTATCTGACTGAACCCCTTTAATACAGGAATTAGACTCTCGGTTTATCTGATTGAACCCCTTTTATACAGGAACCAGTCTCTGGTTTAATTCTCACTGAACACCTTTAATTCAGGAACCAGACTCTGGGTTTATCTGTCTGAACCGCTTTAATACAGAAACCAGGCTCTGGGTATATCTGACTGAACCCCATTAATACAGGAACCAGACTCTGGGTTTATTCTCACTGAACCCCTTTAAGACAGGAAACAGGCACTGGGTATATCTGACTGAACCCCGTTAATACAGGAACAAGACTCTGGGTTTATCTGACTGAACCCCTTTAATACAGGAACAAGATTCTGGTTTTATCTGACTGAACCCCTTTAATACTGGAAACAGACACTTGGTTTATCTGACTGAAACCCTTTAATACAGGAACCAGACTCTGGGTTTATTCTCACTGAACCCCTTTAATACAGGAAGCAGTCTCTGGGTTTATCTGACTGAACCCCTTAAATACAGGAAGCAGACTCTGGGTTTATCTGACTGAACGCCTTTAACACAGGAACCAGACTCTGGATTTATCTGACTAAGCCCCTTTAATGCAGGAACCAGGCTCTGGGTATATCTGACTGAAACCCTTTAATACGGGAACCAGACTCTGGGTTTATCTGTCTGAACCCCTTTAATACAGGAACAAGATTCTGGTTTTATCTGACTGAACGCTTTTAATACTGGATACAGACACTTGGTTTATCTGACTGAACCCCTTTAATAAAGGAACCAGACTCTGGGTTTATTCTCACTGAACCCCTTTAATACAGGAACCAGTCTCTGGGTTTATCTGACTGAACCCCTTTAATACAGGAAGAAGACTCTGGGTTTAACTGACTGAACGCCTTTAACACAGGAACCAGACTCTGGGTTTATCTGACTAAGCCCCTTTAATGCAGGAACAAGGCTCTGGGTATATCTGACTGAACCACTTCAATACAGGAACCAGACTCTCGGTTTATTCTCACTGAACCCCCTTAATACAGGAACAAGACTCTGGGTTTAATTATACTGAACCCCTTTAAGACAGGAAGAAGACTCTGTGTTTACCTGACTGAACCCCTTTAACACAGGAAACAGACTCTGGGTTTATATGTCTGAACCCCTTTAATACAGGAACCAGACTCTGGGTATATCTGACTGAACCCCTTTAATACAGGAACCAGACTCTGAGTTTATCTGACTGAACCTCTTTAATACAGGAACCAGACACTGTGTTTATCTGACTGAACCCCTTTAATACAGGAACCAGACTCTGGATATATCTGACAGAAACCCATTAATAAATGTACCAGACTCAGAGTTTATCTGACTGAACCCCTTTAACACAGGAACCAGAATGGGGGTTTAGCTGACTGAACCCCTTTAATACAGGAACCAGGCTCTGGGTATATCTGACTGAACCCCTTTAATGCTGGAACCGGACTCTGGGTATATTTGTCAGAACCCCTTTAATACAGGAACTAGGCTCTGGGTATATCTGACTGAACCCCTTTAATACAGGAACAGGAGTCTGTGTTTATTCTCACTGAACCCCTTTAATACAGGAACCAGACTCTGGGTTTATTCTCAGTGAACCCCTTTAAGACAGGAACAAGACACTGGGTTTATCTGACTGAACCCCTTTAAAACAGGATCCAGACTCTGGGTTTATTTGTCGGAACCCCTTTAATACAGGAACCAGACTCTGGATATATCTGACTGAACCCCTTTAATAACGGTACCAGACTCAGAGTTTATCTGACTGAACCCCTTTAACACAGGAACAAGAATGGGGGTTTAGCTGACTGAACCCCTTTAATACAGGAACCAGGCTCTGGGTATCTCTGACTGAACCCCTTTATTACTGGAACCAGACTCCGTGTTTATCTGTCTGAACCCCTTTAATACAGGAACCAGGCTCTGGGTATATCTGATTGACCCCTTTAATACAGGAACCAGTCTCTGGGTTTATCTGAATGAACCCCTTTAATACAGGAACCAGACGATGGGTTTATCGGACTGAACCCCTGTAATACAGGACCCAGACTTGGTTTACCTGATTGAACTCCTTTAATACAGGAACCAGATTCTGGGTTTATCTGATTGAAGCCCTTTAATACAGGAACCAGACTGTGGGTTTATCTGACTGAACCCCTTTAATACAGGAATTAGACTCTGGGATTATCTGACTGAACCCCTTTAATATAGGGACCTGGCTCTGGAATTATCTGATTGAACCTCTTTAATAAAGGAACTATACTGTGGGTTTACCTGACTGAACCCCTATAATACAGGAATTAGACTCTGGGATTATCTGACTGAACCCCTTTAATACAGGAACCAGACTCTGGGCTGATCTTTCTGAACCCCTTTAATACAGGAACCAGACTATGGGTTAGTTTGCCTGAAACGCTTTAATACAGGAACCAGGCACTGGGTTTTTCTGACTGAACCCCATTAATACAGGAATCAGACTCTGGGTTTATCTGACTGAACCCATTGAATACAGGAACCAGACACTGGGTTTATCTGACTGAACCCCGTTAATACAGGAACGAGACTCTAGGTTTACCTGTCTGAACCCCTTTAACACAGGAACAAGATTCTGGTTTTATCTGACTGAACCTCTTTAACACAGGAACCAGACTCTGGTTTTATCTGACTGAACCCCTTTAATACAGGAACCAGACTCTGGGTTTATTCTCACTGAACCCCTTTAATACAGGAACCAGTCTCTGGGTTTATCTGACTGAACCCCTTTAATACAGGAACCGGACTCTGGGTTTATCTGTCTGAACCCCTTTAATACAGGAACCAGGCACTGGGTTTATCTGTCTGAACCCCTTTAATACAGGAACCAGGCACTGGGTATATCTGACTGAACCCCTTTAATACAGGCCAAGGAACTGGGTTTATCTGACTGAACCTCTTGAATACAGGAACCAGACACTGAGTTTTTCTGACTGAACCCCGTTAATACAGGAACAAGACTCTGGGTTTATCTGTCTGAAACCCATTAATACAGGAACAAGATTCTGGTTTTATCTGACTGAACCCCTTTAATACAGGAACCAGACTCTGGGTTTATCTGGCTGAACCCCTTTAATACAGGAACCAGACTCAGGGTTTATTCTCACTGAACCCCTTTAATACAGGAACCAGTCACTGTGTTTATATGACAGAATCCCTTTGATACAGCAACCAGACTCTGGGTTTATCTGACTGAAAGCCTTAATTCAGGAACAACACTCTGGGTTTATCTGTCTGAACCCCTTTAATACAGGAACAAGATTCTGGTTTTATCTGACTGAACCCATTTAATACAGCAATCAGACTCTGGGTTTATCTGTCGGAACCCCTTTAAAACAGGAACCAGGCTCCGGGTATATCTGACTGAACCCCTTTAATACAGCAACCAGACTCTGGGTTTATCTGACTGAAAACCTTTAATTCAGGAACCAGACTCTAAGTTTATCTGACTAAACCCCTTTACTACAGGAACCAGACTTTATCTGTTTATCTGTCGGAACCCCTTTAAAACAGAAAGCAGGCTCTGGGTATATCTGACTGAACCCCTTTAATACAGGAACCAGACTCTGGGTTTATTCTCACTGAACCGCTTTAAGACAGGAACAAGACACTGGGTTTATCTGACCGAACCCCTTTAATACAGGAACCAGACTCTCGGTTTATTCTCACTGAACCCCCTTAATACAGGAACAAGACTCTGGGTTTAATTATACTGAACCCCTTTAAGACAGGAAGAAGACTCTGTGTTTACCTGACTGAACCCCTTTAACACAGGAAACAGACTCTGGGTTTATATGTCTGAACCCCTTTAATACAGGAACCAGACTCTGGGTATATCTGACTGAACCCCTTTAATACAGGAACCAGACTCTGAGTTTATCTGACTGAACCCCTTTAATACAGGAACCAGACTCTGCGTTGATCAGACTGCTCCCCTTTAATACAGCAATCAGACTCAGAGTTTATCTGATTGAACCCCTTTAGTACAGGAATCAGACTCTGGATTTATTCTCACTGAACCCCTTTATGACAGGAACCAGCACTGGGTTTATCTGACTGAATCTCATAAATGCAGGAACAAGACTCTGGGTTTATCTGACTGAACCCCTTTAATACTGGAAACAGACACTTGGTTTATCTGACTGAACCCCTTTAATACAGGAACCAGACTCTGGGTTTATTCTCACTGAACCCCTTTAATACAGGAACCAGTCTCTGGGTTTATCTGACTGAACCCCTTTAATACAGGAAGAAGACTCTGGGTTTATCTGACTGAAAGCCTTTAATACAGGAACCAGACTCTCGGTTTATCTGTCTCAAACCCTTTAATACAGGAAGCAGACTCTGGGTATATCTGACTGAACCCCATCAATACAGGAACAGAGCTCTGAATTCATCTGACTGAACCCCTTTAATACTGGAACCAGACTCTGGATGCACTGAATGAACCCCTTTAATACAGGAACCAGACTCTGGGTGTATCTGACTGAACCCCTTTAATACAGGAACCAGACTCTGGGTTTATCTGACTGAACCCCTTTTATACAGGAACCAGACTCTGGATATATCTGACTGAACCTCTTTAATACAGGAACCAGACTCTGGGTATATCTGACTGAACCCCTTTAATACAGGAAACAGACTCTGGGTTTATCTGACTGAACCCCTTTAATACAGGAACCAGTCTCTGGGTTTATCTGAATGTACCCCTTTAATACAGGAACCAGACTGTGGGTTTATCTGACTGAAACCCTTTAATACAGGAACCAGACTCTGGGTTTATTCTCACTGAACCCCTTTAATACAGGAACAAGTCTCTGGGTTTATCTGACTGAACCCCTTTAATACAGGAACCGGACTCTGGGTTTATCTGTCTGATCCCCTTTAATACAGGAATCAGGCTCTGGGTATATCTGACTGAACCCCTTTAATACAGGAACCAGACTCCGGGTTTATTCTCACTGAACCCCTTTAAGACAGGAAACAGGCACTGGGTTTATCTGACTGAACCCCTTGAATACAGGAACCAGACACTGGGATTTTCTGACTGAACCCCTTTAATACAGGAACAAGACTCTGGGTTTATCTGTCTGAACCCCTTTAATACAGGAACAAGATTCTGGTTTTATCTGACTGAACCCCTTTAATACAGGAACCAGACTCTGGGTTTATCTGACTGAACCCCTTTAATACAGGAACCAGAGTCAGGGTTTATTCTCACTGAACCCCTTTAATACAGCAACCAGACTCTGGGTTTATCTGACTGAAAGCCTTTAATTCAGGAACCAGACTCTTCGTTTATCTGACTAAACCCCTTTAACACAGGAACCAGACTCTGGGTTTATCAGTCTGAACCCCTTTAAAACAGAAACCAGTCTCTGGGTTTATCTGACTGAACCCCTTTAATACAGGAACCAGACTCTGGGTTTATTCTCACTGAACCCCTTTAAGACAGGAACAAGACACTGGGTTTATCTGACTGAACCCATTTAATACAGGAACCAGACTCTGGGTTTATCTGACTGAACCCCTTGAATACAGGATCCAGACACTGGGTTTATCTGTCTGAACCCCGTTAATACAGGAACGAGACAATGGATTATCTGACTGAACCCCTTTAATATAGGAACCAGACTCTGGGTTTATTCTCACTGAACCCCTTTAATACAGGAACCAGACTCTGGGTTTATCTGACTGAACGCCTTTAATTCAGAAACCAGACTCTGCGTTTATCTGACTAAACCCCTTTAATACAGGAACCAGACTCTGGGTTTATCTGCCTGAACCCCTTTAATACAGGAACCAGACTCTGGATATATCTGACAGAAACCCATTAATAAATGTACCAGACTCAGAGTTTATCTGACTGAACCCCTTTAACACAGGAACCAGAATGGGGGTTTAGCTGACTGAACCCCTTTAATACAGGAACCAGGCTCTGGGTATATCTGACTGAACCCCTTTAATGCTGGAACCGGACTCTGGGTATATTTGTCAGAACCCCTTTAATACAGGAACTAGGCTCTGGGTATATCTGACTGAACCCCTTTAATACAGGAACAGGAGTCTGTGTTTATTCTCACTGAACCCCTTTAATACAGGAACCAGACTCTGGGTTTATTCTCAGTGAACCCCTTTAAGACAGGAACAAGACACTGGGTTTATCTGACTGAACCCCTTTAAAACAGGATCCAGACTCTGGGTTTATTTGTCGGAACCCCTTTAATACAGGAACCAGACTCTGGATATATCTGACTGAACCCCTTTAATAACGGTACCAGACTCAGAGTTTATCTGACTGAACCCCTTTAACACAGGAACAAGAATGGGGGTTTAGCTGACTGAACCCCTTTAATACAGGAACCAGGCTCTGGGTATCTCTGACTGAACCCCTTTATTACTGGAACCAGACTCCGTGTTTATCTGTCTGAACCCCTTTAATACAGGAACCAGGCTCTGGGTATATCTGATTGACCCCTTTAATACAGGAACCAGTCTCTGGGTTTATCTGAATGAACCCCTTTAATACAGGAACCAGACGATGGGTTTATCGGACTGAACCCCTGTAATACAGGACCCAGACTTGGTTTACCTGATTGAACTCCTTTAATACAGGAACCAGATTCTGGGTTTATCTGATTGAAGCCCTTTAATACAGGAACCAGACTGTGGGTTTATCTGACTGAACCCCTTTAATACAGGAATTAGACTCTGGGATTATCTGACTGAACCCCTTTAATATAGGGACCTGGCTCTGGAATTATCTGATTGAACCTCTTTAATAAAGGAACTATACTGTGGGTTTACCTGACTGAACCCCTATAATACAGGAATTAGACTCTGGGATTATCTGACTGAACCCCTTTAATACAGGAACCAGACTCTGGGCTGATCTTTCTGAACCCCTTTAATACAGGAACCAGACTATGGGTTAGTTTGCCTGAAACGCTTTAATACAGGAACCAGGCACTGGGTTTTTCTGACTGAACCCCATTAATACAGGAATCAGACTCTGGGTTTATCTGACTGAACCCATTGAATACAGGAACCAGACACTGGGTTTATCTGACTGAACCCCGTTAATACAGGAACGAGACTCTAGGTTTACCTGTCTGAACCCCTTTAACACAGGAACAAGATTCTGGTTTTATCTGACTGAACCTCTTTAACACAGGAACCAGACTCTGGTTTTATCTGACTGAACCCCTTTAATACAGGAACCAGACTCTGGGTTTATTCTCACTGAACCCCTTTAATACAGGAACCAGTCTCTGGGTTTATCTGACTGAACCCCTTTAATACAGGAACCGGACTCTGGGTTTATCTGTCTGAACCCCTTTAATACAGGAACCAGGCACTGGGTTTATCTGTCTGAACCCCTTTAATACAGGAACCAGGCACTGGGTATATCTGACTGAACCCCTTTAATACAGGCCAAGGAACTGGGTTTATCTGACTGAACCTCTTGAATACAGGAACCAGACACTGAGTTTTTCTGACTGAACCCCGTTAATACAGGAACAAGACTCTGGGTTTATCTGTCTGAAACCCATTAATACAGGAACAAGATTCTGGTTTTATCTGACTGAACCCCTTTAATACAGGAACCAGACTCTGGGTTTATCTGGCTGAACCCCTTTAATACAGGAACCAGACTCAGGGTTTATTCTCACTGAACCCCTTTAATACAGGAACCAGTCACTGTGTTTATATGACAGAATCCCTTTGATACAGCAACCAGACTCTGGGTTTATCTGACTGAAAGCCTTAATTCAGGAACAACACTCTGGGTTTATCTGTCTGAACCCCTTTAATACAGGAACAAGATTCTGGTTTTATCTGACTGAACCCATTTAATACAGCAATCAGACTCTGGGTTTATCTGTCGGAACCCCTTTAAAACAGGAACCAGGCTCCGGGTATATCTGACTGAACCCCTTTAATACAGCAACCAGACTCTGGGTTTATCTGACTGAAAACCTTTAATTCAGGAACCAGACTCTAAGTTTATCTGACTAAACCCCTTTACTACAGGAACCAGACTTTATCTGTTTATCTGTCGGAACCCCTTTAAAACAGAAAGCAGGCTCTGGGTATATCTGACTGAACCCCTTTAATACAGGAACCAGACTCTGGGTTTATTCTCACTGAACCGCTTTAAGACAGGAACAAGACACTGGGTTTATCTGACCGAACCCCTTTAATACAGGAACCAGACTCTCGGTTTATCTGACTGAACCCCTTGAATACAGGAACCAGACTCTGGGTTTATCTGTCTGAACCCCTTTAATACAGGAAAAAGATTCTGGTTTCATCTGACTGAACCCCTTTAATATTGGAACCAGACTCTGGGTTTATTCTCACTGAACCCCTTTAATACAGGAACCAGACTCTGGCTTTATCTGACTGAACGCCTTTAATTCAGGAACCAGACTCTGGGTTTATCTAACTGAACCCCTTTAATACAGGAACAAGACTCTGGGTTTATCTGCCTGAACCCTTTTAATACAGGAACCAGGCTCTGGGTATATCTGACTGAATCCCTTTAATACTGGAACCAGACTCTGGGTTTATCTGTCTGAACCCCTTTAATACAGGAACTAGGCTCTGGGTATATTTCACTGAACCCCTTTAATACAGGAACAGGAGTCTGTGTTTATTCTCACTGAACCCCTTTAATACAGGAACCAGACTCTGGGTTTATTCTCAGTGAACCACTTTAAGGCAGGTACAAGACACAGGGTTTATCTGACTGAACCCCTTTAATACAGGAACCAGACTCAGAGTTTATCTGACTGAACCCCTTTAACACAGGAACCAGTATGTGGGTTTAGCTGACTGAACCCCTTTAATACAGGAACCAGGCTCTGGGTATATCTGACTGACCCCATTAATACAGGAACCAGTCTCTGGGTTTATCTGACTGAACCCCTTTAATACAGGAACCAGACGCTGGGTTTATCGGACTGAACCCCTTTAATACAGGACCCAGACTCTGGTTTACCTGACTGAACCCCTTTAATACAGGAACCAGATTCTGGGATTAGCTGATTGAACCCCTTTAATACAGGAAGCAGACTGTGGGTTTATCTGACTGAACCCCTTTAATACAGGAATTAGACTCTGGGATTATCTGACTGAACCCCTTTAATATACGAACCTGGCTCTGGCATTATCTGATTGAACCTCTTTAATAAAGGAACCATACTGTGGGTTTATCTGACTGACCCCCTATAATACAGGAATTAGACTCTGGGATTATCTGACTGAACCCCTTTAATACAGGAACCAGACTCTGGGTTGATCTGTCTGAATCCCTTTAATACAGGAACCAGACAATGGGTTTATCTGACTGAACCCCTTTAATACAGGAACCAGGCACTGGGTTTTTCTGACTGAACCCCATTAATACAGGAATCAGACTCTGGGTTTATCTGACTATACCCATTGAATACAGGAACCAGACACTGGGTTTATCTGACTGAACCCCTTTAATACAGGAACAAGACATTGGGTATACCTGTCTGAACCACTTTAACACAGGAACAAGATTCTGGTTTTATCTGACAGAACCCTTTTAATTCAGGAACCAGACTCTGGGTTTATCTGACTGAACCCCTTTAAAACAGGAACCAGACTCTGGGTTTATTCTCACTGAACCCCTTTAATACAAAAACCAGTCTCTGGGTTTATCTGACTGAACCCCTTTAATACAGGAACCAGTCTCTGGGTTTATCTGAATGTACCCCTTTAATACAGGAACCAGACTGTGGGTTTATCTGACTGAACCCCTTTAATAGAGGAATTAGACTCTGGGATTATCTGACTGAACCGCTTGAATGCAGGAACCAGACACTGGGTTTATCTGACTGAACACCTTTAATACAGGAACAAGACTCTGGGTTCATCTGTCTGAACCCCTTTAATACAGGAACAAGATTCTGGTTTTATCTGACTGAACCCCTTTAATTCAGGAACCAGAATCTGGGTTTATCTGACTGAACCCCTTTAATACGGGGACCAGACTCTGGGTTTATTCTCACTGAACCCCTTTAATACAGGAACAAGACTCTGGGTTTATCTGATTGAACCCCTTTAATACAGGAACCAGACTGTGGGTTTATCTGACTGAACCCCTTTAATACAGGAATTAGACTCTCGGTTTATCTGATTGAACCCCTTTTATACAGGAACCAGTCTCTGGTTTAATTCTCACTGAACACCTTTAATTCAGGAACCAGACTCTGGGTTTATCTGTCTGAACCGCTTTAATACAGAAACCAGGCTCTGGGTATATCTGACTGAACCCCATTAATACAGGAACCAGACTCTGGGTTTATTCTCACTGAACCCCTTTAAGACAGGAAACAGGCACTGGGTATATCTGACTGAACCCCGTTAATACAGGAACAAGACTCTGGGTTTATCTGACTGAACCCCTTTAATACAGGAACAAGATTCTGGTTTTATCTGACTGAACCCCTTTAATACTGGAAACAGACACTTGGTTTATCTGACTGAAACCCTTTAATACAGGAACCAGACTCTGGGTTTATTCTCACTGAACCCCTTTAATACAGGAAGCAGTCTCTGGGTTTATCTGACTGAACCCCTTAAATACAGGAAGCAGACTCTGGGTTTATCTGACTGAACGCCTTTAACACAGGAACCAGACTCTGGATTTATCTGACTAAGCCCCTTTAATGCAGGAACCAGGCTCTGGGTATATCTGACTGAAACCCTTTAATACGGGAACCAGACTCTGGGTTTATCTGTCTGAACCCCTTTAATACAGGAACAAGATTCTGGTTTTATCTGACTGAACGCTTTTAATACTGGATACAGACACTTGGTTTATCTGACTGAACCCCTTTAATAAAGGAACCAGACTCTGGGTTTATTCTCACTGAACCCCTTTAATACAGGAACCAGTCTCTGGGTTTATCTGACTGAACCCCTTTAATACAGGAAGAAGACTCTGGGTTTAACTGACTGAACGCCTTTAACACAGGAACCAGACTCTGGGTTTATCTGACTAAGCCCCTTTAATGCAGGAACAAGGCTCTGGGTATATCTGACTGAACCACTTCAATACAGGAACCAGACTCTCGGTTTATTCTCACTGAACCCCCTTAATACAGGAACAAGACTCTGGGTTTAATTATACTGAACCCCTTTAAGACAGGAAGAAGACTCTGTGTTTACCTGACTGAACCCCTTTAACACAGGAAACAGACTCTGGGTTTATATGTCTGAACCCCTTTAATACAGGAACCAGACTCTGGGTATATCTGACTGAACCCCTTTAATACAGGAACCAGACTCTGAGTTTATCTGACTGAACCTCTTTAATACAGGAACCAGACACTGTGTTTATCTGACTGAACCCCTTTAATACAGGAACCAGACTCTGCGTTGATCAGACTGCTCCCCTTTAATACAGCAATCAGACTCAGAGTTTATCTGATTGAACCCCTTTAGTACAGGAATCAGACTCTGGATTTATTCTCACTGAACCCCTTTATGACAGGAACCAGCACTGGGTTTATCTGACTGAATCTCATAAATGCAGGAACAAGACTCTGGGTTTATCTGACTGAACCCCTTTAATACAGGAGCAAGATTCTGGTTTTATCTGACTGAACCCCTTTAATACTGGAAACAGACACTTGGTTTATCTGACTGAACCCCTTTAATACAGGAACCAGACTCTGGGTTTATTCTCACTGAACCCCTTTAATACAGGAACCAGTCTCTGGGTTTATCTGACTGAACCCCTTTAATACAGGAAGAAGACTCTGGGTTTATCTGACTGAAAGCCTTTAATACAGGAACCAGACTCTCGGTTTATCTGTCTCAAACCCTTTAATACAGGAAGCAGACTCTGGGTATATCTGACTGAACCCCATCAATACAGGAACAGAGCTCTGAATTCATCTGACTGAACCCCTTTAATACTGGAACCAGACTCTGGATGCACTGAATGAACCCCTTTAATACAGGAACCAGACTCTGGGTGTATCTGACTGAACCCCTTTAATACAGGAACCAGACTCTGGGTTTATCTGACTGAACCCCTTTTATACAGGAACCAGACTCTGGATATATCTGACTGAACCTCTTTAATACAGGAACCAGACTCTGGGTATATCTGACTGAACCCCTTTAATACAGGAAACAGACTCTGGGTTTATCTGACTGAACCCCTTTAATACAGGAACCAGTCTCTGGGTTTATCTGAATGTACCCCTTTAATACAGGAACCAGACTGTGGGTTTATCTGACTGAAACCCTTTAATACAGGAACCAGACTCTGGGTTTATTCTCACTGAACCCCTTTAATACAGGAACAAGTCTCTGGGTTTATCTGACTGAACCCCTTTAATACAGGAACCGGACTCTGGGTTTATCTGTCTGATCCCCTTTAATACAGGAATCAGGCTCTGGGTATATCTGACTGAACCCCTTTAATACAGGAACCAGACTCCGGGTTTATTCTCACTGAACCCCTTTAAGACAGGAAACAGGCACTGGGTTTATCTGACTGAACCCCTTGAATACAGGAACCAGACACTGGGATTTTCTGACTGAACCCCTTTAATACAGGAACAAGACTCTGGGTTTATCTGTCTGAACCCCTTTAATACAGGAACAAGATTCTGGTTTTATCTGACTGAACCCCTTTAATACAGGAACCAGACTCTGGGTTTATCTGACTGAACCCCTTTAATACAGGAACCAGAGTCAGGGTTTATTCTCACTGAACCCCTTTAATACAGCAACCAGACTCTGGGTTTATCTGACTGAAAGCCTTTAATTCAGGAACCAGACTCTTCGTTTATCTGACTAAACCCCTTTAACACAGGAACCAGACTCTGGGTTTATCAGTCTGAACCCCTTTAAAACAGAAACCAGTCTCTGGGTTTATCTGACTGAACCCCTTTAATACAGGAACCAGACTCTGGGTTTATTCTCACTGAACCCCTTTAATACAGGAACCAGTCTCTGGGTTTATCTGAATGTACCCCTTTAATACAGGAACCAGACTGTGGGTTTATCTGACTGAAACCCTTTAATACAGGAACCAGACTCTGGGTTTATTCTCACTGAACCCCTTTAATACAGGAACAAGTCTCTGGGTTTATCTGACTGAACCCCTTTAATACAGGAACCGGACTCTGGGTTTATCTGTCTGATCCCCTTTAATACAGGAATCAGGCTCTGGGTATATCTGACTGAACCCCTTTAATACAGGAACCAGACTCCGGGTTTATTCTCACTGAACCCCTTTAAGACAGGAAACAGGCACTGGGTTTATCTGACTGAACCCCTTGAATACAGGAACCAGACACTGGGATTTTCTGACTGAACCCCTTTAATACAGGAACAAGACTCTGGGTTTATCTGTCTGAACCCCTTTAATACAGGAACAAGATTCTGGTTTTATCTGACTGAACCCCTTTAATACAGGAACCAGACTCTGGGTTTATCTGACTGAACCCCTTTAATACAGGAACCAGAGTCAGGGTTTATTCTCACTGAACCCCTTTAATACAGCAACCAGACTCTGGGTTTATCTGACTGAAAGCCTTTAATTCAGGAACCAGACTCTTCGTTTATCTGACTAAACCCCTTTAACACAGGAACCAGACTCTGGGTTTATCAGTCTGAACCCCTTTAAAACAGAAACCAGTCTCTGGGTTTATCTGACTGAACCCCTTTAATACAGGAACCAGACTCTGGGTTTATTCTCACTGAACCCCTTTAAGACAGGAACAAGACACTGGGTTTATCTGACTGAACCCATTTAATACAGGAACCAGACTCTGGGTTTATCTGACTGAACCCCTTGAATACAGGATCCAGACACTGGGTTTATCTGTCTGAACCCCGTTAATACAGGAACGAGACAATGGATTATCTGACTGAACCCCTTTAATATAGGAACCAGACTCTGGGTTTATTCTCACTGAACCCCTTTAATACAGGAACCAGACTCTGGGTTTATCTGACTGAACGCCTTTAATTCAGAAACCAGACTCTGCGTTTATCTGACTAAACCCCTTTAATACAGGAACCAGACTCTGGGTTTATCTGCCTGAACCCCTTTAATACAGGAACCAGACTCTGGATATATCTGACAGAAACCCATTAATAAATGTACCAGACTCAGAGTTTATCTGACTGAACCCCTTTAACACAGGAACCAGAATGGGGGTTTAGCTGACTGAACCCCTTTAATACAGGAACCAGGCTCTGGGTATATCTGACTGAACCCCTTTAATGCTGGAACCGGACTCTGGGTATATTTGTCAGAACCCCTTTAATACAGGAACTAGGCTCTGGGTATATCTGACTGAACCCCTTTAATACAGGAACAGGAGTCTGTGTTTATTCTCACTGAACCCCTTTAATACAGGAACCAGACTCTGGGTTTATTCTCAGTGAACCCCTTTAAGACAGGAACAAGACACTGGGTTTATCTGACTGAACCCCTTTAAAACAGGATCCAGACTCTGGGTTTATTTGTCGGAACCCCTTTAATACAGGAACCAGACTCTGGATATATCTGACTGAACCCCTTTAATAACGGTACCAGACTCAGAGTTTATCTGACTGAACCCCTTTAACACAGGAACAAGAATGGGGGTTTAGCTGACTGAACCCCTTTAATACAGGAACCAGGCTCTGGGTATCTCTGACTGAACCCCTTTATTACTGGAACCAGACTCCGTGTTTATCTGTCTGAACCCCTTTAATACAGGAACCAGGCTCTGGGTATATCTGATTGACCCCTTTAATACAGGAACCAGTCTCTGGGTTTATCTGAATGAACCCCTTTAATACAGGAACCAGACGATGGGTTTATCGGACTGAACCCCTGTAATACAGGACCCAGACTTGGTTTACCTGATTGAACTCCTTTAATACAGGAACCAGATTCTGGGTTTATCTGATTGAAGCCCTTTAATACAGGAACCAGACTGTGGGTTTATCTGACTGAACCCCTTTAATACAGGAATTAGACTCTGGGATTATCTGACTGAACCCCTTTAATATAGGGACCTGGCTCTGGAATTATCTGATTGAACCTCTTTAATAAAGGAACTATACTGTGGGTTTACCTGACTGAACCCCTATAATACAGGAATTAGACTCTGGGATTATCTGACTGAACCCCTTTAATACAGGAACCAGACTCTGGGCTGATCTTTCTGAACCCCTTTAATACAGGAACCAGACTATGGGTTAGTTTGCCTGAAACGCTTTAATACAGGAACCAGGCACTGGGTTTTTCTGACTGAACCCCATTAATACAGGAATCAGACTCTGGGTTTATCTGACTGAACCCATTGAATACAGGAACCAGACACTGGGTTTATCTGACTGAACCCCGTTAATACAGGAACGAGACTCTAGGTTTACCTGTCTGAACCCCTTTAACACAGGAACAAGATTCTGGTTTTATCTGACTGAACCTCTTTAACACAGGAACCAGACTCTGGTTTTATCTGACTGAACCCCTTTAATACAGGAACCAGACTCTGGGTTTATTCTCACTGAACCCCTTTAATACAGGAACCAGTCTCTGGGTTTATCTGACTGAACCCCTTTAATACAGGAACCGGACTCTGGGTTTATCTGTCTGAACCCCTTTAATACAGGAACCAGGCACTGGGTTTATCTGTCTGAACCCCTTTAATACAGGAACCAGGCACTGGGTATATCTGACTGAACCCCTTTAATACAGGCCAAGGAACTGGGTTTATCTGACTGAACCTCTTGAATACAGGAACCAGACACTGAGTTTTTCTGACTGAACCCCGTTAATACAGGAACAAGACTCTGGGTTTATCTGTCTGAAACCCATTAATACAGGAACAAGATTCTGGTTTTATCTGACTGAACCCCTTTAATACAGGAACCAGACTCTGGGTTTATCTGGCTGAACCCCTTTAATACAGGAACCAGACTCAGGGTTTATTCTCACTGAACCCCTTTAATACAGGAACCAGTCACTGTGTTTATATGACAGAATCCCTTTGATACAGCAACCAGACTCTGGGTTTATCTGACTGAAAGCCTTAATTCAGGAACAACACTCTGGGTTTATCTGTCTGAACCCCTTTAATACAGGAACAAGATTCTGGTTTTATCTGACTGAACCCATTTAATACAGCAATCAGACTCTGGGTTTATCTGTCGGAACCCCTTTAAAACAGGAACCAGGCTCCGGGTATATCTGACTGAACCCCTTTAATACAGCAACCAGACTCTGGGTTTATCTGACTGAAAACCTTTAATTCAGGAACCAGACTCTAAGTTTATCTGACTAAACCCCTTTACTACAGGAACCAGACTTTATCTGTTTATCTGTCGGAACCCCTTTAAAACAGAAAGCAGGCTCTGGGTATATCTGACTGAACCCCTTTAATACAGGAACCAGACTCTGGGTTTATTCTCACTGAACCGCTTTAAGACAGGAACAAGACACTGGGTTTATCTGACCGAACCCCTTTAATACAGGAACCAGACTCTCGGTTTATTCTCACTGAACCCCCTTAATACAGGAACAAGACTCTGGGTTTAATTATACTGAACCCCTTTAAGACAGGAAGAAGACTCTGTGTTTACCTGACTGAACCCCTTTAACACAGGAAACAGACTCTGGGTTTATATGTCTGAACCCCTTTAATACAGGAACCAGACTCTGGGTATATCTGACTGAACCCCTTTAATACAGGAACCAGACTCTGAGTTTATCTGACTGAACCCCTTTAATACAGGAACCAGACTCTGGGTATATCTGACTGAACCCCTTTAATACAGGAACCAGACTCTGGGTATATCTGACTGAACCCCTTTAATACAGCAATCAGACTCAGAGTTTATCTGATTGAACCCCTTTAGTACAGGAATCAGACTCTGGATTTATTCTCACTGAACCCCTTTATGACAGGAACCAGCACTGGGTTTATCTGACTGAATCTCATAAATGCAGGAACAAGACTCTGGGTTTATCTGACTGAACCCCTTTAATACAGGAGCAAGATTCTGGTTTTATCTGACTGAACCCCTTTAATACTGGAAACAGACACTTGGTTTATCTGACTGAACCCCTTTAATACAGGAACCAGACTCTGGGTTTATTCTCACTGAACCCCTTTAATACAGGAACCAGTCTCTGGGTTTATCTGACTGAACCCCTTTAATACAGGAAGAAGACTCTGGGTTTATCTGACTGAAAGCCTTTAATACAGGAACCAGACTCTCGGTTTATCTGTCTCAAACCCTTTAATACAGGAAGCAGACTCTGGGTATATCTGACTGAACCCCATCAATACAGGAACAGAGCTCTGAATTCATCTGACTGAACCCCTTTAATACTGGAACCAGACTCTGGATGCACTGAATGAACCCCTTTAATACAGGAACCAGACTCTGGGTGTATCTGACTGAACCCCTTTAATACAGGAACCAGACTCTGGGTTTATCTGACTGAACCCCTTTTATACAGGAACCAGACTCTGGATATATCTGACTGAACCTCTTTAATACAGGAACCAGACTCTGGGTATATCTGACTGAACCCCTTTAATACAGGAAACAGACTCTGGGTTTATCTGACTGAACCCCTTTAATACAGGAACCAGTCTCTGGGTTTATCTGAATGTACCCCTTTAATACAGGAACCAGACTGTGGGTTTATCTGACTGAAACCCTTTAATACAGGAACCAGACTCTGGGTTTATTCTCACTGAACCCCTTTAATACAGGAACAAGTCTCTGGGTTTATCTGACTGAACCCCTTTAATACAGGAACCGGACTCTGGGTTTATCTGTCTGATCCCCTTTAATACAGGAATCAGGCTCTGGGTATATCTGACTGAACCCCTTTAATACAGGAACCAGACTCCGGGTTTATTCTCACTGAACCCCTTTAAGACAGGAAACAGGCACTGGGTTTATCTGACTGAACCCCTTGAATACAGGAACCAGACACTGGGATTTTCTGACTGAACCCCTTTAATACAGGAACAAGACTCTGGGTTTATCTGTCTGAACCCCTTTAATACAGGAACAAGATTCTGGTTTTATCTGACTGAACCCCTTTAATACAGGAACCAGACTCTGGGTTTATCTGACTGAACCCCTTTAATACAGGAACCAGAGTCAGGGTTTATTCTCACTGAACCCCTTTAATACAGCAACCAGACTCTGGGTTTATCTGACTGAAAGCCTTTAATTCAGGAACCAGACTCTTCGTTTATCTGACTAAACCCCTTTAACACAGGAACCAGACTCTGGGTTTATCAGTCTGAACCCCTTTAAAACAGAAACCAGTCTCTGGGTTTATCTGACTGAACCCCTTTAATACAGGAACCAGACTCTGGGTTTATTCTCACTGAACCCCTTTAAGACAGGAACAAGACACTGGGTTTATCTGACTGAACCCATTTAATACAGGAACCAGACTCTGGGTTTATCTGACTGAACCCCTTGAATACAGGATCCAGACACTGGGTTTATCTGTCTGAACCCCGTTAATACAGGAACGAGACAATGGATTATCTGACTGAACCCCTTTAATATAGGAACCAGACTCTGGGTTTATTCTCACTGAACCCCTTTAATACAGGAACCAGACTCTGGGTTTATCTGACTGAACGCCTTTAATTCAGAAACCAGACTCTGCGTTTATCTGACTAAACCCCTTTAATACAGGAACCAGACTCTGGGTTTATCTGCCTGAACCCCTTTAATACAGGAACCAGACTCTGGATATATCTGACAGAAACCCATTAATAAATGTACCAGACTCAGAGTTTATCTGACTGAACCCCTTTAACACAGGAACCAGAATGGGGGTTTAGCTGACTGAACCCCTTTAATACAGGAACCAGGCTCTGGGTATATCTGACTGAACCCCTTTAATGCTGGAACCGGACTCTGGGTATATTTGTCAGAACCCCTTTAATACAGGAACTAGGCTCTGGGTATATCTGACTGAACCCCTTTAATACAGGAACAGGAGTCTGTGTTTATTCTCACTGAACCCCTTTAATACAGGAACCAGACTCTGGGTTTATTCTCAGTGAACCCCTTTAAGACAGGAACAAGACACTGGGTTTATCTGACTGAACCCCTTTAAAACAGGATCCAGACTCTGGGTTTATTTGTCGGAACCCCTTTAATACAGGAACCAGACTCTGGATATATCTGACTGAACCCCTTTAATAACGGTACCAGACTCAGAGTTTATCTGACTGAACCCCTTTAACACAGGAACAAGAATGGGGGTTTAGCTGACTGAACCCCTTTAATACAGGAACCAGGCTCTGGGTATCTCTGACTGAACCCCTTTATTACTGGAACCAGACTCCGTGTTTATCTGTCTGAACCCCTTTAATACAGGAACCAGGCTCTGGGTATATCTGATTGACCCCTTTAATACAGGAACCAGTCTCTGGGTTTATCTGAATGAACCCCTTTAATACAGGAACCAGACGATGGGTTTATCGGACTGAACCCCTGTAATACAGGACCCAGACTTGGTTTACCTGATTGAACTCCTTTAATACAGGAACCAGATTCTGGGTTTATCTGATTGAAGCCCTTTAATACAGGAACCAGACTGTGGGTTTATCTGACTGAACCCCTTTAATACAGGAATTAGACTCTGGGATTATCTGACTGAACCCCTTTAATATAGGGACCTGGCTCTGGAATTATCTGATTGAACCTCTTTAATAAAGGAACTATACTGTGGGTTTACCTGACTGAACCCCTATAATACAGGAATTAGACTCTGGGATTATCTGACTGAACCCCTTTAATACAGGAACCAGACTCTGGGCTGATCTTTCTGAACCCCTTTAATACAGGAACCAGACTATGGGTTAGTTTGCCTGAAACGCTTTAATACAGGAACCAGGCACTGGGTTTTTCTGACTGAACCCCATTAATACAGGAATCAGACTCTGGGTTTATCTGACTGAACCCATTGAATACAGGAACCAGACACTGGGTTTATCTGACTGAACCCCGTTAATACAGGAACGAGACTCTAGGTTTACCTGTCTGAACCCCTTTAACACAGGAACAAGATTCTGGTTTTATCTGACTGAACCTCTTTAACACAGGAACCAGACTCTGGTTTTATCTGACTGAACCCCTTTAATACAGGAACCAGACTCTGGGTTTATTCTCACTGAACCCCTTTAATACAGGAACCAGTCTCTGGGTTTATCTGACTGAACCCCTTTAATACAGGAACCGGACTCTGGGTTTATCTGTCTGAACCCCTTTAATACAGGAACCAGGCACTGGGTTTATCTGTCTGAACCCCTTTAATACAGGAACCAGGCACTGGGTATATCTGACTGAACCCCTTTAATACAGGCCAAGGAACTGGGTTTATCTGACTGAACCTCTTGAATACAGGAACCAGACACTGAGTTTTTCTGACTGAACCCCGTTAATACAGGAACAAGACTCTGGGTTTATCTGTCTGAAACCCATTAATACAGGAACAAGATTCTGGTTTTATCTGACTGAACCCCTTTAATACAGGAACCAGACTCTGGGTTTATCTGGCTGAACCCCTTTAATACAGGAACCAGACTCAGGGTTTATTCTCACTGAACCCCTTTAATACAGGAACCAGTCACTGTGTTTATATGACAGAATCCCTTTGATACAGCAACCAGACTCTGGGTTTATCTGACTGAAAGCCTTAATTCAGGAACAACACTCTGGGTTTATCTGTCTGAACCCCTTTAATACAGGAACAAGATTCTGGTTTTATCTGACTGAACCCATTTAATACAGCAATCAGACTCTGGGTTTATCTGTCGGAACCCCTTTAAAACAGGAACCAGGCTCCGGGTATATCTGACTGAACCCCTTTAATACAGCAACCAGACTCTGGGTTTATCTGACTGAAAACCTTTAATTCAGGAACCAGACTCTAAGTTTATCTGACTAAACCCCTTTACTACAGGAACCAGACTTTATCTGTTTATCTGTCGGAACCCCTTTAAAACAGAAAGCAGGCTCTGGGTATATCTGACTGAACCCCTTTAATACAGGAACCAGACTCTGGGTTTATTCTCACTGAACCGCTTTAAGACAGGAACAAGACACTGGGTTTATCTGACCGAACCCCTTTAATACAGGAACCAGACTCTCGGTTTATCTGACTGAACCCCTTGAATACAGGAACCAGACTCTGGGTTTATCTGTCTGAACCCCTTTAATACAGGAAAAAGATTCTGGTTTCATCTGACTGAACCCCTTTAATATTGGAACCAGACTCTGGGTTTATTCTCACTGAACCCCTTTAATACAGGAACCAGACTCTGGCTTTATCTGACTGAACGCCTTTAATTCAGGAACCAGACTCTGGGTTTATCTAACTGAACCCCTTTAATACAGGAACAAGACTCTGGGTTTATCTGCCTGAACCCTTTTAATACAGGAACCAGGCTCTGGGTATATCTGACTGAATCCCTTTAATACTGGAACCAGACTCTGGGTTTATCTGTCTGAACCCCTTTAATACAGGAACTAGGCTCTGGGTATATTTCACTGAACCCCTTTAATACAGGAACAGGAGTCTGTGTTTATTCTCACTGAACCCCTTTAATACAGGAACCAGACTCTGGGTTTATTCTCAGTGAACCACTTTAAGGCAGGTACAAGACACAGGGTTTATCTGACTGAACCCCTTTAATACAGGAACCAGACTCAGAGTTTATCTGACTGAACCCCTTTAACACAGGAACCAGTATGTGGGTTTAGCTGACTGAACCCCTTTAATACAGGAACCAGGCTCTGGGTATATCTGACTGACCCCATTAATACAGGAACCAGTCTCTGGGTTTATCTGACTGAACCCCTTTAATACAGGAACCAGACGCTGGGTTTATCGGACTGAACCCCTTTAATACAGGACCCAGACTCTGGTTTACCTGACTGAACCCCTTTAATACAGGAACCAGATTCTGGGATTAGCTGATTGAACCCCTTTAATACAGGAAGCAGACTGTGGGTTTATCTGACTGAACCCCTTTAATACAGGAATTAGACTCTGGGATTATCTGACTGAACCCCTTTAATATACGAACCTGGCTCTGGCATTATCTGATTGAACCTCTTTAATAAAGGAACCATACTGTGGGTTTATCTGACTGACCCCCTATAATACAGGAATTAGACTCTGGGATTATCTGACTGAACCCCTTTAATACAGGAACCAGACTCTGGGTTGATCTGTCTGAATCCCTTTAATACAGGAACCAGACAATGGGTTTATCTGACTGAACCCCTTTAATACAGGAACCAGGCACTGGGTTTTTCTGACTGAACCCCATTAATACAGGAATCAGACTCTGGGTTTATCTGACTATACCCATTGAATACAGGAACCAGACACTGGGTTTATCTGACTGAACCCCTTTAATACAGGAACAAGACATTGGGTATACCTGTCTGAACCACTTTAACACAGGAACAAGATTCTGGTTTTATCTGACAGAACCCTTTTAATTCAGGAACCAGACTCTGGGTTTATCTGACTGAACCCCTTTAAAACAGGAACCAGACTCTGGGTTTATTCTCACTGAACCCCTTTAATACAAAAACCAGTCTCTGGGTTTATCTGACTGAACCCCTTTAATACAGGAACCAGTCTCTGGGTTTATCTGAATGTACCCCTTTAATACAGGAACCAGACTGTGGGTTTATCTGACTGAACCCCTTTAATAGAGGAATTAGACTCTGGGATTATCTGACTGAACCGCTTGAATGCAGGAACCAGACACTGGGTTTATCTGACTGAACACCTTTAATACAGGAACAAGACTCTGGGTTCATCTGTCTGAACCCCTTTAATACAGGAACAAGATTCTGGTTTTATCTGACTGAACCCCTTTAATTCAGGAACCAGAATCTGGGTTTATCTGACTGAACCCCTTTAATACGGGGACCAGACTCTGGGTTTATTCTCACTGAACCCCTTTAATACAGGAACAAGACTCTGGGTTTATCTGATTGAACCCCTTTAATACAGGAACCAGACTGTGGGTTTATCTGACTGAACCCCTTTAATACAGGAATTAGACTCTCGGTTTATCTGATTGAACCCCTTTTATACAGGAACCAGTCTCTGGTTTAATTCTCACTGAACACCTTTAATTCAGGAACCAGACTCTGGGTTTATCTGTCTGAACCGCTTTAATACAGAAACCAGGCTCTGGGTATATCTGACTGAACCCCATTAATACAGGAACCAGACTCTGGGTTTATTCTCACTGAACCCCTTTAAGACAGGAAACAGGCACTGGGTATATCTGACTGAACCCCGTTAATACAGGAACAAGACTCTGGGTTTATCTGACTGAACCCCTTTAATACAGGAACAAGATTCTGGTTTTATCTGACTGAACCCCTTTAATACTGGAAACAGACACTTGGTTTATCTGACTGAAACCCTTTAATACAGGAACCAGACTCTGGGTTTATTCTCACTGAACCCCTTTAATACAGGAAGCAGTCTCTGGGTTTATCTGACTGAACCCCTTAAATACAGGAAGCAGACTCTGGGTTTATCTGACTGAACGCCTTTAACACAGGAACCAGACTCTGGATTTATCTGACTAAGCCCCTTTAATGCAGGAACCAGGCTCTGGGTATATCTGACTGAAACCCTTTAATACGGGAACCAGACTCTGGGTTTATCTGTCTGAACCCCTTTAATACAGGAACAAGATTCTGGTTTTATCTGACTGAACGCTTTTAATACTGGATACAGACACTTGGTTTATCTGACTGAACCCCTTTAATAAAGGAACCAGACTCTGGGTTTATTCTCACTGAACCCCTTTAATACAGGAACCAGTCTCTGGGTTTATCTGACTGAACCCCTTTAATACAGGAAGAAGACTCTGGGTTTAACTGACTGAACGCCTTTAACACAGGAACCAGACTCTGGGTTTATCTGACTAAGCCCCTTTAATGCAGGAACAAGGCTCTGGGTATATCTGACTGAACCACTTCAATACAGGAACCAGACTCTCGGTTTATTCTCACTGAACCCCCTTAATACAGGAACAAGACTCTGGGTTTAATTATACTGAACCCCTTTAAGACAGGAAGAAGACTCTGTGTTTACCTGACTGAACCCCTTTAACACAGGAAACAGACTCTGGGTTTATATGTCTGAACCCCTTTAATACAGGAACCAGACTCTGGGTATATCTGACTGAACCCCTTTAATACAGGAACCAGACTCTGAGTTTATCTGACTGAACCTCTTTAATACAGGAACCAGACACTGTGTTTATCTGACTGAACCCCTTTAATACAGGAACCAGACTCTGAGTTTATCTGACTGAACCTCTTTAATACAGGAACCAGACACTGTGTTTATCTGACTGAACCCCTTTAATACAGGAACCAGACTCTGCGTTGATCAGACTGCTCCCCTTTAATACAGCAATCAGACTCAGAGTTTATCTGATTGAACCCCTTTAGTACAGGAATCAGACTCTGGATTTATTCTCACTGAACCCCTTTATGACAGGAACCAGCACTGGGTTTATCTGACTGAATCTCATAAATGCAGGAACAAGACTCTGGGTTTATCTGACTGAACCCCTTTAATACAGGAGCAAGATTCTGGTTTTATCTGACTGAACCCCTTTAATACTGGAAACAGACACTTGGTTTATCTGACTGAACCCCTTTAATACAGGAACCAGACTCTGGGTTTATTCTCACTGAACCCCTTTAATACAGGAACCAGTCTCTGGGTTTATCTGACTGAACCCCTTTAATACAGGAAGAAGACTCTGGGTTTATCTGACTGAAAGCCTTTAATACAGGAACCAGACTCTCGGTTTATCTGTCTCAAACCCTTTAATACAGGAAGCAGACTCTGGGTATATCTGACTGAACCCCATCAATACAGGAACAGAGCTCTGAATTCATCTGACTGAACCCCTTTAATACTGGAACCAGACTCTGGATGCACTGAATGAACCCCTTTAATACAGGAACCAGACTCTGGGTGTATCTGACTGAACCCCTTTAATACAGGAACCAGACTCTGGGTTTATCTGACTGAACCCCTTTTATACAGGAACCAGACTCTGGATATATCTGACTGAACCTCTTTAATACAGGAACCAGACTCTGGGTATATCTGACTGAACCCCTTTAATACAGGAAACAGACTCTGGGTTTATCTGACTGAACCCCTTTAATACAGGAACCAGTCTCTGGGTTTATCTGAATGTACCCCTTTAATACAGGAACCAGACTGTGGGTTTATCTGACTGAAACCCTTTAATACAGGAACCAGACTCTGGGTTTATTCTCACTGAACCCCTTTAATACAGGAACAAGTCTCTGGGTTTATCTGACTGAACCCCTTTAATACAGGAACCGGACTCTGGGTTTATCTGTCTGATCCCCTTTAATACAGGAATCAGGCTCTGGGTATATCTGACTGAACCCCTTTAATACAGGAACCAGACTCCGGGTTTATTCTCACTGAACCCCTTTAAGACAGGAAACAGGCACTGGGTTTATCTGACTGAACCCCTTGAATACAGGAACCAGACACTGGGATTTTCTGACTGAACCCCTTTAATACAGGAACAAGACTCTGGGTTTATCTGTCTGAACCCCTTTAATACAGGAACAAGATTCTGGTTTTATCTGACTGAACCCCTTTAATACAGGAACCAGACTCTGGGTTTATCTGACTGAACCCCTTTAATACAGGAACCAGAGTCAGGGTTTATTCTCACTGAACCCCTTTAATACAGCAACCAGACTCTGGGTTTATCTGACTGAAAGCCTTTAATTCAGGAACCAGACTCTTCGTTTATCTGACTAAACCCCTTTAACACAGGAACCAGACTCTGGGTTTATCAGTCTGAACCCCTTTAAAACAGAAACCAGTCTCTGGGTTTATCTGACTGAACCCCTTTAATACAGGAACCAGACTCTGGGTTTATTCTCACTGAACCCCTTTAAGACAGGAACAAGACACTGGGTTTATCTGACTGAACCCATTTAATACAGGAACCAGACTCTGGGTTTATCTGACTGAACCCCTTGAATACAGGATCCAGACACTGGGTTTATCTGTCTGAACCCCGTTAATACAGGAACGAGACAATGGATTATCTGACTGAACCCCTTTAATATAGGAACCAGACTCTGGGTTTATTCTCACTGAACCCCTTTAATACAGGAACCAGACTCTGGGTTTATCTGACTGAACGCCTTTAATTCAGAAACCAGACTCTGCGTTTATCTGACTAAACCCCTTTAATACAGGAACCAGACTCTGGGTTTATCTGCCTGAACCCCTTTAATACAGGAACCAGACTCTGGATATATCTGACAGAAACCCATTAATAAATGTACCAGACTCAGAGTTTATCTGACTGAACCCCTTTAACACAGGAACCAGAATGGGGGTTTAGCTGACTGAACCCCTTTAATACAGGAACCAGGCTCTGGGTATATCTGACTGAACCCCTTTAATGCTGGAACCGGACTCTGGGTATATTTGTCAGAACCCCTTTAATACAGGAACTAGGCTCTGGGTATATCTGACTGAACCCCTTTAATACAGGAACAGGAGTCTGTGTTTATTCTCACTGAACCCCTTTAATACAGGAACCAGACTCTGGGTTTATTCTCAGTGAACCCCTTTAAGACAGGAACAAGACACTGGGTTTATCTGACTGAACCCCTTTAAAACAGGATCCAGACTCTGGGTTTATTTGTCGGAACCCCTTTAATACAGGAACCAGACTCTGGATATATCTGACTGAACCCCTTTAATAACGGTACCAGACTCAGAGTTTATCTGACTGAACCCCTTTAACACAGGAACAAGAATGGGGGTTTAGCTGACTGAACCCCTTTAATACAGGAACCAGGCTCTGGGTATCTCTGACTGAACCCCTTTATTACTGGAACCAGACTCCGTGTTTATCTGTCTGAACCCCTTTAATACAGGAACCAGGCTCTGGGTATATCTGATTGACCCCTTTAATACAGGAACCAGTCTCTGGGTTTATCTGAATGAACCCCTTTAATACAGGAACCAGACGATGGGTTTATCGGACTGAACCCCTGTAATACAGGACCCAGACTTGGTTTACCTGATTGAACTCCTTTAATACAGGAACCAGATTCTGGGTTTATCTGATTGAAGCCCTTTAATACAGGAACCAGACTGTGGGTTTATCTGACTGAACCCCTTTAATACAGGAATTAGACTCTGGGATTATCTGACTGAACCCCTTTAATATAGGGACCTGGCTCTGGAATTATCTGATTGAACCTCTTTAATAAAGGAACTATACTGTGGGTTTACCTGACTGAACCCCTATAATACAGGAATTAGACTCTGGGATTATCTGACTGAACCCCTTTAATACAGGAACCAGACTCTGGGCTGATCTTTCTGAACCCCTTTAATACAGGAACCAGACTATGGGTTAGTTTGCCTGAAACGCTTTAATACAGGAACCAGGCACTGGGTTTTTCTGACTGAACCCCATTAATACAGGAATCAGACTCTGGGTTTATCTGACTGAACCCATTGAATACAGGAACCAGACACTGGGTTTATCTGACTGAACCCCGTTAATACAGGAACGAGACTCTAGGTTTACCTGTCTGAACCCCTTTAACACAGGAACAAGATTCTGGTTTTATCTGACTGAACCTCTTTAACACAGGAACCAGACTCTGGTTTTATCTGACTGAACCCCTTTAATACAGGAACCAGACTCTGGGTTTATTCTCACTGAACCCCTTTAATACAGGAACCAGTCTCTGGGTTTATCTGACTGAACCCCTTTAATACAGGAACCGGACTCTGGGTTTATCTGTCTGAACCCCTTTAATACAGGAACCAGGCACTGGGTTTATCTGTCTGAACCCCTTTAATACAGGAACCAGGCACTGGGTATATCTGACTGAACCCCTTTAATACAGGCCAAGGAACTGGGTTTATCTGACTGAACCTCTTGAATACAGGAACCAGACACTGAGTTTTTCTGACTGAACCCCGTTAATACAGGAACAAGACTCTGGGTTTATCTGTCTGAAACCCATTAATACAGGAACAAGATTCTGGTTTTATCTGACTGAACCCCTTTAATACAGGAACCAGACTCTGGGTTTATCTGGCTGAACCCCTTTAATACAGGAACCAGACTCAGGGTTTATTCTCACTGAACCCCTTTAATACAGGAACCAGTCACTGTGTTTATATGACAGAATCCCTTTGATACAGCAACCAGACTCTGGGTTTATCTGACTGAAAGCCTTAATTCAGGAACAACACTCTGGGTTTATCTGTCTGAACCCCTTTAATACAGGAACAAGATTCTGGTTTTATCTGACTGAACCCATTTAATACAGCAATCAGACTCTGGGTTTATCTGTCGGAACCCCTTTAAAACAGGAACCAGGCTCCGGGTATATCTGACTGAACCCCTTTAATACAGCAACCAGACTCTGGGTTTATCTGACTGAAAACCTTTAATTCAGGAACCAGACTCTAAGTTTATCTGACTAAACCCCTTTACTACAGGAACCAGACTTTATCTGTTTATCTGTCGGAACCCCTTTAAAACAGAAAGCAGGCTCTGGGTATATCTGACTGAACCCCTTTAATACAGGAACCAGACTCTGGGTTTATTCTCACTGAACCGCTTTAAGACAGGAACAAGACACTGGGTTTATCTGACCGAACCCCTTTAATACAGGAACCAGACTCTCGGTTTATTCTCACTGAACCCCCTTAATACAGGAACAAGACTCTGGGTTTAATTATACTGAACCCCTTTAAGACAGGAAGAAGACTCTGTGTTTACCTGACTGAACCCCTTTAACACAGGAAACAGACTCTGGGTTTATATGTCTGAACCCCTTTAATACAGGAACCAGACTCTGGGTATATCTGACTGAACCCCTTTAATACAGGAACCAGACTCTGAGTTTATCTGACTGAACCCCTTTAATACAGGAACCAGACTCTGGGTATATCTGACTGAACCCCTTTAATACAGGAACCAGACTCTGGGTATATCTGACTGAACCCCTTTAATACAGCAATCAGACTCAGAGTTTATCTGATTGAACCCCTTTAGTACAGGAATCAGACTCTGGATTTATTCTCACTGAACCCCTTTATGACAGGAACCAGCACTGGGTTTATCTGACTGAATCTCATAAATGCAGGAACAAGACTCTGGGTTTATCTGACTGAACCCCTTTAATACAGGAGCAAGATTCTGGTTTTATCTGACTGAACCCCTTTAATACTGGAAACAGACACTTGGTTTATCTGACTGAACCCCTTTAATACAGGAACCAGACTCTGGGTTTATTCTCACTGAACCCCTTTAATACAGGAACCAGTCTCTGGGTTTATCTGACTGAACCCCTTTAATACAGGAAGAAGACTCTGGGTTTATCTGACTGAAAGCCTTTAATACAGGAACCAGACTCTCGGTTTATCTGTCTCAAACCCTTTAATACAGGAAGCAGACTCTGGGTATATCTGACTGAACCCCATCAATACAGGAACAGAGCTCTGAATTCATCTGACTGAACCCCTTTAATACTGGAACCAGACTCTGGATGCACTGAATGAACCCCTTTAATACAGGAACCAGACTCTGGGTGTATCTGACTGAACCCCTTTAATACAGGAACCAGACTCTGGGTTTATCTGACTGAACCCCTTTTATACAGGAACCAGACTCTGGATATATCTGACTGAACCTCTTTAATACAGGAACCAGACTCTGGGTATATCTGACTGAACCCCTTTAATACAGGAAACAGACTCTGGGTTTATCTGACTGAACCCCTTTAATACAGGAACCAGTCTCTGGGTTTATCTGAATGTACCCCTTTAATACAGGAACCAGACTGTGGGTTTATCTGACTGAAACCCTTTAATACAGGAACCAGACTCTGGGTTTATTCTCACTGAACCCCTTTAATACAGGAACAAGTCTCTGGGTTTATCTGACTGAACCCCTTTAATACAGGAACCGGACTTTGGGTTTATCTGTCTGATCCCCTTTAATACAGGTATCAGGCTCTGGGTATATCTGACTGAACCCCTTTAATACAGGAACCAGACTCCGGGTTTATTCTCACTGAACCCCTTTAAGACAGGAAACAGGCACTGGGTTTATCTGACTGAACCCCTTGAATACAGGAACCAGACACTGGGATTTTCTGACTGAACCCCTTTAATACAGGAACAAGACTCTGGGTTTATCTGTCTGAACCCCTTTAATACAGGAACAAGATTCTGGTTTTATCTGACTGAACCCCTTTAATACAGGAACCAGACTCTGGGTTTATCTGACTGAACCCCTTTAATACAGGAACCAGAGTCAGGGTTTATTCTCACTGAACCCCTTTAATACAGCAACCAGACTCTGGGTTTATCTGACTGAAAGCCTTTAATTCAGGAACCAGACTCTTCGTTTATCTGACTAAACCCCTTTAACACAGGAACCAGACTCTGGGTTTATCAGTCTGAACCCCTTTAAAACAGAAACCAGTCTCTGGGTTTATCTGACTGAACCCCTTTAATACAGGAACCAGACTCTGGGTTTATTCTCACTGAACCCCTTTAAGACAGGAACAAGACACTGGGTTTATCTGACTGAACCCATTTAATACAGGAACCAGACTCTGGGTTTATCTGACTGAACCCCTTGAATACAGGATCCAGACACTGGGTTTATCTGTCTGAACCCCGTTAATACAGGAACGAGACAATGGATTATCTGACTGAACCCCTTTAATATAGGAACCAGACTCTGGGTTTATTCTCACTGAACCCCTTTAATACAGGAACCAGACTCTGGGTTTATCTGACTGAACGCCTTTAATTCAGAAACCAGACTCTGCGTTTATCTGACTAAACCCCTTTAATACAGGAACCAGACTCTGGGTTTATCTGCCTGAACCCCTTTAATACAGGAACCAGACTCTGGATATATCTGACAGAAACCCATTAATAAATGTACCAGACTCAGAGTTTATCTGACTGAACCCCTTTAACACAGGAACCAGAATGGGGGTTTAGCTGACTGAACCCCTTTAATACAGGAACCAGGCTCTGGGTATATCTGACTGAACCCCTTTAATGCTGGAACCGGACTCTGGGTATATTTGTCAGAACCCCTTTAATACAGGAACTAGGCTCTGGGTATATCTGACTGAACCCCTTTAATACAGGAACAGGAGTCTGTGTTTATTCTCACTGAACCCCTTTAATACAGGAACCAGACTCTGGGTTTATTCTCAGTGAACCCCTTTAAGACAGGAACAAGACACTGGGTTTATCTGACTGAACCCCTTTAAAACAGGATCCAGACTCTGGGTTTATTTGTCGGAACCCCTTTAATACAGGAACCAGACTCTGGATATATCTGACTGAACCCCTTTAATAACGGTACCAGACTCAGAGTTTATCTGACTGAACCCCTTTAACACAGGAACAAGAATGGGGGTTTAGCTGACTGAACCCCTTTAATACAGGAACCAGGCTCTGGGTATCTCTGACTGAACCCCTTTATTACTGGAACCAGACTCCGTGTTTATCTGTCTGAACCCCTTTAATACAGGAACCAGGCTCTGGGTATATCTGATTGACCCCTTTAATACAGGAACCAGTCTCTGGGTTTATCTGAATGAACCCCTTTAATACAGGAACCAGACGATGGGTTTATCGGACTGAACCCCTGTAATACAGGACCCAGACTTGGTTTACCTGATTGAACTCCTTTAATACAGGAACCAGATTCTGGGTTTATCTGATTGAAGCCCTTTAATACAGGAACCAGACTGTGGGTTTATCTGACTGAACCCCTTTAATACAGGAATTAGACTCTGGGATTATCTGACTGAACCCCTTTAATATAGGGACCTGGCTCTGGAATTATCTGATTGAACCTCTTTAATAAAGGAACTATACTGTGGGTTTACCTGACTGAACCCCTATAATACAGGAATTAGACTCTGGGATTATCTGACTGAACCCCTTTAATACAGGAACCAGACTCTGGGCTGATCTTTCTGAACCCCTTTAATACAGGAACCAGACTATGGGTTAGTTTGCCTGAAACGCTTTAATACAGGAACCAGGCACTGGGTTTTTCTGACTGAACCCCATTAATACAGGAATCAGACTCTGGGTTTATCTGACTGAACCCATTGAATACAGGAACCAGACACTGGGTTTATCTGACTGAACCCCGTTAATACAGGAACGAGACTCTAGGTTTACCTGTCTGAACCCCTTTAACACAGGAACAAGATTCTGGTTTTATCTGACTGAACCTCTTTAACACAGGAACCAGACTCTGGTTTTATCTGACTGAACCCCTTTAATACAGGAACCAGACTCTGGGTTTATTCTCACTGAACCCCTTTAATACAGGAACCAGTCTCTGGGTTTATCTGACTGAACCCCTTTAATACAGGAACCGGACTCTGGGTTTATCTGTCTGAACCCCTTTAATACAGGAACCAGGCACTGGGTTTATCTGTCTGAACCCCTTTAATACAGGAACCAGGCACTGGGTATATCTGACTGAACCCCTTTAATACAGGCCAAGGAACTGGGTTTATCTGACTGAACCTCTTGAATACAGGAACCAGACACTGAGTTTTTCTGACTGAACCCCGTTAATACAGGAACAAGACTCTGGGTTTATCTGTCTGAAACCCATTAATACAGGAACAAGATTCTGGTTTTATCTGACTGAACCCCTTTAATACAGGAACCAGACTCTGGGTTTATCTGGCTGAACCCCTTTAATACAGGAACCAGACTCAGGGTTTATTCTCACTGAACCCCTTTAATACAGGAACCAGTCACTGTGTTTATATGACAGAATCCCTTTGATACAGCAACCAGACTCTGGGTTTATCTGACTGAAAGCCTTAATTCAGGAACAACACTCTGGGTTTATCTGTCTGAACCCCTTTAATACAGGAACAAGATTCTGGTTTTATCTGACTGAACCCATTTAATACAGCAATCAGACTCTGGGTTTATCTGTCGGAACCCCTTTAAAACAGGAACCAGGCTCCGGGTATATCTGACTGAACCCCTTTAATACAGCAACCAGACTCTGGGTTTATCTGACTGAAAACCTTTAATTCAGGAACCAGACTCTAAGTTTATCTGACTAAACCCCTTTACTACAGGAACCAGACTTTATCTGTTTATCTGTCGGAACCCCTTTAAAACAGAAAGCAGGCTCTGGGTATATCTGACTGAACCCCTTTAATACAGGAACCAGACTCTGGGTTTATTCTCACTGAACCGCTTTAAGACAGGAACAAGACACTGGGTTTATCTGACCGAACCCCTTTAATACAGGAACCAGACTCTCGGTTTATCTGACTGAACCCCTTGAATACAGGAACCAGACTCTGGGTTTATCTGTCTGAACCCCTTTAATACAGGAAAAAGATTCTGGTTTCATCTGACTGAACCCCTTTAATATTGGAACCAGACTCTGGGTTTATTCTCACTGAACCCCTTTAATACAGGAACCAGACTCTGGCTTTATCTGACTGAACGCCTTTAATTCAGGAACCAGACTCTGGGTTTATCTAACTGAACCCCTTTAATACAGGAACAAGACTCTGGGTTTATCTGCCTGAACCCTTTTAATACAGGAACCAGGCTCTGGGTATATCTGACTGAATCCCTTTAATACTGGAACCAGACTCTGGGTTTATCTGTCTGAACCCCTTTAATACAGGAACTAGGCTCTGGGTATATTTCACTGAACCCCTTTAATACAGGAACAGGAGTCTGTGTTTATTCTCACTGAACCCCTTTAATACAGGAACCAGACTCTGGGTTTATTCTCAGTGAACCACTTTAAGGCAGGTACAAGACACAGGGTTTATCTGACTGAACCCCTTTAATACAGGAACCAGACTCAGAGTTTATCTGACTGAACCCCTTTAACACAGGAACCAGTATGTGGGTTTAGCTGACTGAACCCCTTTAATACAGGAACCAGGCTCTGGGTATATCTGACTGACCCCATTAATACAGGAACCAGTCTCTGGGTTTATCTGACTGAACCCCTTTAATACAGGAACCAGACGCTGGGTTTATCGGACTGAACCCCTTTAATACAGGACCCAGACTCTGGTTTACCTGACTGAACCCCTTTAATACAGGAACCAGATTCTGGGATTAGCTGATTGAACCCCTTTAATACAGGAAGCAGACTGTGGGTTTATCTGACTGAACCCCTTTAATACAGGAATTAGACTCTGGGATTATCTGACTGAACCCCTTTAATATACGAACCTGGCTCTGGCATTATCTGATTGAACCTCTTTAATAAAGGAACCATACTGTGGGTTTATCTGACTGACCCCCTATAATACAGGAATTAGACTCTGGGATTATCTGACTGAACCCCTTTAATACAGGAACCAGACTCTGGGTTGATCTGTCTGAATCCCTTTAATACAGGAACCAGACAATGGGTTTATCTGACTGAACCCCTTTAATACAGGAACCAGGCACTGGGTTTTTCTGACTGAACCCCATTAATACAGGAATCAGACTCTGGGTTTATCTGACTATACCCATTGAATACAGGAACCAGACACTGGGTTTATCTGACTGAACCCCTTTAATACAGGAACAAGACATTGGGTATACCTGTCTGAACCACTTTAACACAGGAACAAGATTCTGGTTTTATCTGACAGAACCCTTTTAATTCAGGAACCAGACTCTGGGTTTATCTGACTGAACCCCTTTAAAACAGGAACCAGACTCTGGGTTTATTCTCACTGAACCCCTTTAATACAAAAACCAGTCTCTGGGTTTATCTGACTGAACCCCTTTAATACAGGAACCAGTCTCTGGGTTTATCTGAATGTACCCCTTTAATACAGGAACCAGACTGTGGGTTTATCTGACTGAACCCCTTTAATAGAGGAATTAGACTCTGGGATTATCTGACTGAACCGCTTGAATGCAGGAACCAGACACTGGGTTTATCTGACTGAACACCTTTAATACAGGAACAAGACTCTGGGTTCATCTGTCTGAACCCCTTTAATACAGGAACAAGATTCTGGTTTTATCTGACTGAACCCCTTTAATTCAGGAACCAGAATCTGGGTTTATCTGACTGAACCCCTTTAATACGGGGACCAGACTCTGGGTTTATTCTCACTGAACCCCTTTAATACAGGAACAAGACTCTGGGTTTATCTGATTGAACCCCTTTAATACAGGAACCAGACTGTGGGTTTATCTGACTGAACCCCTTTAATACAGGAATTAGACTCTCGGTTTATCTGATTGAACCCCTTTTATACAGGAACCAGTCTCTGGTTTAATTCTCACTGAACACCTTTAATTCAGGAACCAGACTCTGGGTTTATCTGTCTGAACCGCTTTAATACAGAAACCAGGCTCTGGGTATATCTGACTGAACCCCATTAATACAGGAACCAGACTCTGGGTTTATTCTCACTGAACCCCTTTAAGACAGGAAACAGGCACTGGGTATATCTGACTGAACCCCGTTAATACAGGAACAAGACTCTGGGTTTATCTGACTGAACCCCTTTAATACAGGAACAAGATTCTGGTTTTATCTGACTGAACCCCTTTAATACTGGAAACAGACACTTGGTTTATCTGACTGAAACCCTTTAATACAGGAACCAGACTCTGGGTTTATTCTCACTGAACCCCTTTAATACAGGAAGCAGTCTCTGGGTTTATCTGACTGAACCCCTTAAATACAGGAAGCAGACTCTGGGTTTATCTGACTGAACGCCTTTAACACAGGAACCAGACTCTGGATTTATCTGACTAAGCCCCTTTAATGCAGGAACCAGGCTCTGGGTATATCTGACTGAAACCCTTTAATACGGGAACCAGACTCTGGGTTTATCTGTCTGAACCCCTTTAATACAGGAACAAGATTCTGGTTTTATCTGACTGAACGCTTTTAATACTGGATACAGACACTTGGTTTATCTGACTGAACCCCTTTAATAAAGGAACCAGACTCTGGGTTTATTCTCACTGAACCCCTTTAATACAGGAACCAGTCTCTGGGTTTATCTGACTGAACCCCTTTAATACAGGAAGAAGACTCTGGGTTTAACTGACTGAACGCCTTTAACACAGGAACCAGACTCTGGGTTTATCTGACTAAGCCCCTTTAATGCAGGAACAAGGCTCTGGGTATATCTGACTGAACCACTTCAATACAGGAACCAGACTCTCGGTTTATTCTCACTGAACCCCCTTAATACAGGAACAAGACTCTGGGTTTAATTATACTGAACCCCTTTAAGACAGGAAGAAGACTCTGTGTTTACCTGACTGAACCCCTTTAACACAGGAAACAGACTCTGGGTTTATATGTCTGAACCCCTTTAATACAGGAACCAGACTCTGGGTATATCTGACTGAACCCCTTTAATACAGGAACCAGACTCTGAGTTTATCTGACTGAACCTCTTTAATACAGGAACCAGACACTGTGTTTATCTGACTGAACCCCTTTAATACAGGAACCAGACTCTGAGTTTATCTGACTGAACCCCTTTAATACAGGAACCAGACTCTGCGTTGATCAGACTGCTCCCCTTTAATACAGCAATCAGACTCAGAGTTTATCTGATTGAACCCCTTTAGTACAGGAATCAGACTCTGGATTTATTCTCACTGAACCCCTTTATGACAGGAACCAGCACTGGGTTTATCTGACTGAATCTCATAAATGCAGGAACAAGACTCTGGGTTTATCTGACTGAACCCCTTTAATACAGGAGCAAGATTCTGGTTTTATCTGACTGAACCCCTTTAATACTGGAAACAGACACTTGGTTTATCTGACTGAACCCCTTTAATACAGGAACCAGACTCTGGGTTTATTCTCACTGAACCCCTTTAATACAGGAACCAGTCTCTGGGTTTATCTGACTGAACCCCTTTAATACAGGAAGAAGACTCTGGGTTTATCTGACTGAAAGCCTTTAATACAGGAACCAGACTCTCGGTTTATCTGTCTCAAACCCTTTAATACAGGAAGCAGACTCTGGGTATATCTGACTGAACCCCATCAATACAGGAACAGAGCTCTGAATTCATCTGACTGAACCCCTTTAATACTGGAACCAGACTCTGGATGCACTGAATGAACCCCTTTAATACAGGAACCAGACTCTGGGTGTATCTGACTGAACCCCTTTAATACAGGAACCAGACTCTGGGTTTATCTGACTGAACCCCTTTTATACAGGAACCAGACTCTGGATATATCTGACTGAACCTCTTTAATACAGGAACCAGACTCTGGGTATATCTGACTGAACCCCTTTAATACAGGAAACAGACTCTGGGTTTATCTGACTGAACCCCTTTAATACAGGAACCAGTCTCTGGGTTTATCTGAATGTACCCCTTTAATACAGGAACCAGACTGTGGGTTTATCTGACTGAAACCCTTTAATACAGGAACCAGACTCTGGGTTTATTCTCACTGAACCCCTTTAATACAGGAACAAGTCTCTGGGTTTATCTGACTGAACCCCTTTAATACAGGAACCGGACTCTGGGTTTATCTGTCTGATCCCCTTTAATACAGGAATCAGGCTCTGGGTATATCTGACTGAACCCCTTTAATACAGGAACCAGACTCCGGGTTTATTCTCACTGAACCCCTTTAAGACAGGAAACAGGCACTGGGTTTATCTGACTGAACCCCTTGAATACAGGAACCAGACACTGGGATTTTCTGACTGAACCCCTTTAATACAGGAACAAGACTCTGGGTTTATCTGTCTGAACCCCTTTAATACAGGAACAAGATTCTGGTTTTATCTGACTGAACCCCTTTAATACAGGAACCAGACTCTGGGTTTATCTGACTGAACCCCTTTAATACAGGAACCAGAGTCAGGGTTTATTCTCACTGAACCCCTTTAATACAGCAACCAGACTCTGGGTTTATCTGACTGAAAGCCTTTAATTCAGGAACCAGACTCTTCGTTTATCTGACTAAACCCCTTTAACACAGGAACCAGACTCTGGGTTTATCAGTCTGAACCCCTTTAAAACAGAAACCAGTCTCTGGGTTTATCTGACTGAACCCCTTTAATACAGGAACCAGACTCTGGGTTTATTCTCACTGAACCCCTTTAAGACAGGAACAAGACACTGGGTTTATCTGACTGAACCCATTTAATACAGGAACCAGACTCTGGGTTTATCTGACTGAACCCCTTGAATACAGGATCCAGACACTGGGTTTATCTGTCTGAACCCCGTTAATACAGGAACGAGACAATGGATTATCTGACTGAACCCCTTTAATATAGGAACCAGACTCTGGGTTTATTCTCACTGAACCCCTTTAATACAGGAACCAGACTCTGGGTTTATCTGACTGAACGCCTTTAATTCAGAAACCAGACTCTGCGTTTATCTGACTAAACCCCTTTAATACAGGAACCAGACTCTGGGTTTATCTGCCTGAACCCCTTTAATACAGGAACCAGACTCTGGATATATCTGACAGAAACCCATTAATAAATGTACCAGACTCAGAGTTTATCTGACTGAACCCCTTTAACACAGGAACCAGAATGGGGGTTTAGCTGACTGAACCCCTTTAATACAGGAACCAGGCTCTGGGTATATCTGACTGAACCCCTTTAATGCTGGAACCGGACTCTGGGTATATTTGTCAGAACCCCTTTAATACAGGAACTAGGCTCTGGGTATATCTGACTGAACCCCTTTAATACAGGAACAGGAGTCTGTGTTTATTCTCACTGAACCCCTTTAATACAGGAACCAGACTCTGGGTTTATTCTCAGTGAACCCCTTTAAGACAGGAACAAGACACTGGGTTTATCTGACTGAACCCCTTTAAAACAGGATCCAGACTCTGGGTTTATTTGTCGGAACCCCTTTAATACAGGAACCAGACTCTGGATATATCTGACTGAACCCCTTTAATAACGGTACCAGACTCAGAGTTTATCTGACTGAACCCCTTTAACACAGGAACAAGAATGGGGGTTTAGCTGACTGAACCCCTTTAATACAGGAACCAGGCTCTGGGTATCTCTGACTGAACCCCTTTATTACTGGAACCAGACTCCGTGTTTATCTGTCTGAACCCCTTTAATACAGGAACCAGGCTCTGGGTATATCTGATTGACCCCTTTAATACAGGAACCAGTCTCTGGGTTTATCTGAATGAACCCCTTTAATACAGGAACCAGACGATGGGTTTATCGGACTGAACCCCTGTAATACAGGACCCAGACTTGGTTTACCTGATTGAACTCCTTTAATACAGGAACCAGATTCTGGGTTTATCTGATTGAAGCCCTTTAATACAGGAACCAGACTGTGGGTTTATCTGACTGAACCCCTTTAATACAGGAATTAGACTCTGGGATTATCTGACTGAACCCCTTTAATATAGGGACCTGGCTCTGGAATTATCTGATTGAACCTCTTTAATAAAGGAACTATACTGTGGGTTTACCTGACTGAACCCCTATAATACAGGAATTAGACTCTGGGATTATCTGACTGAACCCCTTTAATACAGGAACCAGACTCTGGGCTGATCTTTCTGAACCCCTTTAATACAGGAACCAGACTATGGGTTAGTTTGCCTGAAACGCTTTAATACAGGAACCAGGCACTGGGTTTTTCTGACTGAACCCCATTAATACAGGAATCAGACTCTGGGTTTATCTGACTGAACCCATTGAATACAGGAACCAGACACTGGGTTTATCTGACTGAACCCCGTTAATACAGGAACGAGACTCTAGGTTTACCTGTCTGAACCCCTTTAACACAGGAACCAGACTCTGGATTTATCTGACTGAACCCCTTTAATACAGGAACCAGACTCTGGGTTTATTCTCACTGAACCCCTTTAATACAGGAACCAGTCTCTGGGTTTATCTGACTGAACCCCTTTAATACAGGAACCGGACTCTGGGTTTATCTGTCTGAACCCCTTTAATACAGGAACCAGGCACTGGGTTTATCTGTCTGAACCCCTTTAATACAGGAACCAGGCACTGGGTATATCTGACTGAACCCCTTTAATACAGGCCAAGGAACTGGGTTTATCTGACTGAACCTCTTGAATACAGGAACCAGACACTGAGTTTTTCTGACTGAACCCCGTTAATACAGGAACAAGACTCTGGGTTTATCTGTCTGAAACCCATTAATACAGGAACAAGATTCTGGTTTTATCTGACTGAACCCCTTTAATACAGGAACCAGACTCTGGGTTTATCTGGCTGAACCCCTTTAATACAGGAACCAGACTCAGGGTTTATTCTCACTGAACCCCTTTAATACAGGAACCAGTCACTGTGTTTATATGACAGAATCCCTTTGATACAGCAACCAGACTCTGGGTTTATCTGACTGAAAGCCTTAATTCAGGAACAACACTCTGGGTTTATCTGTCTGAACCCCTTTAATACAGGAACAAGATTCTGGTTTTATCTGACTGAACCCATTTAATACAGCAATCAGACTCTGGGTTTATCTGTCGGAACCCCTTTAAAACAGGAACCAGGCTCCGGGTATATCTGACTGAACCCCTTTAATACAGCAACCAGACTCTGGGTTTATCTGACTGAAAACCTTTAATTCAGGAACCAGACTCTAAGTTTATCTGACTAAACCCCTTTACTACAGGAACCAGACTTTATCTGTTTATCTGTCGGAACCCCTTTAAAACAGAAAGCAGGCTCTGGGTATATCTGACTGAACCCCTTTAATACAGGAACCAGACTCTGGGTTTATTCTCACTGAACCGCTTTAAGACAGGAACAAGACACTGGGTTTATCTGACCGAACCCCTTTAATACAGGAACCAGACTCTCGGTTTATCTGACTGAACCCCTTGAATACAGGAACCAGACTCTGGGTTTATCTGTCTGAACCCCTTTAATACAGGAAAAAGATTCTGGTTTCATCTGACTGAACCCCTTTAATATTGGAACCAGACTCTGGGTTTATTCTCACTGAACCCCTTTAATACAGGAACCAGACTCTGGCTTTATCTGACTGAACGCCTTTAATTCAGGAACCAGACTCTGGGTTTATCTAACTGAACCCCTTTAATACAGGAACAAGACTCTGGGTTTATCTGCCTGAACCCTTTTAATACAGGAACCAGGCTCTGGGTATATCTGACTGAATCCCTTTAATACTGGAACCAGACTCTGGGTTTATCTGTCTGAACCCCTTTAATACAGGAACTAGGCTCTGGGTATATTTCACTGAACCCCTTTAATACAGGAACAGGAGTCTGTGTTTATTCTCACTGAACCCCTTTAATACAGGAACCAGACTCTGGGTTTATTCTCAGTGAACCACTTTAAGGCAGGTACAAGACACAGGGTTTATCTGACTGAACCCCTTTAATACAGGAACCAGACTCAGAGTTTATCTGACTGAACCCCTTTAACACAGGAACCAGTATGTGGGTTTAGCTGACTGAACCCCTTTAATACAGGAACCAGGCTCTGGGTATATCTGACTGACCCCATTAATACAGGAACCAGTCTCTGGGTTTATCTGACTGAACCCCTTTAATACAGGAACCAGACGCTGGGTTTATCGGACTGAACCCCTTTAATACAGGACCCAGACTCTGGTTTACCTGACTGAACCCCTTTAATACAGGAACCAGATTCTGGGATTAGCTGATTGAACCCCTTTAATACAGGAAGCAGACTGTGGGTTTATCTGACTGAACCCCTTTAATACAGGAATTAGACTCTGGGATTATCTGACTGAACCCCTTTAATATACGAACCTGGCTCTGGCATTATCTGATTGAACCTCTTTAATAAAGGAACCATACTGTGGGTTTATCTGACTGACCCCCTATAATACAGGAATTAGACTCTGGGATTATCTGACTGAACCCCTTTAATACAGGAACCAGACTCTGGGTTGATCTGTCTGAATCCCTTTAATACAGGAACCAGACAATGGGTTTATCTGACTGAACCCCTTTAATACAGGAACCAGGCACTGGGTTTTTCTGACTGAACCCCATTAATACAGGAATCAGACTCTGGGTTTATCTGACTATACCCATTGAATACAGGAACCAGACACTGGGTTTATCTGACTGAACCCCTTTAATACAGGAACAAGACATTGGGTATACCTGTCTGAACCACTTTAACACAGGAACAAGATTCTGGTTTTATCTGACAGAACCCTTTTAATTCAGGAACCAGACTCTGGGTTTATCTGACTGAACCCCTTTAAAACAGGAACCAGACTCTGGGTTTATTCTCACTGAACCCCTTTAATACAAAAACCAGTCTCTGGGTTTATCTGACTGAACCCCTTTAATACAGGAACCAGTCTCTGGGTTTATCTGAATGTACCCCTTTAATACAGGAACCAGACTGTGGGTTTATCTGACTGAACCCCTTTAATAGAGGAATTAGACTCTGGGATTATCTGACTGAACCGCTTGAATGCAGGAACCAGACACTGGGTTTATCTGACTGAACACCTTTAATACAGGAACAAGACTCTGGGTTCATCTGTCTGAACCCCTTTAATACAGGAACAAGATTCTGGTTTTATCTGACTGAACCCCTTTAATTCAGGAACCAGAATCTGGGTTTATCTGACTGAACCCCTTTAATACGGGGACCAGACTCTGGGTTTATTCTCACTGAACCCCTTTAATACAGGAACAAGACTCTGGGTTTATCTGATTGAACCCCTTTAATACAGGAACCAGACTGTGGGTTTATCTGACTGAACCCCTTTAATACAGGAATTAGACTCTCGGTTTATCTGATTGAACCCCTTTTATACAGGAACCAGTCTCTGGTTTAATTCTCACTGAACACCTTTAATTCAGGAACCAGACTCTGGGTTTATCTGTCTGAACCGCTTTAATACAGAAACCAGGCTCTGGGTATATCTGACTGAACCCCATTAATACAGGAACCAGACTCTGGGTTTATTCTCACTGAACCCCTTTAAGACAGGAAACAGGCACTGGGTATATCTGACTGAACCCCGTTAATACAGGAACAAGACTCTGGGTTTATCTGACTGAACCCCTTTAATACAGGAACAAGATTCTGGTTTTATCTGACTGAACCCCTTTAATACTGGAAACAGACACTTGGTTTATCTGACTGAAACCCTTTAATACAGGAACCAGACTCTGGGTTTATTCTCACTGAACCCCTTTAATACAGGAAGCAGTCTCTGGGTTTATCTGACTGAACCCCTTAAATACAGGAAGCAGACTCTGGGTTTATCTGACTGAACGCCTTTAACACAGGAACCAGACTCTGGATTTATCTGACTAAGCCCCTTTAATGCAGGAACCAGGCTCTGGGTATATCTGACTGAAACCCTTTAATACGGGAACCAGACTCTGGGTTTATCTGTCTGAACCCCTTTAATACAGGAACAAGATTCTGGTTTTATCTGACTGAACGCTTTTAATACTGGATACAGACACTTGGTTTATCTGACTGAACCCCTTTAATAAAGGAACCAGACTCTGGGTTTATTCTCACTGAACCCCTTTAATACAGGAACCAGTCTCTGGGTTTATCTGACTGAACCCCTTTAATACAGGAAGAAGACTCTGGGTTTAACTGACTGAACGCCTTTAACACAGGAACCAGACTCTGGGTTTATCTGACTAAGCCCCTTTAATGCAGGAACAAGGCTCTGGGTATATCTGACTGAACCACTTCAATACAGGAACCAGACTCTCGGTTTATTCTCACTGAACCCCCTTAATACAGGAACAAGACTCTGGGTTTAATTATACTGAACCCCTTTAAGACAGGAAGAAGACTCTGTGTTTACCTGACTGAACCCCTTTAACACAGGAAACAGACTCTGGGTTTATATGTCTGAACCCCTTTAATACAGGAACCAGACTCTGGGTATATCTGACTGAACCCCTTTAATACAGGAACCAGACTCTGAGTTTATCTGACTGAACCTCTTTAATACAGGAACCAGACACTGTGTTTATCTGACTGAACCCCTTTAATACAGGAACCAGACTCTGAGTTTATCTGACTGAACCTCTTTAATACAGGAACCAGACACTGTGTTTATCTGACTGAACCCCTTTAATACAGGAACCAGACTCTGCGTTGATCAGACTGCTCCCCTTTAATACAGCAATCAGACTCAGAGTTTATCTGATTGAACCCCTTTAGTACAGGAATCAGACTCTGGATTTATTCTCACTGAACCCCTTTATGACAGGAACCAGCACTGGGTTTATCTGACTGAATCTCATAAATGCAGGAACAAGACTCTGGGTTTATCTGACTGAACCCCTTTAATACAGGAGCAAGATTCTGGTTTTATCTGACTGAACCCCTTTAATACTGGAAACAGACACTTGGTTTATCTGACTGAACCCCTTTAATACAGGAACCAGACTCTGGGTTTATTCTCACTGAACCCCTTTAATACAGGAACCAGTCTCTGGGTTTATCTGACTGAACCCCTTTAATAGAGGAACCGGACTCTGGGTTTATCTGTCTGAACCCCTTTAATACAGGAACCAGGCTCAGGGTATATCTGACTGAACCCCTTTAATACAGGAACCAGACTCTGGGTTTATTCTCACTGAACCCCTTTAAGACAGGAACCAGACACTGGGTTTATCTGACTGAACCACTTTAAAACAAAAACCAGACTCTGGGTTTATCTATCTGAACCCCATTAATACAGGATCCAGACTCAGAGTTTATCTGACTGAAACCCCTTTAATACAGGAACCAGACTCTGGGTAGATCTGACTGAACCCCTTTAATACAGGAATCAGACTGTGGGTTCATCTGACTGAACCCCTTTAGTACACTAATCAGACTCTGGGTTTATCTTACTGAACCCCTTTAAGAAAGGAATTAGACTCTTGGATTATCTGACTGAACCCCTTTAATACAGGAACCAGGCTGTGGGTTTATCTGACTGAACCCCTTTAATACAGGACCCAGACTCTGGGTTAATCTGATTGAACCCCTCTAATACAGGAACATGACTCTGGGTGTATCTGACTGAACCCCTTTAATACAGGAACCAGACTCTGGCTTTATCTGACTAAACCCCTTTAATACAGGAACCAGACTCTGAGTTTATTCTCATTGAACCTCTTTAATACAGGAACAAGACTCTGGGTTTATCTGGCTGAAACCCTTTAATGCAGGAACCATACTCTGGGACTATCTGACTGAACCCCTTTAATAAAGGAACCATGACTCTGGGTTTATCTGACTGATCCCCTTTTAATACAGGACACAGACCCCTGATTTACCTGACTGAATGCCTTTAATACAGGAACCAGACTCTGGGTTTATCTGACTAAACCCCTTTAATACAGGAACCAGACTCTGGGTTTATCTGCCTGAACCCCTTTAAAACAGAAACCAAGCTCTGGGTATATCTGACTGAACCCCGTTAAGACAGGAACCAGACTCTCGGTTTATTCTCACTGAACCCCTTTAATACAGGAACCAGACTCTGCTTTTATCTGACTGAACGCCTTTAATACAGGAACTAGACTCTGGGTTTATCTGACTGAACCCCTTTAATACTGGAACCAGACTCTTGGTTTATCTGTCTGATCCGCTTTAATACAGGAAACAGGCTCTGAGTATATCTGACTGAACCCCTTTAATACAGGAACCAGACTCTGGGTGTATCTGACTGAACCCCTTTATTACAGGAACCAGACTCTGGGTTTATCTGACAGAACCCCTTTAATACAGGTACCAGACTCTGGGTTTATCTGTCTGAACACCTTTAATACAGGAACCAGGCTCTTGGTTTATCTGACTGAACCCCTTTAATACAGGAACCAGGCTCGGGGTAAAGCTGACTGACCCCTTTAATACAGGAACCAGACTCTGGGTTTATTCTCACTGAACCCCTTTAAGACAGGAACAAGACTCTGGGTTTATCTGACTGAACCCCTTTAATACAGGAACCAGACTCTCGGTTTATCTGTCTGAACCCCTTTAATACAGGAAGCAGACTCTGGGTATATCTGACTGAATCCCATCAATACAGGAACAGAGCCCAGAATTCATCTGAGTGAACCCCTTTAATACAGGAACCAGACTCTGGATACACTGAATGAACCCCTTTAATACAGGAACCAGACTCTGGGTGTATCTGACTGAACCCCTTTAATACAGGAACCAGACTCTGGGTTTATCTGACTGAACCCCATTTATACAGGAACCAGACTCTGGATATATCTGACTGAACCTCTTTAATACAGGAACCAGACTCTGGGTATATCTGACTGAACCCCTTTAATACAGGAAACAGACTCTGGGTTTATCTGACTGAACCCCTTTAATACAGGAACCAGTCTCTGGGTTTATCTGAATGTACCCCTTTAATACAGGAACCAGACTGTGGGTTTATCTGACTGAACCCCTTTAATAGAGGAATTAGACTCTGGGATTCTCTGACTGAACCCCTTGAATGCAGGAACCAGACACTGGGTTTATCTGACTGAACACCTTCAATACAGGAACAAGACTCTGGGTTCTTCTGTCTGAACCCCTTTAATACAGGAACAAGATTCTGGTTTTATCTGACTGAACCCCTTTAATTCAGGAACCAGACTCTGAGTTTATTCTCACTGAACCCCTTTAATACAGGAACAAGACTCTGGGTTTATCTGGCTGAACACCTTTAATACAGGAACCAGTCTCTGGGACTTTCTGACTGAACCACTTTAATACAAGAACCATGACTCTGGGTTTATCTGACTGAACCCCTTTAATACAGGAACCAGTCTCTGGGTTTATCTGAATGTACCCCTTTAATACAGGAACCAGACTGTGGGTTTATCTGACTGAACCCCTTTAATAGAGGAATTAGACTCTGGGATTCTCTGACTGAACCCCTTGAATGCAGGAACCAGACACTGGGTTTATCTGACTGAACACCTTCAATACAGGAACAAGACTCTGGGTTCTTCTGTCTGAACCCCTTTAATACAGGAACAAGATTCTGGTTTTATCTGACTGAACCCCTTTAATTCAGGAACCAGAATCTGGGTTTATCTGACTGAACCCCTTTAATACGGGGACCAGACTCTGGGTTTATACTCACTGAACCCCTTTAATACAGGAACCAGACACTGGGTTTATCTGTCTGAACCCCGTTAATACAGGAACAAGACTCTGGGTTTATCTATCTGAACCCCATTAATACTGGAAAAAAAATTCTGGTATAATCTGACTGAACCCCTTTAATATAGGAACCAGACTCTGGGTTTATTCTCACTGAACCCCATTAATACAGGAACCAGACTCTGGGTTTATCTGACTGAACGCCTTTAATTCAGGAACCAGACTCTGGGTTTATCTGACTAAACCCCTTTAATACAGGAACCAGACTCTGGGTTTATCTGCCTGAACGCCTTTAATACAGGAAAAAGACTCTGGGTGTATCTGACTGAACCCCTTTAATACAGGAACCAGACTCTGGGTTTATCTGACTGAACCCCTTTTATACAGGAACCAGACTCTGGATATATCTGACTGAACCTCTTTAATACAGGAACCAGACTCTGGGTATATCTGACTGAACCCATTTAATACAGGAACCAGACTCTGGGTTTATCTGACTGAACCCCTTTAATACAGGAACCAGTCTCTGGGTTTATCTGAATGTACCGCTTTAATACAGGAACCAGAATGTGGGTTTATCTGACTGAACCCCTTTAATACAGGAATTAGACTCTGGGATTATCTGACTGAACCCCTTGAATGCAGGAACCAGACACTGGGTTTATCTGACTGAACACCTTTAATACAGGAACAAGAATTTGGGTTCATCTGTCTGAACCCCTTTAATACAGGAACAAGATTCTGGTTTTATCTGACTGAATCCCTTTAATTCAGGAACCAGAATCTGGGTTTATCTGACTTAACCCCTTTAATACGGGGACCAGACTCTGGGATTATTCTCACTAAACCCCTTTAATACAGGAACAAGACTCTGGGTTTATCTGACTGAACCCCTTTAATGCAGGAACCAGACTGTGGGTTTATCTGACTGAACCCCTTTAATACAGGAATTAGACTCTCGGTTTATCTGACTGAACCCCTTTAATACAGGAACCAGTCTCTGGTTTAATTCTCACTGAACGCCTTTAATTCAGGAACCAGACTCTGGGTTTATCTGACTGAACCCCTTTAACACAGGAACCAGACTCTGGGTTTATTCTCACTGAACCCCTTTAAGACAGGAAACAGGCACTGGGTATATCTGACTGAAACCCTTTATTAAAGGAACCAGACTCTGGGTTTATTCTCACTGAACCCCTTTATGACAGGAACCAGCACTGGGTTTATCTGACTGAATCTCATTAATACAGGAACAAGACTCTGGGTTCATATGACTGAACCCCATTAATACAGGAATCAGACTCTGGGTTTATCTGACTGAACCCCTTGAATACAGGAACCAGACACTGGGTTTATCTGACTGAACCCCGTTAATACAGGAACAAGACTCTGGGTTTATCTGACGGAACCCCTTTAATACAGGAACAAGATTCTGGTTTTATCTGACTGAACCCCTTTAATACTGGAAACAGACACTTGGTTTATCTGACTGAAACCCTTTAATACAGGAACCAGACTCTGGCTTTATTCTCACTGAACCCCTTTAATACAGGAACCAGTCTCTGGGGTATCTGACTGAACCCCTTTAATACAGGAAGATGACTCTGGGTTTATCTGGCTGAACCCCTTTAATACAGGAACCAGTCTCTGGGACTTTCTGACTGAACCACTTTAATACAAGGACCATGAATCTGGGTTTATCTGACTGAACACCTTTATACTGGACTCAGACTCTGGGTTTATCTGACTGAACCCCATCAATAAAGGAACAGAGCTCTGAATTCATCTGAGTGAACCCCTTTAATACAGGAACCAGACTCTGGATACACTGAATGAACCCCTTTAATACAGGAACCAGACTCTGGGTGTATCTGACTGAACCCCTTTAATACAGGAACCAGACTCTGGGTTTATCTGACTGAACCCCTTTTGTACAGGAACCAGACTCTGGATATATCTGACTGAACCTCTTTAATACAGGAACCAGACTCTGGGTATATCTGACTGAACCCCTTTAATACAGGAACCAGACTCTGGGTTTATCTGACTGAACCCCTTTAATACAGGAACCAGTCTCAGGGTTTATCTGAATGTACCGCTTTAATACAGGAACCAGACTGTGGGTTTATCTGACTGAACCCCTTTAATAGAGGAATTAGACTCTGGGATTATCTGACTGAACCCCTTGAATGCAGGAACCAGACACTGGGTTTATCTGACTGAACACCTTTAATACAGGAACAAGACTCTGGGTTCATCTGTCTGAACCCCATTAATACAGGAACAAGATTCTGGTTTTATCTGACTGAACCCCTTTAATTCAGGAACCAGAATCTGGGTTTATCTGACTGAACCCCTTTAATACGGGGACCAGACTCTGGGTTTATTCTCACTGAACCCCTTTAATACAGGAACAAGACTCTGGGTTTATCTGACTGAACCCCTTTAATACAGGAACCAGACTGTGGGTTTATCTGACTGAACGCCTTTAATACAGGAATTAGACTCTCGGTTTATCTGACTGAACCCCTTTAATACAGGAACCAGTCTCTGGTTTAATTCTCACTGAACGCCTTTAATTCAGGAACCAGACTCTGGGTTTATCTGACTGAACCCCTTTAACACAGGAACCAGACTCTGGGTTTATCTGTCTGAACCCCTTTAATACAGAAACCAGGCTCTGGGTATATCTGACTGAACCCCTTTAAAACAGGAACCAGACTCTGGGTTTATTCTCACTGAACCCCTTTAAGACAGGAAACAGGCACTGGGTATATCTGACTGAAACCCTTTATTAAAGGAACCAGACTCTGGGTTTATTCTCACTAAACCCCTTTATGACAGGAACCAGCACTGGCTTTATCTGACTGAATCTCATTAATACAGGAACAAGACTCTGGGTTCATATGACTGAACCCCATTAATACAGGAATCAGACTCTGGGTTTATCTGACTGAACCCCTTGAATACAGGAACCAGACACTGGGTTTATCTGACTGAACCCCGTTAATACAGGAACAAGACTCTGGGTTTATCTGACTGAACCCCTTTAATACAGGAACAAGATTCTGGTTTTATCTGATTGAACCCCTTTAATACTGGAAACAGACACTTGGTTTATGTGACTGAAACCCTTTAATACAGGAACCAGACTCTGGGTTTATTCTCACTGAACCCCTTTAATACAGGAACCAGTCTCTGGGTTTATCTGACTGAACCCCTTTAATACAGGAAGCAGACTCTGGGTTTATCTGACTGAACGCCTTTAACACAGGAACCAGACTCTGGGTTTATCTGACTAAGCCCCTTTAATGCAGGAACCAGGCTCTGGGTATATCTGACTGAAACCCTTTAATACGGGAACCAGACTCTGGGTTTATCTGTCTGAACCCCTTTAATACAGGAACAAGATTCTGGTTTTATCTGACTGAACCCTTTTAATACTGGAAACAAACACTTGTTTTATCTGACTGAACCCCTTTAATACAGGAACCTGACTCTGGGTTTATTCTCACTGAACCCCTTTAATACAGGAACCAGTCTCTGGGTTTATCTGACTGAACCCCTTTAATACAGGAAGAAGACTCTGGGTTTATCTGACTGAACGCCTTTAACACAGGAACCAGACTCTGGGTTTATCTGACTAAGCCCCATTAATGCAGGAACCAGGCTCTGGGTATATCTGACTGAACCCCTTCAGTACAGGAACCAGACTCTCGGTTTATTCTCACTGAACCCCCTTAATACAGGAACCAGACACTAGGTTTATCTGACTGAACCCCTTTAATACAGGAACCAGACTCTGCGTTGATCAGACTGATCCCCTTTAATACAGCAATCAGACTCTGCGTTTATCTGATTGAACCCCTTTAGTACAGGAATCAGACTCTGGGTTGATCTGACTGAACCCCTTTAATAAAGGAATTAGACTCTGGGATTATCTGACTGAACCCCTTTAATACAGGAAACCGACTGTGGGTTTATCTGACTGAACCCCTTTAATACAGGACCCAAACTCTGGGTTTATCTGATTGAACCCCTCTAATACAGGAACCAGACTCTGGGTGTATCTGACTGAACCCCTTTAATACAGGAACCAGAATCTGGGTTTATCTGACTAAACCCCTTTAATACAGGAACCAGACTCTGAGTTTATTCTCACTGAACCCCTTTAATACAGGAATAAGACTCTGGGTTTATCTGGCTGAACACCTTTAATACAGGAACCAGTCTCTGGGACTTTCTGACTGAACACTTTAATACAAGAACCATGAGTCTGGGTTTATCTGACTGAACACCTTTAATACTGGACTCAGACTCTGGGTTTATCTGATTGAACCCCTTTAATACAGGAACCAGACTCTGGGTTTATCTGACAAAACCCCTTTAATACAGGAACCAGACTCTGGGTTTATCTGACTAAACCCCTTTAATACAGGAACCAGACTCTGGGTTTATCTGTCTGAACCCCTTTAATACAAAAACCAGGCTCTGGGTATATCTGACTGAACCGCTTTAATACTGGAACCAGACTCTGGGTTTATTCTCACTGAACCCCTTTAAGACAGGAACAAGGCACATGGTTTATCTGACATCACCCCATTAATTCAGGAATCTGACTCTGGGTTTATCTGACTGATCCCCGTTAATACAGGAACAAGACTCTTGGTTTATCTGACTGAACCACTTTAATAGAGGAACCAGACTCTGGGTTATCTGACAGAACGCCTTTAATACAGGAACCAGACTCTGGGTTTATCTGACTGAACCCCTTTAGTACAGGAACCAGAATCTGGGTTTATCTGTCTGAACCCCTTTAATACAGGAAACAGGCTCTGGGTATATCTGACTGAAACCCTTTAAAACTGGAACCAGGCTCTGGGTTTATCTGTCTGAACCACTTTAATACAGGAACCAGGCTCTGGGTATATCTGACTGAACCCCATTAATACAGGAACCAGACTCTGCGTTTATTCTCGCTGAACCCCTTTAATACAGCAACCAGACTCTAGGTTTATTCTCACTGAACCCCTTTAGGACAGGAACAAAACTCTGGGTTTACCTGACTGAACCCCTTTAATACAGGAACCAGAGTCTGGGTTTATCTGTCCGAAACACTTTAATACAGGTACCAGACTCTGGGTATACCTGAATGAACCCCATTAATACAGGAACCAGACTATGAGTATATCTGACTGAACCCCTTTAATGCAGGAACCAGACTCTGAGTTTATTCTCACTGAACCCCTTTAATACAGGAACAAGACTCTGGGTTTATCTGGCTGAACACCTTTAATACAGGAACCAGTCTCTGGGACTTTCTGACTGAACCACTTTAATACAAGAACCATGACTCTTGGTTTATCTGACTGAACCCCTTTAATACAGGAACCAGTCTCTGGGTTTATCTGAATGTACCCCTTTAATACAGGAACCAGACTGTGGGTTTATCTGACTGAACCCCTTTAATAGAGGAATTAGACTCTGGGATTCTCTGACTGAACCCCTTGAATGCAGGAACCAGACACTGGGTTTATCTGACTGAACACCTTCAATACAGGAACAAGACTCTGGGTTCTTCTGTCTGAACCCCTTTAATACAGGAACAAGATTCTGGTTTTATCTGACTGAACCCCTTTAATTCAGGAACCAGAATCTGGGTTTATCTGACTGAACCCCTTTAATACGGGGACCAGACTCTGGGTTTATACTCACTGAACCCCTTTAATACAGGAACCAGACACTGGGTTTATCTGTCTGAACCCCGTTAATACAGGAACAAGACTCTGGGTTTATCTATCTGAACCCCATTAATACTGGAAAAAAAATTCTGGTATAATCTGACTGAACCCCTTTAATATAGGAACCAGACTCTGGGTTTATTCTCACTGAACCCCATTAATACAGGAACCAGACTCTGGGTTTATCTGACTGAACGCCTTTAATTCAGGAACCAGACTCTGGGTTTATCTGACTAAACCCCTTTAATACAGGAACCAGACTCTGGGTTTATCTGCCTGAACGCCTTTAATACAGGAAAAAGACTCTGGGTGTATCTGACTGAACCCCTTTAATACAGGAACCAGACTCTGGGTTTATCTGACTGAACCCCTTTTATACAGGAACCAGACTCTGGATATATCTGACTGAACCTCTTTAATACAGGAACCAGACTCTGGGTATATCTGACTGAACCCATTTAATACAGGAACCAGACTCTGGGTTTATCTGACTGAACCCCTTTAATACAGGAACCAGTCTCTGGGTTTATCTGAATGTACCGCTTTAATACAGGAACCAGAATGTGGGTTTATCTGACTGAACCCCTTTAATACAGGAATTAGACTCTGGGATTATCTGACTGAACCCCTTGAATGCAGGAACCAGACACTGGGTTTATCTGACTGAACACCTTTAATACAGGAACAAGACTCTGGGTTCATCTGTCTGAACCCCTTTAATACAGGAACAAGATTCTGGTTTTATCTGACTGAATCCCTTTAATTCAGGAACCAGAATCTGGGTTTATCTGACTTAACCCCTTTAATACGGGGACCAGACTCTGGGATTATTCTCACTAAACCCCTTTAATACAGGAACAAGACTCTGGTTTTATCTGACTGAACCCCTTTAATGCAGGAACCAGACTGTGGGTTTATCTGACTGAACCCCTTTAATACAGGAATTAGACTCTCGGTTTATCTGACTGAACCCCTTTAATACAGGAACCAGTCTCTGGTTTAATTCTCACTGAACGCCTTTAATTCAGGAACCAGACTCTGGGTTTATCTGACTGAACCCCTTTAACACAGGATCCAGACTCTGGGTTTATTCTCACTGAACCCCTTTAAGACAGGAAACAGGCACTGGGTATATCTGACTGAAACCCTTTATTAAAGGAACCAGACTCTGGGTTTATTCTCACTGAACCCCTTTATGACAGGAACCAGCACTGGGTTTATCTGACTGAATCTCATTAATACAGGAACAAGACTCTGGGTTCATATGACTGAACCCCATTAATACAGGAATCAGACTCTGGGTTTATCTGACTGAACCCCTTGAATACAGGAACCAGACACTGGGTTTATCTGACTGAACCCCGTTAATACAGGAACAAGACTCTGGGTTTATCTGACGGAACCCCTTTAATACAGGAACAAGATTCTGGTTTTATCTGACTGAACCCCTTTAATACTGGAAACAGACACTTGGTTTATCTGACTGAAACCCTTTAATACAGGAACCAGACTCTGGCTTTATTCTCACTGAACCCCTTTAATACAGGAACCAGTCTCTGGGGTATCTGACTGAACCCCTTTAATACAGGAAGATGACTCTGGGTTTATCTGGCTGAACCCCTTTAATACAGGAACCAGTCTCTGGGACTTTCTGACTGAACCACTTTAATACAAGGACCATGAATCTGGGTTTATCTGACTGAACACCTTTATACTGGACTCAGACTCTGGGTTTATCTGACTGAACCCCATCAATAAAGGAACAGAGCTCTGAATTCATCTGAGTGAACCCCTTTAATACAGGAACCAGACTCTGGATACACTGAATGAACCCCTTTAATACAGGAACCAGACTCTGGGTGTATCTGACTGAACCCCTTTAATACAGGAACCAGACTCTGGGTTTATCTGACTGAACCCCTTTTGTACAGGAACCAGACTCTGGATATATCTGACTGAACCTCTTTAATACAGGAACCAGACTCTGGGTATATCTGACTGAACCCCTTTAATACAGGAACCAGACTCTGGGTTTATCTGACTGAACCCCTTTAATACAGGAACCAGTCTCAGGGTTTATCTGAATGTACCGCTTTAATACAGGAACCAGACTGTGGGTTTATCTGACTGAACCCCTTTAATAGAGGAATTAGACTCTGGGATTATCTGACTGAACCCCTTGAATGCAGGAACCAGACACTGGGTTTATCTGACTGAACACCTTTAATACAGGAACAAGACTCTGGGTTCATCTGTCTGAACCCCATTAATACAGGAACAAGATTCTGGTTTTATCTGACTGAACCCCTTTAATTCAGGAACCAGAATCTGGGTTTATCTGACTGAACCCCTTTAATACGGGGACCAGACTCTGGGTTTATTCTCACTGAACCCCTTTAATACAGGAACAAGACTCTGGGTTTATCTGACTGAACCCCTTTAATACAGGAACCAGACTGTGGGTTTATCTGACTGAACGCCTTTAATACAGGAATTAGACTCTCGGTTTATCTGACTGAACCCCTTTAATACAGGAACCAGTCTCTGGTTTAATTCTCACTGAACGCCTTTAATTCAGGAACCAGACTCTGGGTTTATCTGACTGAACCCCTTTAACACAGGAACCAGACTCTGGGTTTATCTGTCTGAACCCCTTTAATACAGAAACCAGGCTCTGGGTATATCTGACTGAACCCCTTTAAAACAGGAACCAGACTCTGGGTTTATTCTCACTGAACCCCTTTAAGACAGGAAACAGGCACTGGGTATATCTGACTGAAACCCTTTATTAAAGGAACCAGACTCTGGGTTTATTCTCACTAAACCCCTTTATGACAGGAACCAGCACTGGCTTTATCTGACTGAATCTCATTAATACAGGAACAAGACTCTGGGTTCATATGACTGAACCCCATTAATACAGGAATCAGACTCTGGGTTTATCTGACTGAACCCCTTGAATACAGGAACCAGACACTGGGTTTATCTGACTGAACCCCGTTAATACAGGAACAAGACTCTGGGTTTATCTGACTGAACCCCTTTAATACAGGAACAAGATTCTGGTTTTATCTGATTGAACCCCTTTAATACTGGAAACAGACACTTGGTTTATGTGACTGAAACCCTTTAATACAGGAACCAGACTCTGGGTTTATTCTCACTGAACCCCTTTAATACAGGAACCAGTCTCTGGGTTTATCTGACTGAACCCCTTTAATACAGGAAGCAGACTCTGGGTTTATCTGACTGAACGCCTTTAACACAGGAACCAGACTCTGGGTTTATCTGACTAAGCCCCTTTAATGCAGGAACCAGGCTCTGGGTATATCTGACTGAAACCCTTTAATACGGGAACCAGACTCTGGGTTTATCTGTCTGAACCCCTTTAATACAGGAACAAGATTCTGGGTTTATCTGACTGAACCCCTTTAATACAGGAACCTGACTCTGGGTTTATTCTCACTGAACCCCTTTAATACAGGAACCAGTCTCTGGGTTTATCTGACTGAACCCCTTTAATACAGGAAGAAGACTCTGGGTTTATCTGACTGAACGCCTTTAACACAGGAACCAGACTCTGGGTTTATCTGACTAAGCCCCATTAATGCAGGAACCAGGCTCTGGGTATATCTGACTGAACCCCTTCAGTACAGGAACCAGACTCTCGGTTTATTCTCACTGAACCCCCTTAATACAGGAACCAGACACTAGGTTTATCTGACTGAACCCCTTTAATACAGGAACCAGACTCTGCGTTGATCAGACTGATCCCCTTTAATACAGCAATCAGACTCTGCGTTTATCTGATTGAACCCCTTTAGTACAGGAATCAGACTCTGGGTTGATCTGACTGAACCCCTTTAATAAAGGAATTAGACTCTGGGATTATCTGACTGAACCCCTTTAATACAGGAAACCGACTGTGGGTTTATCTGACTGAACCCCTTTAATACAGGACCCAAACTCTGGGTTTATCTGATTGAACCCCTCTAATACAGGAACCAGACTCTGGGTGTATCTGACTGAACCCCTTTAATACAGGAACCAGAATCTGGGTTTATCTGACTAAACCCCTTTAATACAGGAACCAGACTCTGAGTTTATTCTCACTGAACCCCTTTAATACAGGAATAAGACTCTGGGTTTATCTGGCTGAACACCTTTAATACAGGAACCAGTCTCTGGGACTTTCTGACTGAACACTTTAATACAAGAACCATGAGTCTGGGTTTATCTGACTGAACACCTTTAATACTGGACTCAGACTCTGGGTTTATCTGATTGAACCCCTTTAATACAGGAACCAGACTCTGGGTTTATCTGACAAAACCCCTTTAATACAGGAACCAGACTCTGGGTTTATCTGACTAAACCCCTTTAATACAGGAACCAGACTCTGGGTTTATCTGTCTGAACCCCTTTAATACAAAAACCAGGCTCTGGGTATATCTGACTGAACCGCTTTAATACTGGAACCAGACTCTGGGTTTATTCTCACTGAACCCCTTTAAGACAGGAACAAGGCACATGGTTTATCTGACATCACCCCATTAATTCAGGAATCTGACTCTGGGTTTATCTGACTGATCCCCGTTAATACAGGAACAAGACTCTTGGTTTATCTGACTGAACCACTTTAATAGAGGAACCAGACTCTGGGTTATCTGACAGAACGCCTTTAATACAGGAACCAGACTCTGGGTTTATCTGACTGAACCCCTTTAGTACAGGAACCAGAATCTGGGTTTATCTGTCTGAACCCCTTTAATACAGGAAACAGGCTCTGGGTATATCTGACTGAAACCCTTTAAAACTGGAACCAGGCTCTGGGTTTATCTGTCTGAACCACTTTAATACAGGAACCAGGCTCTGGGTATATCTGACTGAACCCCATTAATACAGGAACCAGACTCTGCGTTTATTCTCGCTGAACCCCTTTAATACAGCAACCAGACTCTAGGTTTATTCTCACTGAACCCCTTTAGGACAGGAACAAAACTCTGGGTTTACCTGACTGAACCCCTTTAATACAGGAACCAGAGTCTGGGTTTATCTGTCCGAAACACTTTAATACAGGTACCAGACTCTGGGTATACCTGAATGAACCCCATTAATACAGGAACCAGACTATGAGTATATCTGACTGAACCCCTTTAATGCAGGAACCAGACTCTGAGTTTATTCTCACTGAACCCCTTTAATACAGGAACAAGACTCTGGGTTTATCTGGCTGAACACCTTTAATACAGGAACCAGTCTCTGGGACTTTCTGACTGAACCACTTTAATACAAGAACCATGACTCTGGGTTTATCTGACTGAACACCTTTAATACTGGACTCAGACTCTGGGTTTATCTGACTGAACCCCTTTAATACAGGAACCAGACTCTGGGTTTATCTGACAAAACCCCTTTAATACAGGAACCAGACTCTGGGTTTATCTGACTAAACCCCTTTAATACAGGAACCAGACTCTGGGTTTATCTGTCTGAACCCCTTTAATACAGAAACCAGGCTCTGGGTATATCTGACTGAACCCCTTTAATACAGGAACCAGACTCTGGGTTTATTCTCACTGAACCCCTTTAAGACAGGAACAAGGCACATGGTTTATCTGACATCACCCCATTAATTCAGGAATCTGACTCTGGGTTTATCTGACTGATCCCCGTTAATACAGGAACAAGACTCTTGGTTTATCTGACTGAACCCCTTTAATAGAGGAACCAGACTCTGGGTTTATCTGACAGAACGCCTTTAATACAGGAACCAGACTCTGGGTTTATCTGACTGAACCCCTTTAATACAGGAACCAGAATCTGGGTTTATCTGTCTGAACCCCTTTAATACAGGAAACAGGCTCTGGGTATATCTGACTGAAACCCTTTAAAACTGGAAGCAGGCTCTGGGTTTATCTGTCTGAACCACTTTAATACAGGAACCAGGCTCTGGGTATATCTGACTGAACCCCATTAATACAGGAACCAGACTCTGCGTTTATTCTCGCTGAACCCCTTTAATACAGGAACCAGACTCTAGGTTTATTCTCACTGAACCCCTTTAGGACAGGAACAAGACTCTGGGTTTACCTGACTGAACCCCTTTAATACAGGAACCAGAGTCTGGGTTTATCTGTCCGAACCACTTTAATACAGGTACCAGACTCTGGGTATACCTGACTGAACACCATTAATACAGGAACCAGACTATGAGTATAACTGACTGAACCCCTTTAATGCAGGAACCAGACTCTGGATTTAACTGACTGAACCTCTTTAATACAGGAACCAGACTCTGGGTATATATGACTGAACCCCTTAAATACAGGAACCAGACTCTGGCTTTATCTGACTGAACACCTTTCATACAGGAACCAGTCTCTGGGTTTATCTGAATGAACCCCTTTAATACAGGAACCAGACTCTGCGTTTATCTGACTGAACCCATTTAATACAGCACCCAGACTCTGGGTTTACCTGATTGAACCCCTTTAATAGAGGAACCAGACTCTGGGTTTATCTGATTGAACCCCTTTAATATTGGAACCAGACTGTGGCTTTATCTGACTGAACCCCTTTAATACAGGAATTAGACTCTGGGATTATCTGACAAAACCTATTTAATATTGGAACTTGGCTCTGTGATTATCTGATTGAACCCCTTTAATACAGGAACCAGACTGTGGGTTTATCTGACTGAACACCACTAATACAGGAATTAGACTCTGGGATTATCTGACTGAACCCCATTAATACAGGAATCAGACTCTGGGTTCATCTGTCTGAACCCCTTTAATACTGGAACCAGACTCTGGGTTTATCTGACTGAACCCCTTTAATACAGGAACACGGCACTGGGTTTATCTGACTGAACCCCATTAATACTGGAATCAGACTCTGGGTTTATCTGACTGAACCCATTGAATACAGGAACCAGACACTGGGTTTATCTGACTGAACCCCTTTAATACAGGAACAAGATTCTGGTTTTATCTGACTGAAACCCTTTAATAGTGGAAACAGACACTTGGTTTATCTGACTGAACCCCTTTAATACAGGAACCAGACTCTGGGTTTATTCTCACTGAACCCCATTAATGCAGGAACCAGTCTCTGGGTTTATCTGACTGAACCCCTTTAATACAGGAAGCAGACTCTGGGTTTATCTGACTGAACGCCTTTAACACTGGAACCAGACTCTGGGTTTATCTGACTAAGCCCCCTTAATGCAGGAACCAGGCTCTGGGTATATCCGACTGAAACCCTTTAATACTGGAACCAGACTCTGGGTTTATCTGTCTGAACCCCTTTAATACAGGAACCAGGCTCTGGGTATATCTGACTGAACCACTTCAATACAGGAATCAGACTCTTGGTTTATTCTCACTGAACCCCCTTAATACAGGAACCAGACTCTGGGTTTAATTATACTGAACCCCTTTAAGACAGGAAGAAGACTCTGTGTTTACCTGACTGAACCCCTTTAATACAGGAACCAGACTCTGGGTTTATATGTCTGAACCCCTTTAATACAGGAACCAGACTCTGGGTATATCTGACTGAACCCCTTTAATACAGGAACCAGACTCTGAGTTTATCTGACTGAACCTCTTTAATACAGGAACCAGACACTGGGTTTATCTGAATGAACCCCTTTAATACAGGAACCAGACTCTGCGTTGATCAGACTGATCCCCTTTGATACAGCAATCAGACTCTGGGTTTATCTGATTGAACCCCTTTAGTACAGGAATCTGACTCTGGGTTTATCTGACTGAACCCCTTTAATAAAGGAATTAGACTCTGGGATTATCTGAGTGAACCCCTTTAATACAGGAAACCGACTGTGGGTTTATCTGACTGAACCCCTTTAATACAGGACCCAAACTCTGGGTTTATCTGATTGAACCCCTCTAATACAGGAACCAGACTCTGGGTGTATCTGACTGAACCCCTTTAATACAGGAAACAGAATCAGGGTTTATCTGACTAAACCCCTTTAATACAGGAACCAGACTCTGAGTTTATTCTCACTGAACCTCTTTAATACAGGAACAAGACTCTGGGTTTATCTGGCTGAACCCCTTTAATACAGGAACCAGTCTCTTAGACTTTCTGACTGAACCCCTTTAATACAAGAACCATGAGTCTGGGTTTATCTGACTGAACACCTTTAATACTGGACTCAGACTCTGGGTTTATCTGACTGAACCCCTTTAATACAGGAACCAGACTCTGGGTTTATCTGACAAAACCCCTTTAATACAGGAACCAGACTCTGGGTTTATCTGACTAAACCCCTTTAATACAGGAACCAGACTCTGGGTTTATCTGTCTGAACCCCTTTAATACAGAAACCAGGCTCTGGGTATATCTGACTGAACCCAAATAATACTGGAACCAGACTCTGGGTTTATTCTCACTGAACCCCTTTAAGACAGGAACCAGGCACATGGTTTATCTGACATCACCCCATTAATTCAGGAATCTGACTCTGGGTTTATCTGACTGATCCCCGTTAATACAGGAACAAGACTCTTGGTTTATCTGACTGAACCCCTTTAATACAGGAACCAGAATCTGGGTTTATCTGTCTGAACCCCTTTAATACAGGAAACAGGCTCTGGGTATATCTGACTGAAATCTTTTAAAACTGGAACCAGGCTCTGGGTTTATCTGTCTGAACCACTTTAATACAGGAACCAGGCTCTGGGTATATCTGACTGAACCCCATTAATACAGGAACCAGACTCTGCGTTTATTCTCGCTGAACCCCTTTAAAACAGGAACCAGACTCTAGGTTTATTCTCACTGAACCCCTTTAGGACAGGAACAAGACTCTGGGTTTACCTGACTGATCCCCATTAATACAGGAACCAGACTCTGGCTTTATCTGTCCGAACCACTTTAATACAGGTACCAGACTCTGGGTATACCTAAATGAACTCCAATAATACAGGAACCAGACTATGAGTATATCTGACTGAACCCCTTCAATGCAGGAACCAGACTCTGGATTTAACTGACTAAACATCTTTAATACAGGAACCAGACTCTGGGTATATATGACTGAACCCATTAAATACAGGAACCAGACTCTGGCTTTATCTGACTGAACCCCTTTCATACAGGAACCAGTCTCTGGGTTTATCTGAATGAACCCCTTTAATACAGGAACCAGACTCTGCGTTTATCTGACTGAACCCATTTAATACAGCACCCAGACTCTGGGTTTACCTGATTGAACCCCTTTAATAGAGGAACCAGACTCTGGGTTTATCTGATTGAACCCCTTTAATATTGGAACCAGACTGTAGCTTTATCTGACTGAACCCCTTTAATACAGGAATTAGACTCTGGGATTATCTGACAAAACCCTTTTAATATAGGAACCTGGCTCTGTGATTATCTGATTGAACCCCTTTAATACAGGAACCAGACTGTGGGTTTATCTGACTGAACACCACTAATACAGGAATTAGACTCTGGGATTATCTGACTGAACCCCATTAATACAGGAACCAGACTCTGGGTTGATCTGTCTGAACCCCTTTAATACTGGAACCAGACTCTGGGTTTATCTGACTGAACCCCTTTAATACAGGAACCAGGCACTGGGTTTATCTGACTGAACCCCATTAATACTGGAATCAGACCCTGGGTTTATCTGACTGAACCCCGTGAACACAGGAACCAGACACTGGGTTTATCTGACTGAACCCCTTTAAAACAGGAAAAAGACTCCAGGTTTATCTGTCTGAACCCCTTTAATAAAGGAACAAGATTCTGGTTTTAATTGACTGAACACCTTTAATACAGGAACCAGACTCTGGGTTTATCTGACTGAACACCTTTAATACAGGACCCAGACTCTGGTTTATCTGATTGAACCCCTCTAATACAGGAACCAGACTCTGGGTGTATCTGACTGAACCCCTTTAATACAGGAACCAGACTCTGGGTTGATCTGACTAAACCCCTTTAATACAATAAGCAGACTCTGAGTTTATTCCCACTGAAAGCCATTAATACAGGAACAACACTCTGGGTTTATCTGACTTAACCCCTTATTACAGGAACCAGACTCTGGGTTTATCTGAATGAACGCCATTAATACAGGAACCAGATTCTGGGTTTATCTGACTGAACCCCTTTAATACAGGAACCAGTCTCTGGGTTTATCTGAATGAACCCCTTTAATACAGGAACCAGACTGTAGGTTTATCTGACTGAACCCCTTTAATAGAGGATATAGACTCTGGGATTATCTGACTGAACCCCTTGAATACAGGAACCAGACACTGGGTTTATCTGACTCAACCCCTTTAATACAGGAACAAGACTCTGGGTTTATCTGTCTGAACCCCTTTAATACAGGAACAAGAATCTGGTTTTATCTGACTGAACCCATTTCATACAGTAACCAGACTCTGGGTTTATCTGACTGAACCCCTTTAATACAGGAACCAGACTCTGGGTTTATTCTCACTGAACCCCTTTAAAACAGGAACAAGAATCTGGGTTTATCTGACTGAACCCCTTTGATACAGTAATTAGACTCACGGTTTATCTGACTGAACCCCTTTAATACAGGAACCAGTCTCTGGTTTTATTCTCACTGAACGCCTGTAATAGAGGAACCAGACTCTCTGTTTATCTGACTGAACCCCTTTAATACAGGAACCAGACTCTGGGTTTATCTCTCTGAACCCCTTTCATACAGAAACCTGGCTCTGGGTATATCTGACTGAAACCCTTTAAAACTGGAACCAGGCTCTGGGTTTATCTGTCTGAACCACTTTAATACAGGAACCAGGCTCTGGGTATATCTGACTGAACCCCATTAATACAGGAACCAGACTCTGCGTTTATTCTCGCTGAACCCCTTTAATACAGCAACCAGACTCTAGGTTTATTCTCACTGAACCCCTTTAGGACAGGAACAAAACTCTGGGTTTACCTGACTGAACCCCTTTAATACAGGAACCAGAGTCTGGGTTTATCTGTCCGAAACACTTTAATACAGGTACCAGACTCTGGGTATACCTGACTGAACCCCATTAATACAGGAACCAGACTATGAGTATATCTGACTGAACCCCTTTAATGCAGGAACCAGACTCTGAGTTTATTCTCACTGAACCCCTTTAATACAGGAACAAGACTCTGGGTTTATCTGGCTGAACACCTTTAATACAGGAACCAGTCTCTGGGACTTTCTGACTGAACCACTTTAATACAAGAACCATGACTCTGGGTTTATCTGACTGAACACCTTTAATACTGGACTCAGACTCTGGGTTTATCTGACTGAACCCCTTTAATACAGGAACCAGACTCTGGGTTTATCTGACAAAACCCCTTTAATACAGGAACCAGACTCTGGGTTTATCTGACTAAACCCCTTTAATACAGGAACCAGACTCTGGGTTTATCTGTCTGAACCCCTTTAATACAGAAACCAGGCTCTGGGTATATCTGACTGAACCCCTTTAATACAGGAACCAGACTCTGGGTTTATTCTCACTGAACCCCTTTAAGACAGGAACAAGGCACATGGTTTATCTGACATCACCCCATTAATTCAGGAATCTGACTCTGGGTTTATCTGACTGATCCCCGTTAATACAGGAACAAGACTCTTGGTTTATCTGACTGAACCCCTTTAATAGAGGAACCAGACTCTGGGTTTATCTGACAGAACGCCTTTAATACAGGAACCAGACTCTGGGTTTATCTGACTGAACCCCTTTAATACAGGAACCAGAATCTGGGTTTATCTGTCTGAACCCCTTTAATACAGGAAACAGGCTCTGGGTATATCTGACTGAAACCCTTTAAAACTGGAAGCAGGCTCTGGGTTTATCTGTCTGAACCACTTTAATACAGGAACCAGGCTCTGGGTATATCTGACTGAACCCCATTAATACAGGAACCAGACTCTGCGTTTATTCTCGCTGAACCCCTTTAATACAGGAACCAGACTCTAGGTTTATTCTCACTGAACCCCTTTAGGACAGGAACAAGACTCTGGGTTTACCTGACTGAACCCCTTTAATACAGGAACCAGAGTCTGGGTTTATCTGTCCGAACCACTTTAATACAGGTACCAGACTCTGGGTATACCTGACTGAACACCATTAATACAGGAACCAGACTATGAGTATAACTGACTGAACCCCTTTAATGCAGGAACCAGACTCTGGATTTAACTGACTGAACCTCTTTAATACAGGAACCAGACTCTGGGTATATATGACTGAACCCCTTAAATACAGGAACCAGACTCTGGCTTTATCTGACTGAACACCTTTCATACAGGAACCAGTCTCTGGGTTTATCTGAATGAACCCCTTTAATACAGGAACCAGACTCTGCGTTTATCTGACTGAACCCATTTAATACAGCACCCAGACTCTGGGTTTACCTGATTGAACCCCTTTAATAGAGGAACCAGACTCTGGGTTTATCTGATTGAACCCCTTTAATATTGGAACCAGACTGTGGCTTTATCTGACTGAACCCCTTTAATACAGGAATTAGACTCTGGGATTATCTGACAAAACCCATTTAATATTGGAACTTGGCTCTGTGATTATCTGATTGAACCCCTTTAATACAGGAACCAGACTGTGGGTTTATCTGACTGAACACCACTAATACAGGAATTAGACTCTGGGATTATCTGACTGAACCCCATTAATACAGGAATCAGACTCTGGGTTCATCTGTCTGAACCCCTTTAATACTGGAACCAGACTCTGGGTTTATCTGACTGAACCCCTTTAATACAGGAACACGGCACTGGGTTTATCTGACTGAACCCCATTAATACTGGAATCAGACTCTGGGTTTATCTGACTGAACCCATTGAATACAGGAACCAGACACTGGGTTTATCTGACTGAACCCCTTTAATACAGGAACAAGATTCTGGTTTTATCTGACTGAAACCCTTTAATAGTGGAAACAGACACTTGGTTTATCTGACTGAACCCCTTTAATACAGGAACCAGACTCTGGGTTTATTCTCACTGAACCCCATTAATGCAGGAACCAGTCTCTGGGTTTATCTGACTGAACCCCTTTAATACAGGAAGCAGACTCTGGGTTTATCTGACTGAACGCCTTTAACACTGGAACCAGACTCTGGGTTTATCTGACTAAGCCCCCTTAATGCAGGAACCAGGCTCTGGGTATATCCGACTGAAACCCTTTAATACTGGAACCAGACTCTGGGTTTATCTGTCTGAACCCCTTTAATACAGGAACCAGGCTCTGGGTATATCTGACTGAACCACTTCAATACAGGAATCAGACTCTTGGTTTATTCTCACTGAACCCCCTTAATACAGGAACCAGACTCTGGGTTTAATTATACTGAACCCCTTTAAGACAGGAAGAAGACTCTGTGTTTACCTGACTGAACCCCTTTAATACAGGAACCAGACTCTGGGTTTATATGTCTGAACCCCTTTAATACAGGAACCAGACTCTGGGTATATCTGACTGAACCCCTTTAATACAGGAACCAGACTCTGAGTTTATCTGACTGAACCTCTTTAATACAGGAACCAGACACTGGGTTTATCTGAATGAACCCCTTTAATACAGGAACCAGACTCTGCGTTGATCAGACTGATCCCCTTTGATACAGCAATCAGACTCTGGGTTTATCTGATTGAACCCCTTTAGTACAGGAATCTGACTCTGGGTTTATCTGACTGAACCCCTTTAATAAAGGAATTAGACTCTGGGATTATCTGAGTGAACCCCTTTAATACAGGAAACCGACTGTGGGTTTATCTGAATGAACCCCTTTAATACACTACCCAAACTCTGGGTTTATCTGATTGAACCCCTCTAATACAGGAACCAGACTCTGGGTGTATCTGACTGAACCCCTTTAATACAGGAAACAGAATCAGGGTTTATCTGACTAAACCCCTTTAATACAGGAACCAGACTCTGAGTTTATTCTCACTGAACCTCTTTAATACAGGAACAAGACTCTGGGTTTATCTGGCTGAACCCCTTTAATACAGGAACCAGTCTCTTGGACTTTCTGACTGAACCCCTTTAATACAAGAACCATGAGTCTGGGTTTATCTGACTGAACACCTTTAATACTGGACTCAGACTCTGGGTTTATCTGACTGAACCCCTTTAATACAGGAACCAGACTCTGGGTTTATCTGACAAAACCCCTTTAATACAGGAACCAGACTCTGGGTTTATCTGACTAAACCCCTTTAATACAGGAACCAGACTCTGGGTTTATCTGTCTGAACCCCTTTAATACAGAAACCAGGCTCTGGGTATATCTGACTGAACCCCAATAATACTGGAACCAGACTCTGGGTTTATTCTCACTGAACCCCTTTAAGACAGGAACCAGGCACATGGTTTATCTGACATCACCCCATTAATTCAGGAATCTGACTCTGGGTTTATCTGACTGATCCCCGTTAATACAGGAACAAGACTCTTGGTTTATCTGACTGAACCCCTTTAATACAGGAACCAGAATCTGGGTTTATCTGTCTGAACCCCTTTAATACAGGAAACAGGCTCTGGGTATATCTGACTGAAATCTTTTAAAACTGGAACCAGGCTCTGGGTTTATCTGTCTGAACCACTTTAATACAGGAACCAGGCTCTGGGTATATCTGACTGAACCCCATTAATACAGGAACCAGACTCTGCGTTTATTCTCGCTGAACCCCTTTAAAACAGGAACCAGACTCTAGGTTTATTCTCACTGAACCCCTTTAGGACAGGAACAAGACTCTGGGTTTACCTGACTGATCCCCATTAATACAGGAACCAGACTCTGGCTTTATCTGTCCGAACCACTTTAATACAGGTACCAGACTCTGGGTATACCTAAATGAACTCCAATAATACAGGAACCAGACTATGAGTATATCTGACTGAACCCCTTCAATGCAGGAACCAGACTCTGGATTTAACTGACTGAACATCTTTAATACAGGAACCAGACTCTGGGTATATATGACTGAACCCATTAAATACAGGAACCAGACTCTGGCTTTATCTGACTGAACCCCTTTCATACAGGAACCAGTCTCTGGGTTTATCTGAATGAACCCCTTTAATACAGGAACCAGACTCTGCGTTTATCTGACTGAACCCATTTAATACAGCACCCAGACTCTGGGTTTACCTGATTGAACCCCTTTAATAGAGGAACCAGACTCTGGGTTTATCTGATTGAACCCCTTTAATATTGGAACCAGACTGTGGCTTTATCTGACTGAACCCCTTTAATACAGGAATTAGACTCTGGGATTATCTGACAAAACCCTTTTAATATAGGAACCTGGCTCTGTGATTATCTGATTGAACCCCTTTAATACAGGAACCAGACTGTGGGTTTATCTGACTGAACACCACTAATACAGGAATTAGACTCTGGGATTATCTGACTGAACCCCATTAATACAGGAACCAGACTCTGGGTTGATCTGTCTGAACCCCTTTAATACTGGAACCAGACTCTGGGTTTATCTGACTGAACCCCTTTAATACAGGAACCAGGCACTGGGTTTATCTGACTGAACCCCATTAATACTGGAATCAGACCCTGGGTTTATCTGACTGAACCCCGTGAACACAGGAACCAGACACTGGGTTTATCTGACTGAACCCCTTTAAAACAGGAAAAAGACTCCAGGTTTATCTGTCTGAACCCCTTTAATAAAGGAACAAGATTCTGGTTTTAATTGACTGAACACCTTTAATACAGGAACCAGACTCTGGGTTTATCTGACTGAACACCTTTAATACAGGACCCAGACTCTGGTTTATCTGATTGAACCCCTCTAATACAGGAACCAGACTCTGGGTGTATCTGACTGAACCCCTTTAATACAGGAACCAGACTCTGGGTTGATCTGACTAAACCCCTTTAATACAATAAGCAGACTCTGAGTTTATTCCCACTGAAAGCCATTAATACAGGAACAACACTCTGGGTTTATCTGACTTAACCCCTTATTACAGGAACCAGACTCTGGGTTTATCTGAATGAACGCCATTAATACAGGAACCAGATTCTGGGTTTATCTGACTGAACCCCTTTAATACAGGAACCAGTCTCTGGGTTTATCTGAATGAACCCCTTTAATACAGGAACCAGACTGTAGGTTTATCTGACTGAACCCCTTTAATAGAGGATATAGACTCTGGGATTATCTGACTGAACCCCTTGAATACAGGAACCAGACACTGGGTTTATCTGACTCAACCCCTTTAATACAGGAACAAGACTCTGGGTTTATCTGTCTGAACCCCTTTAATACAGGAACAAGAATCTGGTTTTATCTGACTGAACCCATTTCATACAGTAACCAGACTCTGGGTTTATCTGACTGAACCCCTTTAATACAGGAACCAGACTCTGGGTTTATTCTCACTGAACCCCTTTAAAACAGGAACAAGAATCTGGGTTTATCTGACTGAACCCCTTTGATACAGTAATTAGACTCACGGTTTATCTGACTGAACCCCTTTAATACAGGAACCAGTCTCTGGTTTTATTCTCACTGAACGCCTGTAATAGAGGAACCAGACTCTCTGTTTATCTGACTGAACCCCTTTAATACAGGAACCAGACTCTGGGTTTATCTCTCTGAACCCCTTTCATACAGAAACCTGGCTCTGGGTATATCTGACTGAACCTCTTTAATACAGGAACCAGACTGTGGGTTTATTCTCAATGAACCCCTTTAAGACCGGAACCAGACTCTGGGTTAATCTAACTGAATGCCATTAATACAGGAACAAGACTCTGGGTTAATCTGACTGAACCCCATTAATACAGGAATCAGACTCTGGGTTTATCTGACTGAACCCCTTGAATACAGGAACCAGACTCTGGGTTTATCTGACCGAACCCCTTTAATACAGGAACCAGTCTCTGGGTTTATCTGAATGAACCCCTTTAATACAGGAACCAGACTGTGGCTTTATCTGACTGAACCCCTTTAATACAGGAACAAGACTCTGGGTTTATCTGACTGAACCCCTTTAATACAGGAACAATAATCTGGTTTTATCTGACTGAACCCGTTTCATACAGGAACCAGACCCTGGGTTTATCTGACTGAACCCCTTTAAGACAGGAACCAGACTCTGGGGTTATTCTCACTGAACCCCTTTAATACAGGAAGAAGACTCTGAGTTTATCTGACTGAACCCCTTTAATACAGGAACCAGACTGTGGGTTTCTCTGACTGAACCCCTTTAATACAGGAATTAGACTCACGGTTTATCTGACTGAACCCCTTTAATACAGGAACCGGTCTCTGGTTTTATTCTCACTGAACGCCTGTAATAGAGGAACCAGACTCTGTGTTTATCTGACTGAACCCCTTTAATACAGGAACCAGACTCTGGGTTTATCTGTCTGAACCCCTTTAATACAGAAACCAGACTCTGGGTATATCTGACTGAACACCTTTAATACAGGAACCAGACACTGGGTTTATCTGACTGAACCCCTTTAAAACAGGAAAAAGACTCCAGGTTTATCTGTCTGAACCCCTTTAATAAAGGAACAAGATTCTGGTTTTATCTGACTGAACACCTTTAATACAGGAACCAGACTCTGGGTTTATCTGACTGAACACCTTTAATACAGGACCCAGACTCTGGTTTATCTGATTGAACCCCTCTAATACAGGAACCAGACTCTGGGTGTATCTGACTGAACCCCTTTAATACAGGAACCAGACTCTGGGTTGATCTGACTAAACCCCTTTAATACAATAAGCAGACTCTGAGTTTATTCCCACTGAAAGCCATTAATACAGGAACAACACTCTGGGTTTATCTGACTTAACCCCTTATTACAGGAACCTGACTCTGGGTTTTTCTGAATGAACGCCATTAATACAGGAACCAGACTCTGGGTTTATCTGACTGAACCCCTTTAATACAGGAACCAGTCTCTGGGTTTATCTGAATGAACCCCTTTAATACAGGAACCAGACACTGGGTTTATCTGACTGAACCCCTTTAATAGAGGATTTAGACTCTGGGGTTATCTGACTGAACTCCTTGAACACAGGAACCAGACACTGGGTTTATCTGACTCAACCCCTTTAATACAGGAACAAGACTCTGGGTTTATCTGTCTGAACGCCTTTAATACAGGAACAAGAATCTGGTTTTATCTGACTGAACCCGTTTCATACAGTAATCAGACTCTGGGTTTATCTGACTGAACCCCTTTAATACAGGAACCAGACTCTGGGTTTATTCTCACTGAACCCCTTTAATACAGGAACAAGAATCTGGGTTTATCTGACTGAACCCCTTTAATACAGGAACCAGACTGTGGGTTTATCTGACTGAACCCCTTTGATACAGTAATTAGACTCACGGTTTATCTGACTGAACCCCTTTAATACAGGAACCAGTCTCTGGTTTTATTCTCACTGAACGCCTGTAATAGAGGAACCAGACTCTGTGTTTATCTGACTGAACCCCTTTAATACAGGAACCAGACTCTGGGTTTATCTCTCTGAACCCCTTTCATACAGAAACCTGGCTCTGGGTATATCTGACTGAACCTCTTTAATACAGGAACCAGACTGTGGGTTTATTCTCAATGAACCCCTTTAAGACAGGAACCAGGCACTGGGTATATCTGACTGAACCCCTTTAATACAGGAACCAGACTCTGGGTTTATTCTCACTGAACCCCTTTAAGACCGGAACCAGACTCTGGGTTAATCTAACTGAATGCCATTAATACAGGAACAAGACTCTGGGTTAATCTGACTGAACCCCATTAATACAGGAATCAGACTCTGGGTTTATCTGACTGAACCCCTTGAATACAGGAACCAGACTCTGGGTTTATCTGACTGAACCCCGTTAATACAGGAACAAGACTCTGGATTTATCTGACTGAACCCCTTTAATACAGGAACAAGACTCTGGGTTTATCTGATTGAACCCCTCTAATACAGGAACCAGACTCTGGGTGTATCTGACTGAACCCATTTAATTCAGGAACCAGACTCTGGGTTTATCTGACTAAACCCCTTTAATGCAATAAGCAGACTCTGAGTTTATTCTCACTGAACCCCTTTAATACAGGAACAACACTCTGGTTTATCTGACAGAACCCCTTAATACAGGAAACAGACTCTGGGTTTATCTGAATGAACGCCATTAATACAGGAACCAGACTCTGGGTTTATCTGACTGAACCCCTTTAATACAGGAACCAGTCTCTGGGTTTATCTGAATGAACCCCTTTAATACAGGAACCAGACTGTGGCTTTATCTGACTGAACCCCTTTAATACAGGAACAAGACTCTGGGTTTATCTGACTGAACCCCTTTAATACAGGAACAATAATCTGGTTTTATCTGACTGAACCCGTTTCATACAGGAACCAGACCCTGGGTTTATCTGACTGAACCCCTTTAATACAGGAACCAGACTCTGGGGTTATTCTCACTGAACCCCTTTAATACAGGAAGAAGACTCTGAGTTTATCTGACTGAACCCCTTTAATACAGGAACCAGACTGTGGGTTTCTCTGACTGAACCCCTTTAATACAGGAATTAGACTCACGGTTTATCTGACTGAACCCCTTTAATACAGGAACCGGTCTCTGGTTTTATTCTCACTGAACGCCTGTAATAGAGGAACCAGACTCTGGGTTTATCTGACTGAACCCCTTTAATACAGGAACCAGACTCTGGGTTTATCTGTCTGAACCCCTTTAATACAGAAACCAGGCTCTGGGTATATCTGACTGAACACCTTTAATACAGGAACCAGACTCAGGGTTTATTCTCACTGAACCCCTTTTAGACAGGAACCACGCACTGGGAATATCTGACTGAACCCCTTTAATACAGGAACCAGACTCTGGGTTTATTCTCACTGAACCCCTTTACGACAGGAACCAGACACTGGGTTTATCTGACTGAATCCCATTAATACAAGAACAAGACTCTGGGTTTATCTGATTGAACCCACTTAATACAGGAATCAGACTCTGGGTTTATCTGACTGAACCCCTTGAATACAGGAACCAGACACTGGGTTTATCTGACTGAACCCCGTTAATACCGGAACAAGACTCTGGGTTTATCTGACTGAACCCCTTTAATACAGGAACAAGATTCTTGTTTTATCTGACTGAACCCCTTTAATACTGGAAACAGACTCTTGGTTTAACTGACTGAACCCCTATAATACAGCAACCAGTCTCTGGGTTTATTCTCACTTAACCCCTTTAAGACAGGAACCAGTCTCTGGGTTTATCTGACTGAACCCCTTTAATAAAGCAACCAGATTCTGGGTTTATCTGACTGAACGCCTTTAACACAGGAACCAGACTCTGGGTGTATGTGACGAAGCCCCTTTAATGCAGGAACCTAACTCTGGGTTTATCTGTATGAACCCCATTAATACAGAAACCAGGCTCTGGGTATATCTGACTGAACCCCTTCAATACAGGAACCAGACTCTGGGTTTATTCTCACTGAACCCCTTTAAGACAGGAACCAGGCACTGGGTTTATCTGACTGAACCCCATTAATACCGGAATCTGGCTCTGGGTTTATCTGACTGAACCCCTTGAATACAGGAACCAGACACTGGGTTTATCTGACTGAACCCCGTTAATACAGGAACAAGACTCTGGGTTTATCTGCCTGAACCCATTTAATACAGGAACAAGATTCTGGTTTTATCTGACTGAACCCCTTTAATAAGGAACCAGGCTCTGGGTTTATTCTCACTGAACCCCTTTAATACAGGAACCAGACTCTGGGTTTATCTGTCTGAACCCCTTTAATGCAGGAACCAGACTCTGGGTTTAACTGTCTGAGCCCATTTAATACAGGAACCAGGCTCTGGGTATATCTGACTGAACCCCTTTAATACTGGAACCAGACTCTGGGTTAATCTAACTGAATGCCATTAATACAGGAACAAGACTCTGGGTTAATCTGACTGAACCCCATTAATACAGGAATCAGACTCTGGGTTTATCTGACTGAACCCCTTGAATACAGGAACCAGACTCTGGGTTTATCTGACTGAACCCCATTAATACAGGAACAAGACTCTGGATTTATCTGACTGAACCCCTTTAATACAGGAACAAGACTCTGGGTTTATCTGATTGAACCCCTCTAATACAGGAACCAGACTCTGGTTGTATCTGACTGAACCCATTTAATTCAGGAACCAGACTCTGGGTTTATCTGACTAAACCCCTTTAATGCAATAAGCAGACTCTGAGTTTACTCTCACTGAACCCCTTTAATACAGGAACAACACTCTGGGTTTATCTGACTGAACCCCTTTAATACAGGAACCAGACTCTGGGGTTATTCTCACTGAACCCCTTTAATACAGGAAGAAGACTCTGAGTTTATCTGACTGAACCCCTTTAATACAGGAACCAGACTGTGGGTTTCTCTGACTGAACCTCTTTAATACAGGAATTAGACTCACGGTTTATCTGACTGAACCCCTTTAATACAGGAACCGGTCTCTGGTTTTATTCTCACTGAACGCCTGTAATAGAGGAACCAGACTCTGGGTTTATCTGACTGAACCCCTTTATTACAGGAACCAGACTCTGGGTTTATTGTCTGAACCCCTTTAATACAGAAACCAGGCTCTGGGTATATCTGACTGAACACCTTTAATACAGGAACCAGACTCAGGGTTTATTCTCACTGAACCCCTTTAAGACAGGAACCAGACACTGGGTTTATCTGTCTGAACCCCTTTAATACAGGAACCAGACTCTGGGTTTATTCTCACTGAACCCCTTTAAGACCGGAACCAGACTCTGGGTTAATCTAACTGAATGCCATTAATACAGGAACAAGACTCTGGGTTAATCTGACTGAACCCCATTAATACAGGAATCAGACTCTGGGTTTATCTGACTGAACCCCTTAATACAGGAAACAGACTCTGGGTTTATCTGAATGAACGCCATTAATACAGGAACCAGACTCTGGGTTTATCTGAATGAACCCCTTTAATACAGGAACCAGTCTCTGGGTTTATCTGAATGAACCCCTTTAATACAGGAACCAGACTGTGGCTTTATCTGACTGAACCCCTTTAATACAGGAACAAGACTCTGGGTTTATCTGACTGAACCCCTTTAATACAGGAACAATAATCTGGTTTTATCTGACTGAACCCGTTTCATACAGGAACCAGACCCTGGGTTTATCTGACTGAACCCCTTTAAGACAGGAACCAGACTCTGGGGTTATTCTCACTGAACCCCTTTAATACAGGAAGAAGACTCTGAGTTTATCTGACTGAACCCCTTTAATACAGGAACCAGACTGTGGGTTTCTCTGACTGAACCCCTTTAATACAGGAATTAGACTCACGGTTTATCTGACTGAACCCCTTTAATACAGGAACCGGTCTCTGGTTTTATTCTCACTGAACGCCTGTAATAGAGGAACCAGACTCTGTGTTTATCTGACTGAACCCCTTTAATACAGGAACCAGACTCTGGGTTTATCTGTCTGAACCCCTTAAATACAGAAACCAGGCTCTGGGTATATCTGACTGAACACCTTTAATACAGGAACCAGACACTGGGTTTATCTGACTGAACCCCTTTAAAACAGGAAAAAGACTCCAGGTTTATCTGTCTGAACCCCTTTAATAAAGGAACAAGATTCTGGTTTTATCTGACTGAACACCTTTAATACAGGAACCAGACTCTGGGTTTATCTGACTGAACACCTTTAATACAGGACCCAGACTCTGGTTTATCTGATTGAACCCCTCTAATACAGGAACCAGACTCTGGGTGTATCTGACTGAACCCCTTTAATACAGGAACCAGACTCTGGGTTGATCTGACTAAACCCCTTTAATACAATAAGCAGACTCTGAGTTTATTCCCACTGAAAGCCATTAATACAGGAACAACACTCTGGGTTTATCTGACTTAACCCCTTATTACAGGAACCAGACTCTGGGTTTTTCTGAATGAACGCCATTAATACAGGAACCAGACTCTGGGTTTATCTGACTGAACCCCTTTAATACAGGAACCAGTCTCTGGGTTTATCTGAATGAACCCCTTTAATACAGGAACCAGACACTGGGTTTATCTGACTGAACCCCTTTAATAGAGGATTTAGACTCTGGGGTTATCTGACTGAACTCCTTGAACACAGGAACCAGACACTGGGTTTATCTGACTCAACCCCTTTAATACAGGAACAAGACTCTGGGTTTATCTGTCTGAACGCCTTTAATACAGGAACAAGAATCTGGTTTTATCTGACTGAACCCGTTTCATACAGTAATCAGACTCTGGGTTTATCTGACTGAACCCCTTTAATACAGGAACCAGACTCTGGGTTTATTCTCACTGAACCCCTTTAATACAGGAACAAGAATCTGGGTTTATCTGACTGAACCCCTTTAATACAGGAACCAGACTGTGGGTTTATCTGACTGAACCCCTTTGATACAGTAATTAGACTCACGGTTTATCTGACTGAACCCCTTTAATACAGGAACCAGTCTCTGGTTTTATTCTCACTGAACGCCTGTAATAGAGGAACCAGACTCTGTGTTTATCTGACTGAACCCCTTTAATACAGGAACCAGACTCTGGGTTTATCTCTCTGAACCCCTTTCATACAGAAACCTGGCTCTGGGTATATCTGACTGAACCTCTTTAATACAGGAACCAGACTGTGGGTTTATTCTCAATGAACCCCTTTAAGACAGGAACCAGGCACTGGGTATATCTGACTGAACCCCTTTAATACAGGAACCAGACTCTGGGTTTATTCTCACTGAACCCCTTTAAGACCGGAACCAGACTCTGGGTTAATCTAACTGAATGCCATTAATACAGGAACAAGACTCTGGGTTAATCTGACTGAACCCCATTAATACAGGAATCAGACTCTGGGTTTATCTGACTGAACCCCTTGAATACAGGAACCAGACTCTGGGTTTATCTGACTGAACCCCGTTAATACAGGAACAAGACTCTGGATTTATCTGACTGAACCCCTTTAATACAGGAACAAGACTCTGGGTTTATCTGATTGAACCCCTCTAATACAGGAACCAGACTCTGGGTGTATCTGACTGAACCCATTTAATTCAGGAACCAGACTCTGGGTTTATCTGACTAAACCCCTTTAATGCAATAAGCAGACTCTGAGTTTATTCTCACTGAACCCCTTTAATACAGGAACAACACTCTGGTTTATCTGACAGAACCCCTTAATACAGGAAACAGACTCTGGGTTTATCTGAATGAACGCCATTAATACAGGAACCAGACTCTGGGTTTATCTGACTGAACCCCTTTAATACAGGAACCAGTCTCTGGGTTTATCTGAATGAACCCCTTTAATACAGGAACCAGACTGTGGCTTTATCTGACTGAACCCCTTTAATACAGGAACAAGACTCTGGGTTTATCTGACTGAACCCCTTTAATACAGGAACAATAATCTGGTTTTATCTGACTGAACCCGTATCATACAGGAACCAGACCCTGGGTTTATCTGACTGAACCCCTTTAATACAGGAACCAGACTCTGGGGTTATTCTCACTGAACACCTTTAATACAGGAAGAAGACTCTGAGTTTATCTGACTGAACCCCTTTAATACAGGAACCAGACTGTGGGTTTCTCTGACTGAACCCCTTTAATACAGGAACCGGTCTCTGGTTTTATTCTCACTGAACGCCTGTAATAGAGGAACCAGACTCTGGGTTTATCTGACTGAACCCCTTTAATACAGGAACCAGACTCTGGGTTTATCTGTCTGAACCCCTTTAATACAGAAACCAGGCTCTGGGTATATCTGACTGAACACCTTTAATACAGGAACCAGACTCAGGGTTTATTCTCACTGAACCCCTTTTAGACAGGAACCACGCACTGGGAATATCTGACTGAACCCCTTTAATACAGGAACCAGACTCTGGGTTTATTCTCACTGAACCCCTTTACGACAGGAACCAGACACTGGGTTTATCTGACTGAATCCCATTAATACAAGAACAAGACTCTGGGTTTATCTGACTGAACCCACTTAATACAGGAATCAGACTCTGGGTTTATCTGACTGAACCCCTTGAATACAGGAACCAGACACTGGGTTTATCTGACTGAACCCCGTTAATACCGGAACAAGACTCTGGGTTTATCTGACTGAACCCCTTTAATACAGGAACAAGATTCTTGTTTTATCTGACTGAACCCCTTTAATACTGGAAACAGACTCTTGGTTTAACTGACTGAACCCCTATAATACAGCAACCAGTCTCTGGGTTTATTCTCACTTAACCCCTTTAAGACAGGAACCAGTCTCTGGGTTTATCTGACTGAACCCCTTTAATAAAGCAACCAGATTCTGGGTTTATCTGACTGAACGCCTTTAACACAGGAACCAGACTCTGGGTGTATGTGACGAAGCCCCTTTAATGCAGGAACCTAACTCTGGGTTTATCTGTATGAACCCCATTAATACAGAAACCAGGCTCTGGGTATATCTGACTGAACCCCTTCAATACAGGAACCAGACTCTGGGTTTATTCTCACTGAACCCCTTTAAGACAGGAACCAGGCACTGGGTTTATCTGACTGAACCCCATTAATACCGGAATCTGGCTCTGGGTTTATCTGACTGAACCCCTTGAATACAGGAACCAGACACTGGGTTTATCTGACTGAACCCCGTTAATACAGGAACAAGACTCTGGGTTTATCTGCCTGAACCCATTTAATACAGGAACAAGATTCTGGTTTTATCTGACTGAACCCCTTTAATAAGGAACCAGGCTCTGGGTTTATTCTCACTGAACCCCTTTAATACAGGAACCAGACTCTGGGTTTATCTGTCTGAACCCCTTTAATGCAGGAACCAGACTCTGGGTTTAACTGTCTGAGCCCATTTAATACAGGAACCAGGCTCTGGGTATATCTGACTGAACCCCTTTAATACTGGAACCAGACTCTGGGTTAATCTAACTGAATGCCATTAATACAGGAACAAGACTCTGGGTTAATCTGACTGAACCCCATTAATACAGGAATCAGACTCTGGGTTTATCTGACTGAACCCCTTGAATACAGGAACCAGACTCTGGGTTTATCTGACTGAACCCCATTAATACAGGAACAAGACTCTGGATTTATCTGACTGAACCCCTTTAATACAGGAACAAGACTCTGGGTTTATCTGATTGAACCCCTCTAATACAGGAACCAGACTCTGGTTGTATCTGACTGAACCCATTTAATTCAGGAACCAGACTCTGGGTTTATCTGACTAAACCCCTTTAATGCAATAAGCAGACTCTGAGTTTACTCTCACTGAACCCCTTTAATACAGGAACAACACTCTGGGTTTATCTGACTGAACCCCTTTAATACAGGAACCAGACTCTGGGGTTATTCTCACTGAACCCCTTTAATACAGGAAGAAGACTCTGAGTTTATCTGACTGAACCCCTTTAATACAGGAACCAGACTGTGGGTTTCTCTGACTGAACCTCTTTAATACAGGAATTAGACTCACGGTTTATCTGACTGAACCCCTTTAATACAGGAACCGGTCTCTGGTTTTATTCTCACTGAACGCCTGTAATAGAGGAACCAGACTCTGGGTTTATCTGACTGAACCCCTTTATTACAGGAACCAGACTCTGGGTTTATTGTCTGAACCCCTTTAATACAGAAACCAGGCTCTGGGTATATCTGACTGAACACCTTTAATACAGGAACCAGACTCAGGGTTTATTCTCACTGAACCCCTTTAAGACAGGAACCAGACACTGGGTTTATCTGTCTGAACCCCTTTAATACAGGAACCAGACTCTGGGTTTATTCTCACTGAACCCCTTTAAGACCGGAACCAGACTCTGGGTTAATCTAACTGAATGCCATTAATACAGGAACAAGACTCTGGGTTAATCTGACTGAACCCCATTAATACAGGAATCAGACTCTGGGTTTATCTGACTGAACCCCTTAATACAGGAAACAGACTCTGGGTTTATCTGAATGAACGCCATTAATACAGGAACCAGACTCTGGGTTTATCTGAATGAACCCCTTTAATACAGGAACCAGTCTCTGGGTTTATCTGAATGAACCCCTTTAATACAGGAACCAGACTGTGGCTTTATCTGACTGAACCCCTTTAATACAGGAACAAGACTCTGGGTTTATCTGACTGAACCCCTTTAATACAGGAACAATAATCTGGTTTTATCTGACTGAACCCGTTTCATACAGGAACCAGACCCTGGGTTTAACTGACTGAACCCCTTTAATACAGGAACCAGACTCTGGGGTTATTCTCACTGAACCCCTTTAATACAGGAAGAAGACTCTGAGTTTATCTGACTGAACCCCTTTAATACAGGAACCAGACTGTGGGTTTCTCTGACTGAACCCCTTTAATACAGGAATTAGACTCACGGTTTATCTGACTGAACCCCTTTAATACAGGAACCGGTCTCTGGTTTTATTCTCACTGAACGCCTGTAATAGAGCAACCAGACTCTGGGTTTATCTGACTGAACCCCTTTAATACAGGAACCAGACTCTGGGTTTATCTGTCTGAACCCCTTTAATACAGAAACCAGGCTCTGGGTATATCTGACTGAACACCTTTAATACAGGAACCAGACTCAGGGTTTATTCTCACTGAACCCCTTTTAGACAGGAACCACGCACTGGGAATATCTGACTGAACCCCTTTAATACAGGAACCAGACTCAGGGTTTATTCTCACTGAACCCCTTTAAGACAGGAACCAGACACTGGGTTTATCTGACTGAATCCCATTAATACAAGAACAAGACTCTGGGTTTATCTGACTGAACCCCCTTATTACAGGAATCAGACTCTGGGTTTATCTGACTGAACCCCTTGAATACAGGAACCAGACACTGGGTTTATCTGACTGAACCCCGTTAAAACCGGAACAAGACTCTGGGTTTATCTGACTGAACCCCTTTAATACAGGAACAAGATTCTTGTTTTATCTGACTGAACCCCTTTAATACTGGAAACAGACTCTTGGTTTAACTGACTGAACCCCTATAATACAGCAACCAGTCTCTGGGTTTATTCTCACTTAACCCCGTTAATACAGGAACAAGACTCTGGATTTATCTGACTGAACCCCTTTAATAAAGCAACCAGATTCTGGGTTTATCTGACTGAACGCCTTTAACACAGGAACCAGACTCTGGGTGTATGTGACGAAGCCCCTTTAATGCAGGAACCTAACTCTGGGTTTATCTGTATGAACCCCATTAATACAGAAACCAGGCTCTGGGTATATCTGACTGAACCCCTTCAATACAGGAACCAGACTCTGGGTTTATTCTCACTGAACCCCTTTAAGACAGGAACCAGGCACTGGGTTTATCTGACTGAACCCCATTAATACAGGAACCAGACTCTGGGTTTATCTGACTGAACCCCTTTAATACAGGAACCAGACACTGGGTTTATCTGACTGAACCCCTTTAAAACAGGAAAAAGACTCCAGGTTTATCTGTCTGAACCCCTTTAATAAAGGAACAAGATTCTAGTTTTATCTGACTGAACACCTTTAATACAGGAACCAGACTCTGGGTTTATCTGACTGAACACCTTTAATACAGGACCCAGACTCTGGTTTATCTGATTGAACCCCTCTAATACAGGAACCAGACTCTGGGTGTATCTGACTGAACCCCTTTAATACAGGAACCAGACTCTGGGTTGATCTGACTAAACCCCTTTAATACAATAAGCAGACTCTGAGTTTATTCCCACTGAAAGCCATTAATACAGGAACAACACTCTGGGTTTATCTGACTTAACCCCTTATTACAGGAACCAGACTCTGGGTTTTTCTGAATGAACGCCATTAATACAGGAACCAGACTCTGGGTTTATCTGACTGAACCCCTTTAATACAGGAACCAGTCTCTGGGTTTATCTGAATGAACCCCTTTAATACAGGAACCAGACTGTGGGTTTATCTGACTGAACCCCTTTATTAGAGGATTTAGACTCTGGGGTTATCTGACTGAACTCCTTGAACACAGGAACCAGACACTGGGTTTATCTGACTCAACCCCTTTAATACAGGAACAAGACTCTGGGTTTATCTGTCTGAACGCCTTTAATACAGGAACAAGAATCTGGTTTTATCTGACTGAACCACTTTCATACAGTAACCAGACTCTGGGTTTATCTGACTGAACGCCTTTAACACAGGAACCAGACTCTGGGTGTATGTGACGAAGCCCCTTTAATGCAGGAACCTAACTCTGGGTTTATCTGTATGAACCCCATTAATACAGAAACCAGGCTCTGGGTATATCTGACTGAACCCCTTCAATACAGCAACCAGACTCTGGGTTTATTCTCACTGAACCCCTTTAAGACAGGAACCAGGCACTGGGTTTATCTGACTGAACCCCATTAATACCGGAATCTGGCTCTGGGTTTATCTGACTGAACCCCCTGAATACAGGAACCAGACACTGGGTTTATCTGACTGAACCCCGTTAATACAGGAACAAGACTCAGGGTTTATCTGCCTGAACCCATTTAATACAGGAACAAGATTCTGGTTTTATCTGACTGAACCCCTTTAATAAGGAACCAGGCTCTGGGTTTATTCTCACTGAACCCCTTTAATACAGGAACCAGACTCTGGGTTTATCTGTCTGAACCCCTTTAATGCAGGAACCAGACTCTGGGTTTAACTGTCTGAGCCCATTTAATACAGGAACCAGGCTCTGGGTATATCTGACTGAACCCCTTTAATACTGGAACCAGACTCTGGGTTAATCTAACTGAATGCCATTAATACAGGAACAAGACTCTGGGTTAATCTGACTGAACCCCATTAATACAGGAATCAGACTCTGGGTTTATCTGACTGAACCCCTTGAATACAGGAACCAGACTCTGGGTTTATCTGACTGAACCCCATTAATACAGGAACAAGACTCTGGATTTATCTGACTGAACCCCTTTAATACAGGAACAAGACTCTGGGTTTATCTGATTGAACCCCTCTAATACAGGAACCAGACTCTGGTTGTATCTGACTGAACCCATTTAATTCAGGAACCAGACTCTGGGTTTATCTGACTAAACCCCTTTAATGCAATAAGCAGACTCTGAGTTTACTCTCACTGAACCCCTTTAATACAGGAACAACACTCTGGGTTTATCTGACTGAACCCCTTTAATACAGGAACCAGACTCTGGGGTTATTCTCACTGAACCCCTTTAATACAGGAAGAAGACTCTGAGTTTATCTGACTGAACCCCTTTAATACAGGAACCAGACTGTGGGTTTCTCTGACTGAACCTCTTTAATACAGGAATTAGACTCACGGTTTATCTGACTGAACCCCTTTAATACAGGAACCGGTCTCTGGTTTTATTCTCACTGAACGCCTGTAATAGAGGAACCAGACTCTGGGTTTATCTGACTGAACCCCTTTATTACAGGAACCAGACTCTGGGTTTATTGTCTGAACCCCTTTAATACAGAAACCAGGCTCTGGGTATATCTGACTGAACACCTTTAATACAGGAACCAGACTCAGGGTTTATTCTCACTGAACCCCTTTAAGACAGGAACCAGACACTGGGTTTATCTGTCTGAACCCCTTTAATACAGGAACCAGACTCTGGGTTTATTCTCACTGAACCCCTTTAAGACCGGAACCAGACTCTGGGTTAATCTAACTGAATGCCATTAATACAGGAACAAGACTCTGGGTTAATCTGACTGAACCCCATTAATACAGGAATCAGACTCTGGGTTTATCTGACTGAACCCCTTAATACAGGAAACAGACTCTGGGTTTATCTGAATGAACGCCATTAATACAGGAACCAGACTCTGGGTTTATCTGAATGAACCCCTTTAATACAGGAACCAGTCTCTGGGTTTATCTGAATGAACCCCTTTAATACAGGAACCAGACTGTGGCTTTATCTGACTGAACCCCTTTAATACAGGAACAAGACTCTGGGTTTATCTGACTGAACCCCTTTAATACAGGAACAATAATCTGGTTTTATCTGACTGAACCCGTTTCATACAGGAACCAGACCCTGGGTTTAACTGACTGAACCCCTTTAATACAGGAACCAGACTCTGGGGTTATTCTCACTGAACCCCTTTAATACAGGAAGAAGACTCTGAGTTTATCTGACTGAACCCCTTTAATACAGGAACCAGACTGTGGGTTTCTCTGACTGAACCCCTTTAATACAGGAATTAGACTCACGGTTTATCTGACTGAACCCCTTTAATACAGGAACCGGTCTCTGGTTTTATTCTCACTGAACGCCTGTAATAGAGGAACCAGACTCTGGGTTTATCTGACTGAACCCCTTTAATACAGGAACCAGACTCTGGGTTTATCTGTCTGAACCCCTTTAATACAGAAACCAGGCTCTGGGTATATCTGACTGAACACCTTTAATACAGGAACCAGACTCAGGGTTTATTCTCACTGAACCCCTTTTAGACAGGAACCACGCACTGGGAATATCTGACTGAACCCCTTTAATACAGGAACCAGACTCAGGGTTTATTCTCACTGAACCCCTTTAAGACAGGAACCAGACACTGGGTTTATCTGACTGAATCCCATTAATACAAGAACAAGACTCTGGGTTTATCTGACTGAACCCCCTTATTACAGGAATCAGACTCTGGGTTTATCTGACTGAACCCCTTGAATACAGGAACCAGACACTGGGTTTATCTGACTGAACCCCGTTAAAACCGGAACAAGACTCTGGGTTTATCTGACTGAACCCCTTTAATACAGGAACAAGATTCTTGTTTTATCTGTCTGAACCCCTTTAATACTGGAAACAGACTCTTGGTTTAACTGACTGAACCCCTATAATACAGCAACCAGTCTCTGGGTTTATTCTCACTTAACCCCGTTAATACAGGAACAAGACTCTGGATTTATCTGACTGAACCCCTTTAATAAAGCAACCAGATTCTGGGTTTATCTGACTGAACGCCTTTAACACAGGAACCAGACTCTGGGTGTATGTGACGAAGCCCCTTTAATGCAGGAACCTAACTCTGGGTTTATCTGTATGAACCCCATTAATACAGAAACCAGGCTCTGGGTATATCTGACTGAACCCCTTCAATACAGGAACCAGACTCTGGGTTTATTCTCACTGAACCCCTTTAAGACAGGAACCAGGCACTGGGTTTATCTGACTGAACCCCATTAATACAGGAACCAGACTCTGGGTTTATCTGACTGAACCCCTTTAATACAGGAACCAGACACTGGGTTTATCTGACTCAACCCCTTTAATACAGGAACAAGACTCTGGGTTTATCTGTCTGAACGCCTTTAATACAGGAACAAGAATCTGGTTTTATCTGACTGAACCCCTTTCATACAGTAACCAGACTCTGGGTTTATCTGACTGAACCCCTTTAATACAGGAACCAGACTGTGGGTTTCTCTGACTGAACCCCTTTAATACAGGAACAAGAATCTGGGTTTATCTGACTGAACCCCTTTAATACAGGAACCAGACTGTGGGTTTATCTGACTGAACCCCTTTGATACAGTAATTAGACTCACGGTTTATCTGACTGAACCCCTTTAATACAGGAACCAGTCTCTGGTTTTATTCTCACTGAACGCCTGTAATAGAGGAACCAGACTCTGTGTTTATCTGACTGAACCCCTTTAATACAGGAACCAGACTCTGGGTTTATCTCTCTGAACCCCTTTCATACAGAAACCTGGCTCTGGGTATATCTGACTGAACCTCTTTAATAAAGGAACCAGACTGTGGGTTTATTCTCAATGAACCCCTTTAAGACAGGAACCAGGCACTGGGTATATCTGACTGAACCCCATTAATACAGGAACCAGACTCTGGGTTTATTCTCACTGAACCCCTTTAAGACCGGAACCAGACTCTGGGTTAATCTAACTGAATGCCATTAATACAGGAACAAGACTCTGGGTTAATCTGACTGAACCCCATTAATACAGGAATCAGACTCTGGGTTTATCTGACTGAACCCCTTGAATACAGGAACCAGACTCTGGGTTTATCTGATTGAACCCCGTTAATACAGGAACAAGACTCAGGATTTATCTGAATGAACCCCTTTAATACAGGAACAAGACTCTGGGTTTATCTGATTGAACCCCTCTAATACAGGAACCAGACTCTGGGTGTATCTGACTGAACCCATTTAATTCAGGAACCAGACTCTGGGTTTATCTGACTAAACCCCTTTAATGCAATAAGCAGACTCTGAGTTTATTCTCACTGAACCCCTTTAATACAGGAACAACACTCTGGTTTATCTGACAGAACCCCTTAATACAGGAAACAGACTCTGGGTTTATCTGAATGAACGCCATTAATACAGGAACCAGACTCTGGGTTTATCTGACTGAACCCCTTTAATACAGGAACCAGTCTCTGGGTTTATCTGAATGAACCCCTTTAATACAGGAACCAGACTGTGGCTTTATCTGACTGAACCCCTTTAATACAGGAACAAGACTCTGTGTTTATCTGACTGAACCCCTTTAATACAGGAACAATAATCTGGTTTTATCTGACTGAACCCGTTTCATACAGGAACCAGACCCTGGGTTTATCTGACTGAACCACTTTAATACAGGAACCAGACTCTGGGGTTATTCTCACTGAACCCCTTTAATACAGGAAGAAGACTCTGAGTATATCTGACTGAACCCCTTTAATACAGGAACCAGACTGTGGGTTTCTCTGACTGAACCCCTTTAATACAGGAATTAGACTCACGGTTTATCTGACTGAACCCCTTTAATACAGGAACCGGTCTCTGGTTTTATTCTCACTGAATGCCTGTAATAGAGGAACCAGACTCTGGGTTTATCTGACTGAACCCCTTTAATACAGGAACCAGACTCTGGGTTTATCTGTCTGAACCCCTTTAATACAGAAACCAGGCTCTGGGTATATCTGACTGAACACCTTTAATACAGGAACCAGACTCAGGGTTTATTCTCACTGAACCCCTTTTAGACAGGAACCACGCACTGGGAATATCTGACTGAACCCCTTTAATACAGGAACCAGACTCAGGGTTTATTCTCACTGAACCCCTTTAAGACAGGAACCAGACACTGGGTTTATCTGACTGAATCCCATTAATACAAGAACAAGACTCTGGGTTTATCTGACTGAACCCACTTAATACAGGAATCAGACTCTGGGTTTATCTGACTGAACCCCTTGAATACAGGAACCAGACACTGGGTTTATCTGACTGAACCCCGTTAATACCGGAACAAGACTCTGGGTTTATCTGACTGAACCCCTTTAATACAGGAACAAGATTCTTGTTTTATCTGACTGAACCCCTTTAATACTGGAAACAGACTCTTGGTTTAACTGACTGAACCCCTATAATACAGCAACCAGTCTCTGGGTTTATTCTCACTGAACCCCTTTAAGACAGGAACCAGGCACTGGGTTTATCTGACTGAACCACATTAATACCGGAATCTGACTCTGGGTTTATCTGACTGAACCCCTTGAATCCAGGAACCAGACACTGGGTTTATCTGACTGAACCCCGTTAATACAGGAACAAGACTGTGGGTTTATCTGCCTGAACCCATTTAATACAGGAACAAGATTCTGGTTTTATCTGACTGAACCCCTTTAATAAGGAACCAGGCTCTGGGTTTATTCTCAATGAACCCCTTTAATACAGGAACCAGACTCTGGGTTTATCTGTCTGAACCCCTTTAATACAGGAACCAGACTCTGGGTTTATCTGTCTGAACCCCTTTAATGCAGGAACCAGACTTTGGGTTTAACTGTCTGAGCCCATTTAATACAGGAACCAGGCTCTGGGTATATCTGACTGAACCCCTTTAATACTGGAACCAGACTCTGGGTTAATCTAACTGAATGCCATTAATACAGGAACAAGACTCTGGGTTAATCTGACTGAACCCCATTAATACAGGAATCAGACTCTGGGTTTATCTGACTGAACCCCTTGAATACAGGAACCAGACTCTGGGTTTATCTGACTGAACCCCTTTAATACAGGAACAAGACTCTGGGTTTATCTGATTGAACCCCTCTAATACAGGAACCAGACTCTGGTTGTATCTGACTGAACCAATTTAATTCAGGAACCAGACTCTGGGTTTATCTGACTAAACCCCTTTAATGCAATAAGCAGACTCTGAGTTTACTCTCACTGAACCCCTTTAATACAGGAACAACACTCTGGGTTTATCTGACTGAACCCCTTTAATACAGGAACCAGACTCTGGGGTTATTCTCACTGAACCCCTTTAATACAGGAAGAAGACTCTGAGCTTATCTGACTGAACCCCTTTAATACAGGAACCAGACTGTGGGTTTCTCTGACTGAACCTCTTTAATACAGGAATTAGACTCACGGTTTATCTGACTGAACCCCTTTAATACAGGAACCGGTCTCTGGTTTTATTCTCACTGAACGCCTGTAATAGAGGAACCAGACTCTGGGTTTATCTGACTGAACCCCTTTATTACAGGAACCAGACTCTGGGTTTATCTGTCTGAACCCCTTTAATACAGAAACCAGGCTCTGGGTATATCTGACTGAACACCTTTAATACAGGAACCAGACTCAGGGTTTATTCTCACTGAACCCCTTTTAGACAGGAACCACGCACTGGGAATATCTGACTGAACCCCTTTAATACAGGAACCAGACTCAGGGGTTATTCTCACTGAACCCCTTTAAGACAGGAATCAGACACTGGGTTTATCTGACTGAATCCCATTAATACAAGAACAAGACTCTGGGTTTATCTGACTGAACCCCCTTAATACAGGAATCAGACTCTGGGTTTATCTGACTGAACCCCTTGAATACAGGAACCAGACTCTGGGTTTATCTGACTGAACCCCGTTAATACCGGAACAAGACTCTGGGTTTATCTGACTGAACTCCTTTAATACAGGAACAAGATTCTTGTTTTATCTGACTGAACCCCTTTAATACTGGAAACAGACTCTTGGTTTAACTGACTGAACCCCTATAATACAGCAACCAGTCTCTGGGTTTATTCTCACTTAACCCCTTTAAGACAGGAACCAGTCTCTGGGTTTATCTGACTGAACCCCTTTAATAAAGCAACCAGATTCTGGGTTTATCTGACTGAACGCCTTTAACACAGGAACCAGACTCTGGGTGTATGTGACGAAGCCCCTTTAATGCAGGAACCTAACTCTGGGTTTATCTGTATGAACCCCATTAATACAGAAACCAGGCTCTGGGTATATCTGACTGAACCCCTTCAATACAGGAACCAGACTCTGGGTTTATTCTCACTGAACCCCTTTAAGACAGGAACCAGGCACTGGGTTTATCTGACTGAACCCCATTAATACCGGAATCTGACTCTGGGTTTATCTGACTGAACCCCTTGAATACAGGAACCAGACACTGGGTTTATCTGACTGAACCCCGTTAATACAGGAACAAGACTCTGGGTTTATCTGCCTGAACCCATTTAATACAGGAACAAAATTCTGGTTTTATCTGACTGAACCCCTTTAATAAGGAACCAGGCTCTGGGTTTATTCTCACTGAACCCCTTTAATACAGGAACCAGACTCTGGGTTTATCTGTCTGAACCCCTTTAATACAGGAACCAGACTCTGGGTTTATCTGATTGAACCCCTCTAATACAGGAACCAGACTCTGGGTGTATCTGACTGAACCCAATTAATTCAGGAACCAGACTCTGGGTTTATCTGACTAAACCCCTTTAATGCAATAAGCAGACTCTGAGTTTATTCTCACTGAACCCCTTAAATACAGGAACAACACTCTGGGTTTATCTGACAGAACCCCTTAATACAGGAACCAGACTCTGGGTTTATCTGACTGAACCCCTTTAATTCAGGAACCAGTCTCTGGGTTTATCTGAATGAACCCCTTTAATACAGGAACCAGACTGTGGCTTTATCTGACTGAACCCCTTTAATACAGGAACAAGACTCTGGGTTTATCTGACTGAACCCCTTTAATACAGGAACAATAATCTGGTTTTATCTGACTGAACCCGTTTCATACAGGAACCAGACCCTGGGTTTATCTGACTGAACCCCTTTAATACAGGAACCAGACTCTGGGGTTATTCTCACTGAACCCCTTTAATACAGGAAGAAGACTCTGAGTTTATCTGACTGAACCCCTTTAATACAGGAACCAGACTGTGGGTTTATCTGACTGAACCCCTTTAATACAGGAATTAGACTCACGGTTTATCTGTCTGAACCCCTTTAATACAGAAACCAGGCTCTGGGTATATCTGACTGAACACCTTTAATACAGGAACCAGACTCAGGGTTTATTCTCACTGAACCCCTTTTAGACAGGAACCACGCACTGGGAATATCTGACTGAACCCCTTTAATACAGGAACCAGACTCAGGGGTTATTCTCACTGAACCCCTTTAAGACAGGAACCAGACACTGGGTTTATCTGACTGAATCCCATTAATACAAGAACAAGACTCTGGGTTTATCTGACTGAACCCCCTTAATACAGGAATCAGACTCTGGGTTTATCTGACTGAACCCCTTGAATACAGGTACCAGTCTCTGGGTTTATCTGACTGAACCCCTTTAATAAAGCAACCAGATTCTGGGTTTATCTGACTGAACGCCTTTAACACAGGAACCAGACTCTGGGTGTATGTGACGAAGCCCCTTTAATGCAGGAACCTAACTCTGGGTTTATCTGTATGAACCCCATTAATACAGAAACCAGGCTCTGGGTATATCTGACTGAACCCCTTCAATACAGGAACCAGACTCTGCGTTTATTCTCACTGAACGCCTTTAAGACAGGAACCAGGCACTGGGTTTATCTGACTGAACCCCATTAATACCGGAATCTGACTCTGGGTTTATCTGACTGAACCCCTTGAATACAGGAACCAGACACTGGGTTTATCTGACTGAACCCCGTTAATACAGGAACAAGACTCTGGGTTTATCTGCCTGAATCCCTTTAATACAGGAACAAGATTCTGGTTTTATCTGACTGAACCCCTTTAATAAGGAACCAGGCTCTGGGTTTATACTCACTGAACCCCTTTAATACAGGAACCAGACTCTGGGTTTATCTGTCTGAACCCCTTTAATACAGGAACCAGACTCTGGGTTTATCTGTCTGAACCCCTTTAATGCAGGAACCAGACTCTGGGTTTATCTGTCTGAGCCCCTTTAATACAGGAACCAGGCTCTGGGGATATCTGACTGAACCCCTTTAATACTGGAACCAGACTCTGGGTTTATCTGTCTGAACCCCTTTAATACAGGAACCAGGCTCTGGGTATATCTGACTGAACCCCTTTAATACAGGAAGCAGACTCTTGGTTTATTCTCACTGAACCCCTTTAATACAGGTATCAGACTCTGGGTTTATCTGACTGAACCCCTTTAATGCAGGAACCAGACACTGGGTTTATCTGAATGAACCCCGTTAATAAAGGAACAAGACTCTGGGTTTATCTGTCTGAACCCCTTTAATACAGGAAACAGACTCTGGGTTTATCTGACTGAACCCCTTTAACACAGGAACCAGTCTCTGGTTTATCTGACTGAACCCCTTTAACACAGGAACCAGACTCTGGATTTATCTGACTGAACGCCTTTAATACAGGAACCAGACTCTGGGTCTATCTGATTAAACCCCTTTAATGCAGGAACCAGACTCTGGATTTATCTGACTGAACCCCTTTAATACAGGAACGGTTCTCAGGGTTTATCTGACTGAACCCCTTTAATACAGGGACTGGTCTCTGGGTTTATCTGTCTGAACCCATTTAATACAAGAACCAGACTCAGGGTTTATCTGACTGAACCCCTTTAATACAGGAACCAGGCTCTGGGTTTATCTGACTGAACCCCTTTAATATAGGAACCAGACTCTGGGTTTTTCTGACTGAACCCCTTTAGTACAGGAACCAGACTCTGGGTTTATCTGACTGAACCCCTTTAATACAGGAATTAGACTCAGGGCTTGTTCTCACTGACACCCTTTAATACAGGAACCAGGCTCTGGGTTTATCTGACTGAACCACTTTAATACAGGAACCAGACTCTCGGTTCATCTGACTGAACCCCTTTAATACAGGAACCAAACTCTGGGAATATCTGACTGAACCCCTTTTATACAGGAAGCAGACTCTGGGTTTATTCTCACTGAACCTCTTTAATACAGGAACAAGATTCTGGTTTATCTGACTGAACCCCTTTAATACTGGAAACAGACTCTGGGTTTATCTGACTGAATCCCATTATTACAGGAACCAGTCTCTGGGTTTATCTGACTGAACCCCTTTAATACAGGAACAAGATTCTTGTTTTATCTGACTGAACCCCTTTAATACTGGAAACAGACTCTTGGTTTAACTGACTGAACCCCTATAATACAGCAACCAGACTCTGGGTTTATTCTCACTTAACCCCTTTAAGACAGGAACCAGTCTCTGGGTTTATCTGACTGAACCCCTTTAATAAAGCAACCAGATTCTGGGTTTATCTGACTGAACGCCTTTAACACAGGAACCAGACTCTGGGTGTATGTGGCGAAGCCCCTTTAATGCAGGAACCTAACTCTGGGTTTATCTGTATGAACCCCATTAATTCAGGAACAAGATTCTTGTTTTATCTGACTGAACCCCTTTAATACTGGAAACAGACTCTTGGTTTAACTGACTGAACCCCTATAATACAGCAACCAGACTCTGGGTTTATTCTCACTTAACCCCTTTAAGACAGGAACCAGTCTCTGGGTTTATCTGACTGAACCCCTGTAATACAGGAACCAGATTCTGGGTTTATCTGACTGAACGCCTTTAACACAGGAACCAGACTATGGGTGTATCTGACGAAGCCCCTTTAATGCAGGAACCTAACTCTGGGTTTATCTGTATGAACCCCATTAATACAGAAACCAGGCTCTGGGTATATCTGACTGAACCCCTTCAATACAGGAACCAGACTCTGGGTTTATTCTCACAGAAACCCCTTTAAGACAGGAACCAGGCACTGGGTTTATCTGACTGAACCCCATTAATACCGGAATCTGACTCTGGGTTTATCTGACTGAACCCCTTTAAGACAGGAACCAGACACTGGGTTTATCTGACTGAACCCCGTTAATACAGGAACAAGACTCTGGGTTTATCTGTCTGAACCCCTTTAATACAGGAACAAGATTCTGGTTTCATCTGACTGAACCCCTTTAATAAGGAACCAGGCTCTGGGTTTATTCTCACTGAACCCCTTTAATACAGGAACCAGACTCTGGGTTTATCTGTCTGAACCCCTTTAATACAGGAACCAGACTCTGGGTTTATCTGTCTGAACCCCTTTAATGCAGGAACCAGACTCTGGGTTTATCTGTCTGAGCCCCTTTAATACAGGAACCAGGCTCTGGGTATATCTGACTGAATCCCTTTAATACTGGAACCAGACTCTGGGTTTATCCGTCTGAACCCATTTAATACAGGAACCAGGCTCTGGGCATATCTGACTGAACCCCTTTAATACAGGAAGCAGACTCTTGGTTTATTCTCACTGAACCCCTTTAATACACGTATCAGACTCTGGGTTTATCTGACTGAACCCCTTGAATACAGGAACCAGACACTGGGTTTATCTGAATGAACCCCGTTAATAAAGGAACAAGACTCTGGGTTTATCTGACTGAACCCCTTGAACACAGGAAACAGACACTGGGTTTATCTGACTGAACCCCTTTAAAAGAGGAAAAAGACTCCTGGTTTATCTGTCTGAACCCCTTTAATAAAGGAACAAGATTCTGGTTTTATCTGACTGAACACCTTTAATACAATAAGCAGACTCTGAGTTTATTCCCACTGAAAGCCATTAATACAGGAACAAGAATCTGGGTTTATCTGACTGAACCCCTTTAATACAGGAACCAGACTGTGGGTTTATCTGACTGAACCCCTTTGATACAGTAATTAGACTCACGGTTTATCTGACTGAACCCCTTTAATACAGGAACCAGTCTCTGGTTTTACTCTCACTGAACGCCTGTAATAGAGGAACCAGACTCTGTGTTTATCTGACTGAACCCCTTTAATACAGGAACCAGACTCTGGGTTTATCTCTCTGAACCCCTTTCATACAGAAACCTGGCTCTGGGTATATCTGACTGAACCTCTTTAATACAGGAACCAGACTGTGGGTTTATTCTCAATGAACCCCTTTAAGACAGGAACCAGGCACTGGGTATATCTGACTGAACCCCTTTAATACAGGAACCAGATTCTGGGTTTATTCTCACTGAACCCCTTTAAGACCGGAACCAGACTCTGGGTTAATACAGGAACAAGACTTTGGTTAATCTGACTGAACCCCATTAATACAGGAATCAGACTCTGGGTTTATCTGACTGAACCCCTTGAATACAGGAACCAGACTCTGGGTTTATCTGACTGAACCCCGTTAATACAGGAACAAGAATCTGGATTTATCTGACTGAACCCCTTTAATACAGGAACAAGACTCTGGGTTTATCTGATTGAACCCCTCTAATACAGGAACCAGACTCTGGGTGTATCTGACTGAACCCATTTAATTCAGGAACCAGACTCTGGGTTTATCTGACTAAACCCCTTTAATGCAATAAGCAGACTCTGAGTTTATTCTCACTGAACCCCTTTAATACAGGAACAACACTCTGGTTTATCTGACAGAACCCCTTAATACAGGAAACAGACTCTTGGTTTATCTGAATGAACGCCATTAATACAGGAACCAGACTCTGGGTTTATCTGACTGAACCCCTTTAATACAGGAACCAGTCTCTGGGTTTATCTGAATGAACCCCTTTAATACAGGAACCAGACTGTGGCTTTATCTGACTGAACCCCTTTAATACAGGAACAAGACTCTGGGTTTATCTGACTGAACCCCTTTAATACAGGAACAATAATCTGGTTTTATCTGACTGAACCCGTTTCATACAGGAACCAGACCCTGGGTTTATCTGACTGAACCCCTTTAATAAAGGAACCAGACTCTGGGTTTATTCTCACTTAACCCCTTTAAGATCGGAACCAGACTCTGGGTTAATCTAACTGAATGCCATTAATACAGGAACAAGACTCTGGGTTAATCTGACTGAACCCCATTAATACAGGAATCAGACTCTGGGTTTATCTGACAGAACCCCGTTAATACAGGAACAAGACTCTGGATTTATCTGACTGAACCCCTTTAATACAGGAACAAGACTCTGGGTTTATCTGATTGAACCCCTCTAATACAGGAACCAGACTCTGGGTGTATCTGACTGAACCCATTTAATTCAGGAACCAGACTCTGGGTTTATCTGACTAAACCCCTTTAATGCAATAAGCAGACTCTGAGTTTATTCTCACTGAACCCCTTTAATACAGGAACAAAACTCTGGGTTTATCTGACAGAACCCCTTAATACAGGAACCAGACTCTGGGTTTATCTGACTGAACCCCTTTAATTCAGGAACCAGTCTCTGGGTTTATCTGAATGAACCCCTTTAATACAGGAACCAGACTGTGGCTTTATCTGACTGAACCCCTTTAATACAGGAACAAGACTCTGGGTTTATCTGACTGAACCCCTTTAATACAGGAACAATAATCTGGTTTTATCTGACTGAACCCGTTTCATACAGGAACCAGACCCTGGGTTTATCTGACTGAACCCCTTTAATACAGGAACCAGACTCTGGGTTTATTCTCACTGAACCCCTTTAATACAGGAACAAGAATCTGGGTTTATCTGACTGAACCCCTTTAATACAGGAACCAGACTGTGGGTTTATCTGACTGAACCCCTTTGATACAGTAATTAGACTCACGGTTTATCTGACTGAACCCCTTTAATACAGGAACCAGTCTCTGGTTTTATTCTCACTGAACGCCTGTAATAGAGGAACCAGACTCTGTGTTTATCTGACTGAACCCCTTTAATACAGGAACCAGACTCTGGGTTTATCTCTCTGAACCCCTTTCATACAGAAACCTGGCTCTGGGTATATCTGACTGAACCTCTTTAATACAGGAACCAGACTGTGGGTTTATTCTCAATGAACCCCTTTAAGACAGGAACCAGGCACTGGGTATATCTGACTGAACCCCTTTAATACAGGAACCAGATTCTGGGTTTATTCTCACTGAACCCCTTTAAGACCGGAACCAGACTCTGGGTTAATACAGGAACAAGACTCTGGGTTAATCTGACTGAACCCCATTAATACAGGAATCAGACTCTGGGTTTATCTGACTGAACCCCTTGAATACAGGAACAAGACTCTGGATTTATCTGACTGAACCCCTTTAATACAGGAACAAGACTCTGGGTTTATCTGATTGAACCCCTCTAATACAGGAACCAGACTCTGGGTGTATCTGACTGAACCCATTTAATTCAGGAACCAGACTCTGGGTTTATCTGACTAAACCCCTTTAATGCAATAAGCAGACTCTGAGTTTATTCTCACTGAACCCCTTTAATACAGGAACAACACTCTGGTTTATCTGACAGAACCACTTAATACAGGAAACAGACTCTGGGTTTATCTGAATGAACGCCATTAATACAGGAACCAGACTCTGGGTTTATCTGACTGAACCCCTTTAATACAGGAACCAGTCTCTGGGTTTATCTGAATGAACCCCTTTAATACAGGAACCAGACTGTGGCTTTATCTGACTGAACCCCTTTAATACAGGAACAAGACTCTGGGTTTATCTGACTGAACCCCTTTAATACAGGAACAATAATCTGGTTTTATCTGACTGAACCCGTTTCATACAGGAACCAGACCCTGGGTTTATCTGACTGAACCCCTTTAATACAGGAACCAGACTCTGGGGTTATTCTCACTGAACCCCTTTAATACAGGAAGAAGACTTTGAGTTTATCTGACTGAACCCCTTTAATACAGGAACCAGACTGTGGGTTTCTCTGACTGAACCCCTTTAATACAGGAATTAGACTCACGGTTTATCTGACTGAACCCCTTTAATACAGGAACCGGTCTCTGGTTTTATTCTCACTGAACGCCTGTAATAGAGGAACCAGACTCTGGGTTTATCTGTCTGAACCCCTTTAATACAGGAACCAGACTCTGGGTTTATCTGTCTGAACCCCTTTAATACAGAAACCAGGCTCTGGGTATATCTGACTGAACACCTTTAATACAGGAACCAGACTCAGGGTTTATTCTCACTGAACCCCTTTTAGACAGCAACCACGCACTGGGAATATCTGACTGAACCCCTTTAATACAGGAACCAGACTCAGGGTTTATTCTCACTGAACCCCTTTAAGACAGGAACCAGACACTGGGTTTATCTGACTGAATCCCATTAATACAAGAACAAGACTCTGGGTTTATCTGACTGAACCCCTTTAATACAGGAATCAGACTCTGGGTTTATCTGACTGAACCCCTTTAATACTGGAAACAGACTCTTGGTTTAACTGACTGAACCCCTATAATACAGCAACCAGTCTCTGGGTTTATTCTCACTTAACCCCTTTAAGACAGGAACCAGTCTCTGGGTTTATCTGACTGAACCCCTTTAATAAAGCAACCAGATTCTGGGTTTATCTGACTGAACGCCTTTAACACAGGAACCAGACTCTGGGTGTATGTGACGAAGCCCCTTTAATGCAGGAACCTAACTCTGGGTTTATCTGTATGAACCCCATTAATACAGAAACCAGGCTCTGGGTATATCTGACTGAACCCCTTCAATACAGGAACCAGACTCTGGGTTTATTCTCACTGAACCCCTTTAAGACAGGAACCAGGCACTGGGTTTATCTGACTGAACCCCATTAATAACGGAATCTGACTCTGGGTTTATCTGACTGAACACCTTGAATACAGGAACCAGACACTGGGTTTATCTGACTGAACCCCGTTAATACAGGAACAAGACTCTGGGTTTATCTGCCTGAACCCATTTAATACAGGAACAAGATTCTGGTTTTATCTGACTGAACCCCTTTAATAAGGAACCAGGCTCTGGGTTTATTCTCACTGAACCCCTTTAATACAGGAACCAGACTCTGGGTTTATCTGTCTGAACCCCTTTAATACAGGAACCAGACTCTGGGTTTATCTGTCTGAACCCCTTTAATGCAGGAACCAGACTCTGGGTTTAACTGTCTGAGCCCCTTTAATACAGGAACCAGGCTCTGGGTATATCTGACTGAACCCCTTTAATACTGGAACCAGACTCTGGGTTTATCTGTCTGAACCCCTTTAATACAGGAACCAGGCTCTGGGTATATCTGACTGAACCCCTTTAACACATGAAGCAGACTCTTGGTTTATTGTCACTGAACCCCTTTAATACAGGTATCAGACTCTGGGTTTATCTGACTGAACCCCTTGAATACAGGAACCAGGCACTGGGTTTATCTGAATGAACCCCTTTAATAAAGGAACAAGACTCTGGGTTTATCTGACTGAACCCCTTTAATACAGGAACAAGATTCTGGTTTTATCTGGCTGAACGCCTTTAATACAGGAACCAGACTCTGGGTCTATCTGATTAAACCCCTTTAATGCAGGAACCAGACTCTGGATTTATCTGACTGAACCCCTTTAATACAGGAACGGTTCTCAGGGTTTATCTGACTGAACCCCTTTAATACAGGGACTGGTCTCTGGGTTTATCTGTCTGAACCCATTTAATACAAGAACCAGACTCAGGGTTTATCTGACTGAACCCCTTTAATACAGGAACCAGGCTCTGGGTTTATCTGACTGAACCCCTTTAATATAGGAACCAGACTCTGGGTTTTTCTGACTAAACCCCTTTAGTACAGGAACCAGACTCTGGGTTTATCTGACTGAACCCCTTTAATACAGGAATTAGACTCAGGGCTTTTTCTCACTGACACCCTTTAATACAGGAACCAGGCTCTGGGTTTATCTGACTGAACCCCTTTAATACAGGAACCAGACTCTGGGTTTATCTGACTGAACCCCTTTAATACAGGAACCAAACTCTGGGAATATCTGACTGAACCCCTTTTATACAGGAAGCAGACTCTGGGTTTATTCTCACTGAACCTCTTTAATACAGGAACAAGATTCTGGTTTATCTGACTGAACCCCTTTAATACTGGAAACAGACTCTGGGTTTATCTGACTGAACCCCATTATTACAGGAACCAGTCTCTGGGTTTATCTGACTGAACCCCTTTAATACAGGAACAAGATTCTTGTTTTATCTGACTGAACCCCTTTAATACTGGAAACAGACTCTTGGTTTAACTGACTGAACCCCTATAATACAGGAACCAGACTCTGGGTTTATTCTCACTTAACCCCTTTAAGACCGGAACCAGACTCTGGGTTAATCTAACTGAATGCCATTAATACAGGAACAAGACTCTGGGTTAATCTGACTGAACCCCATTAATACAGGAATCAGACTCTGGGTTTATCTGACAGAACCCCGTTAATACAGGAACAAGACTCTGGATTTATCTGACTGAACCCCTTTAATACAGGAACAAGACTCTGGGTTTATCTGATTGAACCCCTCTAATACAGGAACCAGACTCTGGGTGTATCTGACTGAACCCATTTAATTCAGGAACCAGACTCTGGGTTTATCTGACTAAACCCCTTTAATGCAATAAGCAGACTCTGAGTTTATTCTCACTGAACCCCTTTAATACAGGAACAACACTCTGGGTTTATCTGACAGAACCCCTTAATACAGGAACCAGACTCTGGGGTTATCTGACTGAACCCCTTTAATTCAGGAACCAGTCTCTGGGTTTATCTGAATGAACCCCTTTAATACAGGAACAATAATCTGGTTTTATCTGACTGAACCCGTTTCATACAGGAACCAGACCCTGGGTTTATCTGACTGAAACCCTTTAATACAGGAACCAGACTCTGGGTTTATTCTCACTGAACCCCTTTAATACAGGAACAAGAATCTGGGTTTATCTGACTGAACCCCTTTAATACAGGAACCAGACTGTGGGTTTATCTGACTGAACCCCTTTGATACAGTAATTAGACTCACGGTTTATCTGACTGAACCCCTTTAATACAGGAACCAGTCTCTGGTTTTATTCTCACTGAACGCCTGTAATAGAGGAACCAGACTCTGTGTTTATCTGACTGAACCCCTTTAATACTGGAAACAGACTCTTGGTTTAACTGACTGAACCCCTATAATACAGCAACCAGACTCTGGGTTTATTCTCACTTAACCCCTTTAAGACCGGAACCAGACTCTGGGTTAATCTAACTGAATGCCATTAATACAGGAACAAGACTCTGGGTTAATCTGACTGAACCCCATTAATACAGGAATCAGACTCTGGGTTTATCTGACAGAACCCCGTTAATACAGGAACAAGACTCTGGATTTATCTGACTGAACCCCTTTAATACAGGAACAAGACTCTGGGTTTATCTGATTGAACCCCTCTAATACAGGAACCAGACTCTGGGTGTATCTGACTGAACCCATTTAATTCAGGAACCAGACTCTGGGTTTATCTGACTAAACCCCTTTAATGCAATAAGCAGACTCTGAGTTTATTCTCACTGAACCCCTTTAATATAGGAACAACTCTCTGGGTTTATCTGACAGAACCCCTTAATACAGGAACCAGACTCTGGGGTAATCTGACTGAACCCCTTTAATTCAGGAACCAGTCTCTGGGTTTATCTGAATGAACCCCTTTAATACAGGAACAATAATCTGGTTTTATCTGACTGAACCCGTTTCATACAGGAACCAGACCCTGGGTTTATCTGACTGAACCCCTTTAATACAGGAACCAGACTCTGGGTTTATTCTCACCGAACCCCTTTAATACAGGAACAAGAATCTGGGTTTATCTGACTGAACCCCTTTAATACAGGAACCAGACTGTGGGTTTATCTGACTGAACCCCTTTGATACAGTAATTAGACTCACGGTTTATCTGACTGAACCCCTTTAATACAGGAACCAGTCTCTGGTTTTATTCTCACTGAACGCCTGTAATAGAGGAACCAGACTCTGTGTTTATCTGACTGAACCCCTTTAATACAGGAACCAGACTCTGGATTTATCTCTCTGAACCCCTTTCATACAGAAACCTGGCTCTGGGTATATCTGACTGAACCTCTTTAATACAGGAACCAGACTGTGGGTTTATTCTCAATGAACCCCTTTAAGACAGGAACCAGGCACTGGGTATATCTGACTGAACCCCTTTAATACAGGAACCAGACTCTGGGTTTATTCTCACTGAACCCCTTTAAGACCGGAACCAGACTCTGGGTTAATACAGGAACAAGACTCTGGGTTAATCTGACTGAACCCCATTAATACAGGAATCAGACTCTGGGTTTATCTGACTGAACCCCTTGAATACAGGAACAAGACTCTGGGTTTATCTGACTGAACCCCGTTAATACAGGAACAAGACTCTGGATTTATCTGACTGAACCCCTTTAATACAGGAACAAGACTCTGGGTTTATCTGATTGAACCCCTCTAATACAGGAACCAGACTCTGGGTGTATCTGACTGAACCCATTTAATTCAGGAACCAGACTCTGGGTTTATCTGACTAAACCCCTTTAATGCAATAAGCAGACTCTGAGTTTATTCTCACTGAACCCCTTTAATACAGGAACAACACTCTGGTTTATCTGACAGAACCCCTTAATACAGGAAACAGACTCTGGGTTTATCTGAATGAACGCCATTAATACAGGAACCAGACTCTGGGTTTATCTGACTGAACCCCTTTAATACAGGAACCAGTCTCTGGGTTTATCTGAATGAACCCCTTTAATACAGGAACCAGACTGTGGCTTTATCTGACTGAACCCCTTTAATACAGGAACAAGACTCTGGGTTTATCTGACTGAACCCCTTTAATACAGGAACAATAATCTGGTTTTATCTGACTGAACCCGTTTCATACAGGAACCAGACCCTGGGTTTATCTGACTGAACCCCTTTAATACAGGAACCAGACTCTGGGGTTATTCTCACTGAACCCCTTTAATACAGGAAGAAGACTCTGAGTTTATCTGACTGAACCCCTTTAATACAGGAACCAGACTGTGGGTTTCTCTGACTGAACCCCTTTAATACAGGAATTAGACTCACGGTTTATCTGACTGAACCCCTTTAATACAGGAACCGGTCTCTGGTTTTATTCTCACTGAACGCCTGTAATAGAGGAACCAGACTCTGGGTTTATCTGACTGAACCCCTTTAATACAGGAACCAGACTCTGGGTTTATCTGTCTGAACCCCTTTAATACAGAAACCAGGCTCTGGGTATATCTGACTGAACACCTTTAATACAGGAACCAGACTCAGGGTTTATTCTCACTGAACCCCTTTTAGACAGGAACCACGCACTGGGAATATCTGACTGAACCCCTTTAATACAGGAACCAGACTCAGGGTTTATTCTCACTGAACCCCTTTAAGACAGGAACCAGACACTGGGTTTATCTGACTGAATCCCATTAATACAAGAACAAGACTCTGGGTTTATCTGACTGAACCCCCTTAATACAGGAATCAGACTCTGGGTTTATCTGACTGAACCCCTTTAATACTGGAAACAGACTCTTGGTTTAACTGACTGAACCCCTATAATACAGCAACCAGTCTCTGGGTTTATTCTCACTTAACCCCTTTAAGACAGGAACCAGTCTCTGGGTTTATCTGACTGAACCCCTTTAATAAAGCAACCAGATTCTGGGTTTATCTGACTGAACGCCTTTAACACAGGAACCAGACTCTGGGTGTATGTGACGAAGCCCCTTTAATGCAGGAACCAAACTCTGGGTTTATCTGTATGAACCCCATTAATACAGAAACCAGGCTCTGGGTATATCTGACTGATTCCTTTCAATACAGGAACCAGACTCTGGGTTTATTCTCACTGAACCCCTTTAAGACAGGAACCAGGCACTGGGTTTATCTGACTGAACCCCATTAATAACGGAATCTGACTCTGGGTTTATCTGCCTGAACCCATTTAATACAGGAACAAGATTCTGGTTTTATCTGACTGAACCCCTTTAATAAGGAACCAGGCTCTGGGTTTATTCTCACTGAACCCCTTTAATACAGGAACCAGACTCTGGGTTTATCTGTCTGAACCCCTTTAATACAGGAACCAGACTCTGGGTTTTTCTGTCTGAACCCCTTTAATGCAGGAACCAGACTCTGGGTTTAACTGTCTGAGCCCCTTTAATACAGGAACCAGGCTCTGGGTATATCTGACTGAACGCCTTTAATACTGGAACCAGACTCTGGGTTTATCTATCTGAACCCCTTTAATACAGGAACCAGGCTCTGGGTATATCTGACTGAACCCCTTTAATACAGGAAGCAGACTCTTGGTTTATTCTCACTGAACCCCTTTAATACAGGTATCAGACTCTGGGTTTATCTGACTGAACCCCTTGAATACAGGAACCAGGCACTGGGTTTATCTGAATGAACCCCGTTAATAAAGGAACAAGACTCTGGGTTTATCTGACTGAACCCCTTTAATACAGGAACAAGATTCTGGTTTTATCTGACTGAACCCCTTTAATAAGGAACCAGGCTCTGGGTTTATTCTCACTGAACCCCTTTAATACAGGAACCAGACTCTGGGTTTATCTGTCTGAACCCCTTTAATACAGGAACCAGACTCTGGGTTTATCTGTCTGAACCCCTTTAATGCAGGAACCAGACTCTGGGTTTAACTGTCTGAGCCCCTTTAATACAGGAACCAGGCTCTGGGTATATCTGACTGAACGCCTTTAATACTGGAACCAGACTCTGGGTTTATCTGTCTGAACCCCTTTAATACAGGAACCAGGCTCTGGGTATATCTGACTGAACCCCTTTAATACAGGAAGCAGACTCTTGGTTTATTCTCACTGAACCCCTTTAATACAGGTATCAGACTCTGGGTTTATCTGACTGAACCCCTTGAATACAGGAACCAGGCACTGGGTTTATCTGAATGAACCCCGTTAATAAAGGAACAAGACTCTGGGTTTATCTGACTGAACCCCTTTAATACAGGAACAAGATTCTGGTTTTATCTGACTGAATGCCTTTAATACAGGAACCAGACTCTGGGTCTATCTGATTAAACCCCTTTAATGCAGGAACCAGACTCTGGATTTATCTGACTGAACCCCTTTAATACAGGAACGGTTCTCAGGGTTTATCTGACTGAACCCCTTTAATACAGGGACTGGTCTCTGGGTTTATCTGTCTGAACCCATTTAATACAAGAACCAGACTCAGGGTTTATCTGACTGAACCCCTTTAATACAGGAACCAGGCTCTGGGTTTATCTGACTGAACCCCTTTAATATAGGAACCAGACTCTGGGTTTTTCTGACTGAACCCCTTTAGTACAGGAACCAGACTCTGGGTTTATCTGACTGAACCCCTTTAATACAGGAATTAGACTCAGGGCTTTTTCTCACTGACACCCTTTAATACAGGAACCAGGCTCTGGGTTTATCTGACTGAACCCCTTTAATACAGGAACCAGACTCTGGGTTTATCTGACTGAACCCCTTTAATACAGGAACCAAACTCTGGGAATATCTGACTGAACCCCTTTTATACAGGAAGCAGACTCTGGGTTTATTCTCACTGAACCTCTTTAATACAGGAACAAGATTCTGGTTTATCTGACTGAACCCCTTTAATACTGGAAACAGACTCTGGGTTTATCTGACTGAACCCCATTATTACAGGAACCAGTCTCTGGGTTTATCTGACTGAACCCCTTTAATACAGGAACAAGATTCTTGTTTTATCTGACTGAACCCCTTTAATACTGGAAACAGACTCTTGGTTTAACTGACTGAACCCCTATAATACAGCAACCAGACTCTGGGTTTATTCTCACTTCACCCCTTTAAGACCGGAACCAGACTCTGGGTTAATCTAACTGAATGCCATTAATACAGGAACAAGACTCTGGGTTAATCTGACTGAACCCCATTAATACAGGAATCAGACTCTGGGTTTATCTGACAGAACCCCGTTAATACAGGAACAAGACTCTGGATTTATCTGACTGAACCCCTTTAATACAGGAACAAGACTCTGGGTTTATCTGATTGAACCCCTCTAATACAGGAACCAGACTCTGGGTGTATCTGACTGAACCCATTTAATTCAGGAACCAGACTCTGGGTTTATCTGACTAAACCCCTTTAATGCAATAAGCAGACTCTGAGTTTATTCTCACTGAACCCCTTTAATACAGGAACAACACTCTGGGTTTATCTGACAGAACCCCTTAATACAGGAACCAGACTCTGGGGTTATCTGACTGAACCCCTTTAATTCAGGAACCAGTCTCTGGGTTTATCTGAATGAACCCCTTTAATACAGGAACCAGACTGTGGCTTTATCTGACTGAACCCCTTTAATACAGGAACAAGACTCTGGGTTTATCTGACTGAACACCTTTAATACAGGAACAATAATCTGGTTTTATCTGACTGAACCCGTTTCATACAGGAACCAGACCCTGGGTTTATCTGACTGAACCCCTTTAATACAGGAACCAGACTCTGGGGTTATTCTCACTGAACCCCTTTAATACAGGAAGAAGACTCTGAGTTTATCTGACTGAACCCCTTTAATACAGGAACCAGACTGTGGGTTTCTCTGACTGAACCCCTTTAATACAGGAATTAGACTCACGGTTTATCTGACTGAACCCCTTTAATACAGGAACCGGTCTCTGGTTTTATTCTCACTGAACGCCTGTAATAGAGGAACCAGACTCTGGGTTTATCTGACTGAACCCCTTTAATACAGGAACCAGACTCTGGGTTTATCTGTCTGAACCCCTTTAATACAGAAACCAGGCTCTGGGTATATCTGACTGAACACCTTTAATACAGGAACCAGACTCAGGGTTTATTCTCACTGAACCCCTTTTAGACAGCCACCACGCACTGGGAATATCTGACTGAACCCCTTTAATACAGGAACCAGACTCAGGGTTTATTCTCACTGAACCCCTTTAAGACAGGAACCAGACACTGGGTTTATCTGACTGAATCCCATTAATACAAGAACAAGACTCTGGGTTTATCTGACTGAACCCCCTTAATACAGGAATCAGACTCTGGGTTTATCTGACTGAACCCCTTTAATAATAGAAACAGACTCTTGGTTTAACTGACTGAACCCCTATAATACAGCAACCAGTCTCTGGGTTTATTCTCAGTTAACCCCTTTAAGACAGGAACCAGTCTCTGGGTTTATCTGACTGAACCCCTTTAATAAAGCAACCAGATTCTGGGTTTATCTGACTGAACGCCTTTAACACAGGAACCAGACTCTGGGTGTATGTGACGAAGCCCCTTTAATGCAGGAACCTAACTCTGGGTTTATCTGTATGAACCCCATTAATACAGAAACCAGGCTCTGGGTATATCTGACTGAACCCCTTCAATACAGGAACCAGACTCTGGGTTTATTCTCACTGAACCCCTTTAAGACAGGAACCAGGCACTGGGTTTATCTGACTGAACCCCATTAATAACGGAATCTGACTCTGGGTTTATCTGACTGAACACCTTGAATACAGGAACCAGACACTGGGTTTATCTGACTGAACCCCGTTAATAACGGAATCTGACTCTGGGTTTATCTGACTGAACACCTTGAATACAGGAACCAGACACTGGGTTTATCTGACTGAACCCCGTTAATACAGGAACAAGACTCTGGGTTTATCTGCCTGAACCCATTTAATACAGGAACAAGATTCTGGTTTTATCTGACTGAACCCCTTTAATAAGGAACCAGGCTCTGGGTTTATTCTCACTGAACCCCTTTAATACAGGAACCAGACTCTGGGTTTATCTGTCTGAACCCCTTTAATACAGGAACCAGACTCTGGGTTTATCTGTCTGAACCCCTTTAATGCAGGAACCAGACTCTGGGTTTAACTGTCTGAGCCCCTTTAATACAGGAACCAGGCTCTGGGTATATCTGACTGAACGCCTTTAATACTGGAACCAGACTCTGGGTTTATCTGTCTGAACCCCTTTAATACAGGAACCAGGCTCTGGGTATATCTGACTGAACCCCTTTAATACAGGAAGCAGACTCTTGGTTTATTCTCACTGAACCCCTTTAATACAGGTATCAGACTCTGGGTTTATCTGACTGAACCCCTTGAATACAGGAACCAGGCACTGGGTTTATCTGAATGAACCCCGTTAATAAAGGAACAAGACTCTGGGTTTATCTGACTGAACCCCTTTAATACAGGAACAAGATTCTGGTTTTATCTGACTGAACGCCTTTAATACAGGAACCAGACTCTGGGTCTATCTGATTAAACCCCTTTAATGCAGGAACCAGACTCTGGATTTATCTGACTGAACCCCTTTAATACAGGAACGGTTCTCAGGGTTTATCTGACTGAACCCCTTTAATACAGGGACTGGTCTCTGGGTTTATCTGTCTGAACCCATTTAATACAAGAACCAGACTCTGGGTTTTTCTGACTGAACCCCTTTAGTACAGGAACCAGACTCTGGGTTTATCTGACTGAACCCCTTTAATACAGGAATTAGACTCAGGGCTTTTTCTCACTGACACCCTTTAATACAGGAACCAGGCTCTGGGTTTATCTGACTGAACCCCTTTAATACAGGAACCAGACTCTGGGTTTATCTGACTGAACCCCTTTAATACAGGAACCAAACTCTGGGAATATCTGACTGAACCCCTTTTATACAGGAAGCAGACTCTGGGTTTATTCTCACTGAACCTCTTTAATACAGGAACAAGATTCTGGTTTATCTGACTGAACCCCTTTAATACTGGAAACAGACTCTGGGTTTATCTGACTGAACCCCATTATTACAGGAACCAGTCTCTGGGTTTATCTGACTGAACCCCTTTAATACAGGAACAAGATTCTTGTTTTATCTGACTGAACCCCTTTAATACTGGAAACAGACTCTTGGTTTAACTGACTGAACCCCTATAATACAGCAACCAGACTCTGGGTTTATTCTCACTTAACCCCTTTAAGACCGGAACCAGACTCTGGGTTAATCTAACTGAATGCCATTAATACAGGAACAAGACTCTGGGTTAATCTGACTGAACCCCATTAATACAGGAATCAGACTCTGGGTTTATCTGACAGAACCCCGTTAATACAGGAACAAGACTCTGGATTTATCTGACTGAACCCCTTTAATACAGGAACAAGACTCTGGGTTTATCTGATTGAACCCCTCTAATACAGGAACCAGACTCTGGGTGTATCTGACTGAACCCATTTAATTCAGGAACCAGACTCTGGGTTTATCTGACTAAACCCATTTAATGCAATAAGCAGACTCTGAGTTTATTCTCACTGAACCCCTTTAATACAGGAACAACACTCTGGGTTTATCTGACAGAACCCCTTAATACAGGAACCAGACTCTGGGGTTATCTGACTGAACCCCTTTAATTCAGGAACCAGTCTCTGGGTTTATCTGAATGAACCCCTTTAATACAGGAACCAGACTGTGGCTTTATCTGACTGAACCCCTTTAATACAGGAACAAGACTCTGGGTTTATCTGACTGAACACCTTTAATACAGGAACAATAATCTGGTTTTATCTGACTGAACCCGTTTCATACAGGAACCAGACCCTGGGTTTATCTGACTGAACCCCTTTAATACAGGAACCAGACTCTGGGGTTATTCTCACTGAACCCCTTTAATACAGGAAGAAGACTCTGAGTTTATCTGACTGAACCCCTTTAATACAGGAACCAGACTGTGGGTTTCTCTGACTGAACCCCTTTAATACAGGAATTAGACTCACGGTTTATCTGACTGAACCCCTTTAATACAGGAACCGGTCTCTGGTTTTATTCTCACTGAACGCCTGTAATAGAGGAACCAGACTCTGGGTTTATCTGACTGAACCCCTTTAATACAGGAACCAGACTCTGGGTTTATCTGTCTGAACCCCTTTAATACAGAAACCAGGCTCTGGGTATATCTGACAGAACACCTTTAATACAGGAACCAGACTCAGGGTTTATTCTCACTGAATCCCTTTTAGACAGGAACCACGCACTGGGAATATCTGACTGAACCCCTTTAATACAGGAACCAGACTCAGGGTTTATTCTCACTGAACCCCTTTAAGACAGGAACCAGACACTGGGTTTATCTGACTGAATCCCATTAATACAAGAACAAGACTCTGGGTTTATCTGACTGAACCCCCTTAATACAGGAATCAGACTCTGGGTTTATCTGAATGAACCCCTTGAATACAGGAACCAGACACTGGGTTTATCTGACTGAACCCCATTAATACCGGAACAAGACTCTGGGTTTATCTGACTGAACCCCTTTAATACAGGAACAAGGTTCTTGTTTTATCTGACTGAACCCCTTTAATACTGGAAACAGACTCTTGGTTTAACTGACTGAACCCCTATAATACAGCAACCAGTCTCTGGGTTTATTCTCACTTAACCCCTTTAAGACAGGAACCAGTCTCTGGGTTTATCTGACTGAACCCCTTTAATAAAGCAACCAGATTCTGGGTTTATCTGACTGAACCCCTTTAACACAGGAACCAGACTCTGGGTGTATGTGACTGAACCCCATTAATACCGGAATCTGACTCTGGGTTTATCTGACTGAACCCCTTGAATACAGGAACCAGACACTGGGTTTATCTGACTGAACCCCGTTAATACAGGAACAAGACTCTGGGTTTATCTGCCTGAACCCATTTAATACAGGAACAAGATTCTGGTTTTATCTGACTGAACCCCTTTAATAAGGAACCAGGCTCTGGGTTTATTCTCACTGAACCCCTTTAATACAGGAACCAGACTCTGGGTTTATCTGTCTGAACCCCTTTAATACAGGATCCAGACTCTGGGTTTATCTGTCTGAACCCCTTTAATGCAGGAACCAGACTCTGGGTTTATCTGTCTGAGCCCCTTTACTACAGGAACCAGGCTCTGGGTATATCTGACTGAACCCCTTTAATACTGGAACCAGAATCTGGGTTTATCTGTCTGAACCCCTTTAATACAGGAACCAGGCTCTGGGTATATCTGACTGAACCCCTTTAATACAGGAAGCAGACTCTTGGTTTATTCTCACTGAACCCCTTTAATACAGGAATCAGACTCTGGGTTTATCTGACTGAACCCCTTGAATACAGGAACCAGGCACTGGGTTTATCTGAATGAACCCCGTTAATAAAGGAACAAGACTCTGGGTTTATCTGTCTGAACCCCTTTATTACAGGAACAAGATTCTGGTTTTATCTGACTGAACCCCTTTAATACTGGAAACAGACTCTGGGTTTATCTGACTGAACCCCTTTAATACAGGAACCAGACTCTGGGTTTATTCTCACTGAACCCCTATAATACAGGAACAAGATGCTGGTTTTATCTGACTGAACCCCTTTAATACTGGAAACAGACTCTTGGTTTATCTGACTGAACCCCTTTAATTCAGGAACCAGTCGCTGGGTTTATCTGACTGAACCCCTTTAATACAGGAACCAGACTCTGGATTTATCTGACTGAACGCCTTTAATACAGGAACCAGACTCTGGGTCTATCTGATTAAACCCCTTTAATGCAGGAACCAGACTCTGGATTTATCTGACTGAACCCCTTAAATACAGGAACTGGTCTCTGGGTTAATCTGTCTGAACCCATTTAATACAAGAACCAGACTCAGGGTTTATCTGACTGAACCCCTTTAGTACAGGAACCAGGCTCTGGGTTTATCTGACTGAACCCCTTTAATATAGGAACCAGACTCTGGGTTTTTCTGACTGAACCCCTTTAGTACAGGAACCAGACTCTGGGTTTATCTGACTGAACCCCTTTAATACAGGAATTAGACTCAGGGCTTTTTCTCACTGACACCCTTTAATACAGGAACCAGGCTCTGGGTTTATCTGACTGAACCCCTTTAATACAGGAACCAGACTCTGGGTTTATCTGACTGAACCCCTTTAATACAGGAACCAAACTCTGGGAATATCTGACTGAACCCCTTTTATACATGAAGCAGACTCTGGGTTTATTCTCACTGAACCTCTTTAATACAGGAACAAGATTCTGGTTTTATCTGACTGAACCCCTTTAATACTGGAAACAGGCTCTGGGTTTATCTGACTGAACCCCATTATTACAGGAACCAGTCTCTGGGTTTATCTGACTGAACCCCTTTAATACAGGAACCAGACTCTGGATTTAACTGACTGAACGCCTTTAATACAGGAACCAGACTCAGGGTCAATCTGACTAAGCCCCTTTAATGCAGGAACCAGACTCTGAATTTATCTGACTGAACCCCTTTAATACAGGAACGGTTCTCAGGGTTTATCTGACTGAACCCCTTTAATATAGGAACGAGACTCGTAGTTTTTCTGACTGAACGCTTTAATACAGGAACCAGACTCTGGGTTTATCTGACTGAACCCCTTTAATATAGGAACCAGATTCTGGGTTTATCTGACTGAACCCCTTTAAAACAGGAACCAGACTCTGGGTTTATCTGACTGAACCCCTTTAATACAGGAATTAGACTCAGGGTTATTTCTCACTGACACCCTTTAATACAGGAACCAGGCTCTGGGTTTATCTGACTGAACCCCTTTAATACAGGAACCAGACTCTGGGTTTCTCTGAGTGAACCCCTTTAATACAGGAACCAAACTCTGGGAATATCTGACTGAACCCCTTAAATACAGGAACTGGTCTCTGGGTTTATCTGAATGAACCCCTTTAATACAGGATCCAGGCGCTGGGTTTATCTGACGGAACCCCGTTAATACAGGAACCAGACTCTGGGTATATCTGACTGAACCCCTTTTATACAGGAAGCAGACTCTGGGTTTATCTGACTGAGCACCTTTAATACAGGAACCAGACTCTGGGTTTATCTGACTGAACCCCTTTAATACAGGGACTGGTCTCTGGGTTTATCTGTCTGAACCCATTTAATACAGGAACCAGACTCAGGGTTTATCTGACTGAACCCCTTTAATACAGGAACCAGGATCTGGGTTTATCTGACTGAACCCCTTTAATACAGGAACCAGACTCTTGTTATATCTGACTGAATCCCTTTAATACAGGAACCAGACTCTGGGTTTATCTGACTGAACCCCTTTAATATAGGAACCAGGCTCTGGGTTTATCTGACTGAACCCCTTTAATGCAGGAAACAGACTCTGGGTTTATCTGACTGAACCCCTTTAATACAGGAACAGGTCTCTGGGTTTATCTGACTGAACCCCTTTAATATAGGAACTTGACTCTAGGTTTATCTGACTGAACCCCTTTAATACAGGAACCAGGCTCTGGGTTTATCTGACTGAACCACTTTAATACAGGAACCAGGCTCTGGGTTTATCTGACTGAACCCCTTTATACAGGAATAAGACTCTGGGTTTATTCTCACCGAAACCCTTTAACACAGGAACCAGGCTCTGGGTTTATGTGACTGAACCCTTTTAATACAGGAACCAGGCTCTTGGTTTATCTGACTGAACCCCTTTATTACAGGAACCAGACTCTGGGTTTATCTGACTGAACCCCTTTAATACAGGAACCAGGCTCTGGGTTTATCTGACTGAACCACTTTAATACAGGAATTAGACTCTGGGTTTATCTGACTGAACCCCTTTAATAGAGGAACCAGGCTCTGGGTTTATCTGACTGAACCACTTTAATACAGGAATTAGACTCTGGGTTTATTCTCACTGAAACCCTTTAATACTGCAACCAGTCCCTGGGTTTATCTGACTGAACCCCTTTAATACAGGAAGCAGACTCTGGGTATATCTGACTGATCCCCTTGAATACAGGAACCAGACTCTGGGTTTATCTGACTGAATCCCTTTAATACAGGAACAAGACTCTGGGTTTATCTGTCTGCGGCCCTTTAATACAGGAACCAGACTCTGGGTTTATCTGACTGAACCCCTTTAATACAGGAACCAGACTCTGGGTTTATTCTCACTGAACCCCTTTAATACAGGAACAAGACTCTGGGTTTATCTGAATGAACCCCTTTAATACAGGAACCAGACTGTGGCGTTATCTGACTGCACCCCTTTAATAGAGGATTTAGACTCTGGGATTATCCGACTGAACCCCTTGAATACAGGAACCAGACACTGGGTTTATCTGACGCAACCCCTTTAATACAGGAACAAGACTCTGGGTTTATCTGTCTGAACCCCTTTCATACAGTAACGAGACTCTGGGTTTATCTGACTGAACCCCTTTAATACAGGAACCAGACTCTGGGTTTATTCTCACTGAACCCCTTTAATACAGGAACAAGACTCTGGGTTTATCTGACTGAAACCCTTTAATACAGGAACCAGACTGTGGGTTTGTCTGACTGAACCCCTTTGATACAGTAATTAGACTCACGGTTTATCTGACTGAACCCCTTTAATACAGGAACCAGTCTCTGTTTTTATCTGACTGAAACCCTTTAATACTGGAAACAGACTCTGGGTTTATCTGACTGAACCCCTTTATTACAGGAACCAGACTCTGGGTTTATTCTCACTGAACCCCTTTAATACAGGAACAAGATTCTGGTTTTATCTGACTGAACCCCTTTAATACTGGAAACAGACTCTGGGTTTATCTGACTGAACCCCTTTAATACAGGAACCAGTCTCTCGGTTTATCTGACTGAACCCCTTTAATACTGGAACCAGACTCTGGATTTATCTGACTGAACGCCTTTAATACAGGAACAAGACTCTGGGTCTATCTGTCTAAACCCCTTTAATGCAGGAACCAGACTCTAGATTTATCTGACTGAACCCCTTTAATACAGGAACGGTTCTCAGGGTTTATCTGACTGAACCCCTTTAATACAGGGACTGGTCTCTGGGTTTATCTGTCTGAACCCATTTAATACAAGAACCAGACTCAGGGTTTATCTGACTGAACCCCTTTAATACAGGAACCAGGCTCTGGGTTTATCTGACTGAACCCCTTTAATATAGGAACCAGACTCTGGGTTTTTCTGACTGAACCCCTTTAGTACAGGAACCAGACTCTGGGTTTATCTGACTGCACCCCTTTAATACAGGAATTAGACTCAGGGCTTTTTCTCACTGACACCCTTTAATACAGGAACCAGGCTCTGGGTTTATCTGACTGAACCCCTTTAATACAGGAACAAGATTCTGGTTTCATCTGACTGAACCCCTTTAATACTGGAAACAGACTCTAGGTTTATCTGACTGAACCCCATTATTACAGGAACCAGTCTCTGGGTTTATCTGAATGAACCCCTTTAATACAGGAACCAGACTCTGGATTTTTCCGACTGAATGCCTTTAATACAGGAACCAGACTCAGGGTCTATCTGACTAAGCCCCTTTAATGCAGGAACCAGACTCTGGATTTATCTCACTGAACCCCTTTAATACAGGAACGGTTCTCAGGGTTTATCTGACTGAACCCCTTTAATATAGGAACGAGACTCGTAGTTTTTCTGACTGAACGCTTTAATACAGGAATCAGACTCTGGGTTTATCTGACTGAACCCCTTTAATATAGGAACCAGACTCTGGGTTTATCTGACTGAACCCCTTTAGTACAGGAACCAGACTCTGGGTTTATCTGACTGAACCCCTTTAATACAGGAATTAGACTCAGGGTTTTTTCTCACTGACACCCTTTAGTACAGGAACCAGGGTCTGGGTTTATCTGACTGAACCCCTTTAATACAGGAACCAGACTGTGGGTTTGTCTGACTGAACCCCTTTGATACAGTAATGAGACTCACGGTTTATCTGACTGAACCCCTTTAATACAGGAACCAGTCTCTGTTTTTATCTGACTGAAACCCTTTTATACTGGAAACAGACTCTGGGTTTATCTGACTGAACCCCTTTAATACAGGAACCAGACTCTGGGTTTATTCTCACTGAACCCCTTTAATACAGGAACAAGATTCTGGTTTTATCTGACTGAACCACTTTAATACTGGAAACAGACTCTGGGTTTATCTGACTGAACCCCTTTAATACAGGAACCAGTCTCTGGGTTTATCTGACTGAACCCCTTTAATACTGGAACCAGACTCTGGATTTATCTGACTGAACGCCTTTAATACAGGAACCAGACTCTGGGTCTATCTGACTAAACCCCTTCAATACAGGAACCAGGCTCTGGGTCTATCTGACTGAACCCCTTTAATACAGGAACGGTTCTCAGGGTTTATCTGACTGAACCCCTTTAATACAGGGACTGGTCTCTGGGTTTATCTGTCTGAACCCATTTAATACAAGAACCAGACTCAGGGTTTATCTGACTGAACCCCTTTAATACAGGAACCAGGCTCTGGGTTTATCTGACTGAACCCCTTTAATATAGGAACCAGACTCTGGGTTTTTCTGACTGAACACCTTTAGTACAGGAACCAGACTCTGGGTTTATCTGACTGCACCCCTTTAATACAGGAATTAGACTCAGGGCTTTTTCTCACTGACACCCTTTAATACAGGAACCAGGCTCTGGGTTTATCTGACTGAACCCCTTTAATACAGGAACCAGACTCTGGGTTTATCTGACTGAACCCCTTTAATACAGGAACCAAACTCTGGGAATATCTGACTGAACCCCTTTTATACAGGAAGCAGACTCTGGGTTTATTCTCACTGAACCCCTTTAATACAGGAACAAGATTCTGGTTTCATCTGACTGAACCCCTTTAATACTGGAAACAGACTCTAGGTTTATCTGACTGAACCCCATTATTACAGGAACCAGTCTCTGGGTTTATCTGAATGAACCCCTTTAATACAGGAACCAGACTCTGGATTTTTCCGACTGAATGCCTTTAATACAGGAACCAGACTCAGGGTCTATCTGACTAAGCCCCTTTAATGCAGGAACCAGACTCTGGATTTATCTCACTGAACCCCTTTAATACAGGAACGGTTCTCAGGGTTTATCTGACTGAACCCCTTTAATATAGGAACGAGACTCGTAGTTTTTCTGACTGAACGCTTTAATACAGGAATCAGACTCTGGGTTTATCTGACTGAACCCCTTTAATATAGGAACCAGACTCTGGGTTTATCTGACTGAACCCCTTTAGTACAGGAACCAGACTCTGGGTTTATCTGACTGAACCCCTTTAATACAGGAATTAGACTCAGGGTTTTTTCTCACTGACACCCTTTAGTACAGGAACCAGGGTCTGGGTTTATCTGACTGAACCCCTTTAATACAGGAACCAGACTGTGGGTTTGTCTGACTGAACCCCTTTGATACAGTAATGAGACTCACGGTTTATCTGACTGAACCCCTTTAATACAGGAACCAGTCTCTGTTTTTATCTGACTGAAACCCTTTTATACTGGAAACAGACTCTGGGTTTATCTGACTGAACCCCTTTAATACAGGAACCAGACTCTGGGTTTATTCTCACTGAACCCCTTTAATACAGGAACAAGATTCTGGTTTTATCTGACTGAACCCCTTTAATACTGGAAACAGACTCTGGGTTTATCTGACTGAACCCCTTTAATACAGGAACCAGTCTCTGGGTTTATCTGACTGAACCCCTTTAATACTGGAACCAGACTCTGGATTTATCTGACTGAACGCCTTTAATACAGGAACCAGACTCTGGGTCTATCTGACTAAACCCCTTCAATGCAGGAACCAGACTCTGGATTTATCTGACTGAACTCCTTTAATACAGGAACGGTTCTCAGGGTTAATCTGACTGAACCCCTTTAATACAGGGACTGGTCTCTGGGTTTATCTGTCTGAACCCATTTAATACAAGAACCAGACTCAGGGTTTATCTGACTGAACCCCTTTAATACAGGAACCAGGCTCTGGGTTTATCTGACTGAACCCCTTTAATATAGGAACCAGACTCTGGGTTTTTCTGACTGAACCCCTTTAGTACAGGAACCAGACTCTGGGTTTATCTGACTGAACCCCTTTAATACAGGAATTAGACTCAGGGCTTTTTCTCACTGACACCCTTTAATACAGGAACCAGGCTCTGGGTTTATCTGACTGAACCCCTTTAATACAGGAACCAGACTCTGGGTTTATCTGACTGAACCCCTTTAATACAGGAACCAAACTCTGGGAATATCTGACTGAACCCCTTTTATACAGGAAGCAGACTCTGGGTTTATTCTCACTGAACCCCTTTAATACAGGAACAAGATTCTGGTTTCATCTGACTGAACCCCTTTAATACTGGAAACAGACTCTGGGTTTATCTGACTGAACCCCATTTTACAGGAACCAGTCTCTGGGTTTATCTGAATGAACCCCTTTAATACAGGAACCAGACTCTGGATTTTTCCGACTGAATGCCTTTAATACAGGAACCAGACTCAGGGTCTATCTGACTAAGCCCCTTTAATGCAGGAACCAGACTCTGGATTTATCTCACTGAACCCCTTTAATACAGGAACGGTTCTCAGGGTTTATCTGACTGAACCCCTTTAATATAGGAACGAGACTCGTAGTTTTTCTGACTGAACGCTTTAATACAGGAATCAAACTCTGGGTTTATCTGACTGAACCCCTTTAATATAGGAACCAGACTCTGGGTTTATCTGACTGAACCCCTTTAGTACAGGAACCAGATTCTGGGTTTATCTGACTGAACCCCTTTAATACTGGAATTAGACTCAGGGTTTTTTCTCACTGACACCCTTTAGTACAGGAACCAGGGTCTGGGTTTATCTGACTGAACACCTTTAATACAGGAACCAGACTCTGGGTTTATCTGACTGAACCCCTTTAATACAGGAACCAAATTCTGGGAATATCTGACTGAACCCCTTAAATACAGGAACTGGTCTCTGGGTTTATCTGAATGAACCCCTTTAATACAGGATCCAGGCGCTGGGTTTATCTGACGGAACCCCGTTAATACAGGAACCAGACTCTGGGTATATCTGACTGAACCCCTTTTATACAGGAAGCAGACTCTGGGTTTATCTGACTGAACACCTTTAATACAGGAACGAGACTCTGGGTTTATCTGACTGAACCTCTTTAATACAGGGACTGGTCTCTGGGTTTATCTGTCTGAACCCATTTAACACAGGAAAGAGACTCAGGGTTTATCTGACTGAACCCCTTTAATACAGGAACCAGGCTCTGGGTTTATCTGACTGAACCCCTTTAATACAGAACCAGGCTCTGGTTAAATCTGACAGAACCCCTTTAATACAGGATCCAGACTCTGGGTTTATCTGACTGAACCCCTTTAATATAGGAACCAGGCTCTGGGTTTATCTGACTGAACCACTTTAATACAGGAAACAGACTCTGGGTTTATCTGACTGAACCCCTTTAATACAGGAACAGGTCTCTGGGTTTATCTGACTGAACCCCTTTAATATAGGAACCAGACTTTGGGTTTATCTGACTGAACCCCTTTAATACAGGAACCAGGCTCTGGGTTTATCTGACTGAACCACTTTAATACAGGAATTAGACTCTGGGTTTATCTGACTGAACCCCTTTATACAGGAATTAAACTCTGGGTTTATTCTCACTGAAACCCTTTAACACAGGAACCAGGCTCTGGGTTTATGTGACTGAACCCCTTTAATACAGGAACCAGTCTCTGGTTTTATTCTCACTGAACGCCTGTAATAGAGGAACCAGACTCTGGGTTTATCTGACTAAACCCCTTTAATACAGGAACCAGACTCTGGGTTTATCTGTCTGAACCTCTTTAATACAGAAACCTGGCTCTGGGTATATCTGACTGAACCTCTTTAATACAGGAACCTGACTGTGGGTTTATTCTCAATGAACCCCTTTAAGACAGGAACCAGGCACTGGGTATATCTGACTGAACCCCTTTAATACAGGAACCAGACTCTGGGTTTATCTGACTGAACCCCTTTAATACAGGAATTAGACTCAGGGTTTTTTCTCACTGACACCCTTTAATACAGAAACCAGGCTCTGGGTTTATCTGACTGAACCCCTTTAATACAGGAACCTGACTCTGGGTTTATCTGACTGAACCCCTTTTATACAGGAACCAACCTCTGGGAATATCTGACTGAACCCCTTTTATACAGGAACCAGACTCTGGGTTTATTCTCACTGAACCCCTTTAATACAGGAACAAGATTCTGGTTTTATCTGACTGAACCCCTTTAATACTGGAAACAGACTCTGGGTTTATCTGACTGAACCCCATTATTACAGGAACCAGTCTCTGGGTTTATCTGACTGAACCCCTTTCATATAGGAACAAGATTCTTGTTTTATCTGACTGAACCCCTTTAATACTGGAAACAGACTCTTGGTTTAACTGACTGAACCCCTATAATACAGCAACCAGACTCTGGGTTTATTCTCACTTAACCCCTTTAAGACAGGAACCAGTCTCTGGGTTTATCTGACTGAACCCCTTTAATACAGGAACCAGATTCTGGGTTTATCTGACTGAACGCCTTTAACACAGGAACCAGACTCTGGGTGTATCTGACGAAGCCCCTTTAATGCAGGAACCTAACTCTGGGTTTATCTGTATGAACCCCATTAATACAGAAACCAGGCTCTGGGTATATCTGACTGAACCCCTTCAATACAGGAACCAGACAGTGGGTTTATTCTCACTGAACCCCTTTAAGACAGGAACCAGGCACTGGGTTTATCTGACTGAACCCCATTAATACCGGAATCTGACTCTGGGTTTATCTGACTGAACCCCGTTAATACAGGAACAAGACTCTGGGTTTATCTGGCTGAACCCCTTTAATACAGGAACAAGATTCTGGTTTTATCTGACTGAACCCCTTTAATAAGGAACCAGGCTCTGGGTTTATTCTCACTGAATCCCTTTAATACTGGAACCAGACTCTGGGTTTATCTGTCTGAACCCCTTTAATACAGGAACCAGACTCTGGGTTGATCTGTCTGAACCCCTTTAATGCAGGAACCAGACTCTGGGTTTATCTGTCTGAGCCCCTTTAATACAGGAACCAGGCTCTGGGTATATCTGACTGAACCCCTTTAATACTGGAACCAGAATCTGGGTTCATCTGTCTGAACCCCGTTAATACGGGAACCAGGCTCTGGGTATATCTGACTGAACCCCTTTAATACAGGAAGCAGACTCTTGGTTTATTCACACTGAACCCCTTTAATACAGGTGTCAGACTCTGGGTTTATCTGACTGAACCCCTTGAATACAGGAACCAGACACTGGGTTTATCTGAATGAACCCCGTTAATAAAGGAACAAGACTCTGGGTTTATCTGTCTGAACCCCTTTAATACAGGAACAATATTCTGGTTTTATCTGACTGAACCCCTTTAATACTGGAAACAGACTCTGGGTTTATCTGACTGAACCCCTTTAATACAGGAACCAGTCTCTGGGTTTATCTGACTGAACCCCTTTAATACAGGAACCAGACTCTGGATTTATCTGACTGAACGCCTTTAATACAGGAACCAGACTCTGGGTCTATCTGACTAAACCCCTTTAATGCAGGAACCAGACTCTGGATTTATCTGACTGAACCCCTTTAATACAGGAACGGTTCTCAGGGTTTATCTGACTGAACCCCTTTAATACAGGGACTGGTCTCTGGGTTTATCTGTCTGAACCCATTTAATACAAGAACCATACTCAGGGTTTATCTGACTGAACCCCTTTAATACAGGAACCAGGCTCTGGGTTTATCTGACTGAACCCCTTTAATATAGGAACCAGACTCTGGGTTTTTCTGACTGAACCCCTTTAGTACAGGAACCAGACTCTAGGTTTATCTGAATGAACCTCTTTAATACAGGAATTAGACTCAGGGTTTATCTGACTGAACCCCTTTAATACAGGAACCAAACTCTGGGTTTATCTGACTGAACCCCTTTAATACAGGAACCAAACTCTGGAAATATCTGACTGAACCCCTTTTATACAGGCAGCAGACTCTGGGTTTATTCTCACTGAACCCCTTTAATACAGGAACAAGATTCTGGTTTTATCTGACTGAACCCCTTTAATACTGGAAACAGACTCTGGGTTTATCTGACTGAACCCCAGTATTACAGGAACCAGTCTCTGGGTTTATCTGACTGAACACCTTTAATACAGGAACCAGATTCTGGATTTATCTGACTGAACGCCTTTAATACAGGAACCAGACTCAGGGTCTATCTGACTAAGCCCCTTTAATGCAGGAACCAGACTCTGGATTTATCTGACTGAACCCCTTTAATACAGGAACGGTTCTCAGGGTTTATCTGACTGAACCCCTTTAATATAGGAACCAGACTCGGAGTTTTTCTGACTGAACGCTTTAATACAGGAACCAGACTCTGGGTTTATCTGACTGAACCCCTTTAATATAGGAACCAGACTCTGGGTTTATCTGACTGAACCCCTTGAGTACAGGAACCAGGCTCTGGGTTTATCTGACTGAACCCCTTTAATACAGGAATTAGACTCAGGGTTTTTTCTCACTGACACCCTTTAATACAGGAACCAGGCTCTGGGTTTATCTGACTGAACCACTTTAATACAGGAACCAAACTCTGGGAATATCTGACTGAACCCCTTTAATACAGGAACTGGTCTCTGGGTTTATCTGAATGAACCCCTTTAATACAGGATCCAGGCGCTGGGTTTATCTGACTGAACCCCGTTAATACAGGAACCAGACTCTGGATATATCTGACTGAACCCCTTTTATACAGGAATTAGACTCTGGGTTTATCTGACTGAACCCCTTTTATACAGGATTTAGACTCTGGGTTTATTCTCACTGAAACCCTTTAACACAGGAACCAGGCTCTGGGTTTATGTGACTGAACCCCTTTAATACAGGAACCAGGCTCTTGGTTTATCTGACTGAACCCCTTTATTACAGGAACCAGACTCTGGGTTTATCTGACTGAACCCTTTTAATACAGGAACCAGGCTCTGGGTTTATCTGACTGAACCACTTTAATACAGGAATTAGACTCTGGGTTTATCTGACTGAACCCCTTTTATACAGGAATTAGACTCTGGGTTTATCTGACTGAAGCCCTTTTATACAGGAATTAGACTCTGGGTTTATTCTCACTGAAACCCTTTAATACTGGAACCAGTCTCTGGGTTTATCTGACTGAACCCCTTTAATACAGGAACCAGACTCTGGGTATATCTGACTGATCCCCTTTAATACAGGAACCAGACTCTGGGTTTATCTGACTGAACCCCTTTGATACAGGAACCAGACACTGGGTTTATCTGACTGAACCCCTTTAATACAGGAACCAGACACTGGGTTTATCTGACTGAACCCCTTTAATACAGGAACGAGACTCTGGGTTTATCTGACTGAACCCCTTTAATACAGGAACCAGACTCTGGGCTTATCTGTCTGAACCCCTTTAATATAGGAACCAGACTCTGGTTTTATCTGACTGAACCCCTTTAATACAGGAACAGGTCTCTGGGTTTATCTGGCTGAACCCCATTAATATATGAACCAGACTCTGAGTATATCTGACTGAACCCCTTTAATAATGGAACCTTTTAATACAGGAACCAGGCTCTGGGTCTATCTGTCTGAACCCCTTTAATACAGGAACCAGATTCTGAGTTTATCTGACTTAACCCCTTTAATACAGGAACCAGGCTCTGGTTTTATCTGACTGAACCCCTTTAATACAGGAACCGGTCTCTGGGTTTATCTGACTGAACTCCATTAATACAGGAACAAGACTCTGGGTACATCTGACTGAACCCCTTTAATACAGGAACCAGACTCTGTGTTTATCTGACTGAACCCCAGTATTACAGGAACCAGTCTCTGGGTTTATCTGACTGAACGCCTTTAATACAGGAACCAGACTCTGGATTTATCTGACTGAACGCCTTTAATACAGGAACCAGACTCATGGTCTATCTGACTAAGCCCCTTTAATGCAGGAACCAGACTCTGGATTTATCTGACTGAACCCCTTTAATACAGGAACGGTTCTCAGGGTTTATCTGACTGAACCCCTTTAATATGGGAACCAGACTCGGAGTTTTTCTGACTGAACACTTTAATACAGGAATCAGACTCTGGGTTTATCTGACTGAACCCCTTTAATATAGGAACCAGACTCTGGGTTTATCTGACTGAACCCCTTGAGTACAGGAACCAGGCTCTGGGTTTATCTGACTGAACCCCTTTAATACAGGAATTAGACTCAGGGTTTTTTCTCACTGACACCCTTTAATACAGGAACCAGGCTCTGGGTTTATCTGACTGAACCCCTTTAATACTGGACCCAGACTCTGGGTTTATCTGACTGAACCACTTTAATACAGGAACCAAACTCTGGGAATATCTGACTGAACCCCTTTAATACAGGAACTGGTCTCTGGGTTTATCTGAATGAACCCCTTTAATACAGGATCCAGGCGCTGGGTTTATCTGACTGAACCCCGTTAATACAGGAACCAGACTCTGGATATATCTGACTGAACCCCTTTTATACAGGAATTAGACTCTGGGTTTATCTGTCTGAACCCCTTTTATACAGGATTTAGACTCTGGGTTTATTCTCACTGAAACCCTTTAACACAGGAACCAGGCTCTGGGTTTATGTGACTGAACCCCTTTAATACAGGAACCAGGCTCTTGGTTTATCTGACTGAACCCCTTTATTACAGGAACCAGACTCTGGGTTTATCTGACTGAACCCTTTTAATACAGGAACCAGGCTCTGGGTTTATCTGACTGAACCACTTTAATACAGGAATTAGACTCTGGGTTTATCTGACTGAACCCCTTTTATACAGGAATTAGACTCTGGGTTTATCTGACTGAAGCCCTTTTATACAGGAATTAGACTCTGGGTTTATTCTCACTGAAACCCTTTAATACTGGAACCAGTCTCTGGGTTTATCTGACTGAACCCCTTTAATACAGGAACCAGACTCTGGGTATATCTGACTGATCCCCTTTAATACAGGAACCAGACTCTGGGTTTATCTGACTGAACCCCTTTGATACAGGAACCAGACACTGGGTTTATCTGACTGAACCCCTTTAATACAGGAACGAGACTCTGGGTTTATCTGACTGAACCCCTTTAATACAGGAACCAGACTCTGGGCTTATCTGTCTGAACCCCTTTAATATAGGAACCAGACTCTGGTTTTATCTGACTGAACCCCTTTAATACAGGAACAGGTCTCTGGGTTTATCTGGCTGAACCCCATTAATATATGAACCAGACTCTGAGTATATCTGACTGAACCCCTTTAATAATGGAACCTTTTAATACAGGAACCAGGCTCTGGGTCTATCTGTCTGAACCCCTTTAATACAGGAACCAGATTCTGAGTTTATCTGACTTAACCCCTTTAATACAGGAACCAGGCTCTGGTTTTATCTAACTGAACCCCTTTAATACAGGAACCGGTCTCTGGGTTTATCTGACTGAACTCCATTAATACAGGAACAAGACTCTGGGTACATCTGACTGAACCCCTTTAATACAGGAACCAGACTCTGGGTTTATCTGACTGAACCCCTTTAATACAGGAACCAGACTCTGGGTATATCTGACTGAACCCCTTTAATACAGGAACCAGACTCTGGGTTTATCTGACTGAACCCCTTTAATACAGGAACCAGACTCTGGCTTTATCTGACTGAACCCCTTTAATACAGGAACCAGACTCTGGCTTTATCTGACTGAACCCCTTTAATACAGGAACCAGACTCTGGGTATATCTGACTGAACCCCTTTAATACAGGAACCAGACTCTGGGTTTATCTTACTGAACCCCTTTAATACAGGAACCAGACTCTGGGTCTATCTGACTGAACTCTCTGTTTTTATCTGTGATTTATCCACCCGCTCTTGGTTGCTACAGGAGGGGGTTTTCAGTCCCGAGTCACTGTGGGATTGTTTATTTGGTATATAATTTAGCTGAAAGCCACATATCTCTGGCTGCTCGGATATTTCAGTCTTTGCTGCGGTTTTCTCACTGCAGCGGGTGTTTTTCCTGGTTTATTCGGTGGAGCGGCTGCGCCCAGAAAGAGAGAATGAAACAAACGAGTTAAGTGGTTAAAGGGAGGGACTGAACGCTCTGTAGTTTTACGTTGTCTCAATTGAGAAAGTCACTGAGTCTTTGTCTGTTATACACTTGCTATTGGCCGATGTATAAACCCAGTGTCCAATCCCCAATCAGAATGGAATGACGACTGAACCGCCTCTTTTGCTGTGATTGGATAATTCATTTGCTGTTGTTTGTGCCAAGAAATAACCCGAGGGAGGTTCCCGCCCACTGGAGCTGGAACCACCTAATGACGTCAACAGCAGCCTGGACTGTCCCATTGTCACAGTGAGTTAGGGGGGGGAGTGATGAATAATGACCCAGCCTCTGTCAGGAAAAGACGGGGTAAAAGCTGCTTTTATCCTGTGCGGTTTCGATTGTATCTAAAATCCCGGTGCCGGCTCCCGGGGAACTGTTCACTTCAGCCCCGGGGGGAGAGGGAGGAGAGTCTAAGAATGATCCCCCCCCCCTGTCTGAATGGAGCCGGACACAGGCCCCGCCTCTTTCCCATTCGGCCCGGTGGATGTGTCTCTCCTGTTGTCCCCCTGTCCCCGGCTCTGAGCGGATCCCTCTCTCGGGGAATGGATGGAAAGGAGCTGCAGGTCCTGTCAGTGTCTCACACCCGGGGGGAGGGAGGGGGATCCGGGGGGGGGGGACTTTCCTTTATTTTCACCGGGATTTAACTCTTTATCCGGGGGGGGGGGGGGGGGGAAATGGATGGAAAAGGAGCTGCGGGTCCCTCAGTGAAAACCGGAGCGGGGCCCGGGAGTGGGAGCGGGGACCGGGAGGGGGGAGCGGGGACCGGGAGTGGGAGCGGGGACCGGGAGTGGGGAGCGGGGCCCGGGAGTGGGGAGCGGGGCCCGGGAGTGGGGAGCGGGGCCCGGGAGTGGGGAGCGGGGCCCGGGAGTGGGGAGCGGGGACCGGGAGTGGGAGCGGGGACCGGGAGTGGGGAGCGGGGACCAGGACCGGGAGTGGGGAGCGGGGACCGGGAGTGGGAGCGGGGACCGGGAGTGGGAGCGGGGACCGGGCGGTTCCTCCTGCTGATACCGGATTAAACTGTCAGGTTTGGAGCGGGAACAGGATCAGCAAAAAAACGACATCGAGAGAAAATGGCCGCAGTAAACGTGGAGATTCTGATTGACAGGGCGTCCCGGCAGCTGATTGGATCTGGTTTGTGTTGGGCGTGGTGAACGCTGATTGACAGGGCGACGTAGCAGCTGACTGGATCCTGATTTGTGTTGGGCGGGGTGAGCGCTGATTGACAGGGCGATCCGGCAGCTTTTTGTCTCTGGTTTCGCTCCTGTGGGTGGGTGGGTGGATGGATGACGTCATCTGTTTGAGTCTGTTAAATTGGAAAATTCTGGAAACACTGAGCAGATCAGGAGGGAAACAGTTAATGATTCCAGTTTAATGGTGGTGCTTTCAGAGCTGTTCCGTTTTCAGTTTAAACTTGCAGCATCTGCAGTATTTTTGCTTTTATTATAACAAGTTTTCTTTCTCTTCTGTTCCCAGTCCCACTTTCTTCAATAAAACCTCCCAAAGCCACAACCTCCAGCCTCCCCGAGAAGGACAAGGGCAGCAGGAGCCTGGGAACAGCATCACCTCCAAGCTCCCCTCCCAGTCACACACACACCGCCTCGACTTGGAGATATACCGGCCGTTCCTTCATCGTCACTGGGTCAAAATCCTGGAACTGCCTCCCTAACGGCTCCGTGGGAGCCCCTTCACCACACGGGGCTGAAACGGGTGAAGAAGGCGGCCCATCACCACCTTCTCAAGGGGCGTCTCGGGATGGACAATAAACGTCGGCCTTCGCCAAAGACGCTCCCATCTCGATAATTAATATTTCATTGTAAAGATTCCTTTTACATCCAGTATATTGTGCTCCATAAGGAATATTTTTTATATGGACAAGTCCTTATCCTGACTAACAATTTGCTACCAGGAGTGTCTGGGTAGATACAATGGGTGGTGGGTTGATTTCCACTTCAATCAGACACCAGTTCCCAGCTGGATTTAACCCAGTATCAGAGACTGGAATTCTCACCGACGCTCACCGGGGTAGAGGGAACAAGGGATGGGAAGCGGCAAGGGATTGTAATAAAGCGGGAAAAAAGTGTCTGGTGAAAAAGCCACTGTCATGAGGATGTTCAGTGCGTCTCGGACACTGAACCAAGACCAACAGCAACTAAATGGAGTCATGAATGTGTCCTTGCTACTGAAGTAAACTCAATCACAACAATGAGGATGTTCCAGTTTATCTTGAAGTGTGGATGCCATTAAGTCTTGTGTCATGAGGCCACACAGACAGTGAAACATGTTCTGAATCATAGCGACACGAGGAGAGACCCCCAACCAGCAGTTCAATGTATCTCAGACAGGTAAGTTCCAGTTTCAGTTTTCTCCCATCACTTCAAGATGATTCCAACATTAAAGACAGATCTGTGTTTATATTGCATCTTTCCTGGTAATCTACAGCTCTGCTAGGGATGTTGGTTGATGGCCAAATAAACCAGGATGAAGTCACCTATTCCACTTCCAGTACTGGCTGTAGGATCACTTACATCCATGGGAGAGGGCAAAAGGGACCCTCAGTTTAATGTCTCGACTAAAAGACAGAACTTCCAATAGTGCAGCACTCCCTCAGTGCCGCAGTGGGAATGTCAGCATTTTTTTGAGCTCAGGTCTGTGGTGTGGGTTTTGAACCTCACTGTTCAGGGACAGGGACGTGCTGTCTTTTGGACAGGACGTTGAACCATAGGATCATATATGTTTCAGTCAAGTTGTGTCTCAGTCTAAAATCCAGCAGATACATGCCTAATGTGTCCAGCTTTTCCTCATAAGACAACCAATACATTCCAGGTATTAGTCTGGTAAACCTTCTCTGAACTGCTTCCAACACATTTACATCCTTCCTTAAACTGGAGCATAACCTCCCTATTATATTCAGTTCACCTCACATTGTCTTCGCTTTCCTAATTACTTGCTGTACGTGCATACTAGCCTTTTGTGATTCATGCACTAGGACACTCAGATCCCTCCATCTAAGCTCTGCAATCTCTCACTACTTAGATAATATGCTTTTTCATTTTTCCAGCCAAAATGGACAGTTCACATTTGCCCACATTATACTCCATTTGCCAGATCTTTGCTCAATCACTTAAGCTATCTATGTCCCCTTCACAACTTACTTCATCAGCAAATTTAGCAGCCATACCTCCTGTCTCTTCATCCAAGTCATTTATATAAATTGTGGAAAGTTGAGGCCCCAGCACTAATCCCTGTGGCACACCACTCATTTCATCCCACCCATTTATTAATGTGGCAATCACCTTGATAAAAACAATTGCTAGTTAAACAGGTGATGGCCATTGATTATCCCATCTAAATAGAATAGAAAGATACGGCTGGAACACTGTGTGGTAGCATTGAGGAGTTATCTTGAAAAATAAACCAGCTTGAACTAAAGGGCCACAGCCTGGATTAATTCCATCAGGCCCCAAGGATTTGTCAGCCCACAACTCTTAACAATTTTTTCACTACCGTTTCATTGGTGATTGTAATTTTCCTGAGTTCCTCTCTCCCTTTTCCTGATTTACAGCTATTTCGGGGATGTTACTTGTATCCCCCGTAGTGAAGACTGATACAAAATCTGTTCAATTCATCTGCCATCTCCTTACTTCCCATTATTAATTCCCCAGACTCGTTTTCTATAGGACCAATGCTCACTCTGTTAATTCTTTTCTTATTTAGGTATCTATAGGAACTCTGGCTATCTGTATTCATATTTCTAACTAGCTTTCTCTCAGACTCTTAATTTTCCTTCCTTATTAACCTGTTTGTCATTCTTTGTTCTCTATATTCTGCCCAATCTTCTGAGCTGCCACCCATCTTTGCGCAATTATGATTTTTCTTGAAGTTTGATACTGTCTTTAACTCTTTTAGTTAACCATGTGTGGTGTGTCCTCTCCTCGGAATTTTTCTTTCTCATTGGAATGTATTTATTTTGTGTATTCTGAAATGTCCCTTCAAATATCTGCCACTGCATCTCTACTGACATATCCCTTAGCCTTATTTTCCAGTTCACTTTAACTAACTCTGTTTTCATTCCCAAATAACTGCCCGTATTTAAATTTAAAATACTAGCCTTGGACCCACTCTTCTCTCCCTCAAACTGAATGTAAACTTCAATCATATTATGATCACTGCCACCTAAGGGTGTCTTCACTATGAGGGTATCAATTTATCCTATCTTGTTGCACAATACCAGGTCTAATATAGCCTGCTCTGTGGTTGGCTCCGGAACATGCTGTTCTCAGAAACTATCCCAAAAACGTTCTATGAACTCCTCATCTAGGCTACCTTTGCCCATCTGATTTTCTTTCCAGTCTATATGTGGATTAAAATGTCCCCATGTGCCTTTCTGACAAGCTCCCATTATTTCCTCCTTTAAATTCCATCCTACTGTGTGGTCACTGTTAGGGAGCCTGTACACCACTCCCACAAATGACTTCTTGCCTTTATCATTTCTCATCTCGACCCACACCGTTTCTACATCCTGGTTTCCTGAATTTAGCACAATAGTGAGGGATGACCTATTACTGCAATTAATTAACAGAGCCACCCCTCCACCTTTTCCTAGCTTCCTGTCCATCTTAAATTTCATGAGCCCTTTAATATTCAGGTCCCAATCTGTCATCCTGCAGCTATGTCTCTAACGTGGTCATGTGATCAGACCTGGAGGAGTACATCCAACCAGAGCTGGTGTTCCAGCTGCCCTTTAGTGTGATGTTACCCACGCTCACTATTTGAGTAAATAAATGGATGATTGCCTTTAGATCTACAGTGTGAGTGGTGACTGAAAATCGTGCAACATAGGAGTTCATTCAGCCCATCGTGCTGCCTCTGAGGAAGAGCTACTCAATTAATCCCAGTCCCCTTCTCTTTTCCCACAGTTCTGCAGATTTCTTTACCCATTCAGGTGTTTATCCAACTTTCAAAAACTTTAATTGAAAGAGCATTTTTAGCCTTGTTAAATCTCAACTTTGGAGCTTCATAAAACCAGATTTGACCCTGAGCCACATTAGGAACAGGTGACCAAAAGCTCAGTCAGAGGTCGGTTTTAAGGCTCATCTTCAACAAGGACAGACAACGTCGAAGAGGTTTAGAGAGGGAGTCCCAGAGCTTAGCGCCCAGGCAGCTGAAGGCACGGCCGCCATTAGTGGAGCGATGGAAAACGGGGGATGCTCCAGGGGCTTGAATTGGAGGAGCGCAGAGATCTCAGAGGGTTGTAGTGAAGGTTGCAGGTTACAATGACAGGGAGGGGCTGGAAGACAGTGGAGAGATGGGGAGGATTTGAGGGGTTGGAGAAAGTTAGAGATAAGGATGGTCGGAGGGACAAGAGGTTACAGAGATAGGGAGGCAATGAAAGGATTAGTAAGCAAGGATGAGAATATTAAAATTGAGGCATTACTGGACCGGAGGCTAATGTATATCAGTGAGCAACATGGGGGTGATGTGTGAAAGGGACTTGGTGTGGGTGTTAGGATATGACAGCAGCAGAGTTTTGGATGGGCTGGAGATTAGAGGGTGGAATGTGGGACACTGCCCAGGAGAACATTGGAATAGTTGAGTCTGGAAGTAATAAACGCAGACATGAGGGCTTCAGCAGTAGATTAGCTGAATGGGGGGGAGATGCTTAAGTTAAATAGTGGATCTAATTCGCATTTGAGCTGTAATGTTTTCTATTCCAGTTTGTCGAACCCCAGACCCAAGTGTAACTCCTGCAGTTGATCATCAGAAACAACACAACACAACCGAAGGTAATACCGTGTGAAATTTTATAATGTTAGATGAGGGGTCAGCTGTGGTTCAGTGGCTTCAACACTCACCTGAGTCAGGTGGTCATGGGGCCAAATCCCCCTCCAATAGACATGGGGAAAATTGAGCACAACACCTCCTAGGGTAGTGCCAGATGGGGCGGTGCCACTCCCTCTGGCTTCGCCCTGAGGGGCCATCTTTTTTATGGGATGAGAAACCCAGGTTTCCATTTGCCTTCTCTGGTGGATGTACATGATCGCAAATCTCCAGCACAAGCTGGGTTTAGTTGAAGGCCCTTAATGCCTGAGCTTTAACCTTCCCTCAGAAATGAAAGCAGTGATTTACTGGTCAGTGCTTCTTGTAAATCAAGCATCGCAGTGTAACCATGTGAAGCTTGGGATGTAATGTACCAGCCGGGAGGTTATATCTGTGGATAAATACTTTCAATCTTTCCCTGGTGACTCGCCTGTGCCAGTTTCTGGGCTCCTTGGGGAGCAGGTTGTGCTGCCCTGTACCTACAAACGCAATGTCCCAGTCTCAGATTTACTGGTAATTTGGGGGACATCTCATCATGAACATTTACACAAGTTCATCACTGGGAATGACGATTTGACAGAACAAGACCCATGGTTCAGAAACAGAACAAAACTGTTCAAAGATCAACTGGAACAGGGCAGCTGGTTGGTTCTGATCTCTGACCTCAGGAAGTCTGACCAGAACCAGTATCAGTGTCAGATTTACAGGAACACGAGTGTGGGCTATTATTGGGAGCAAACTGATCTTGGTCATCTCTCTAAGAGGTGAGAGGTTTCTGTTTCAGGTATTCTGTATTTAATCTCTGTATGGGTTCGGTAATTCAGTGGTCATGTTACTAGACTAGTAATACAGAGGCCTGGACTAATAATCCAGAGGATGAGAGTTCAAATCCCTCCATGGCACTTCCAGAATTTAAATTCAGTTTATTAAATAAAAATCTGGAAATATAAAGTTGGTTCCAATAAAAGTGACGCTGAAGCTGTTGGATTGTTGTAAAACCCCAACTGGTTCACGAATGTCCCTTTAGGGAAGGAAACCTGCTATCCTTACTCTATGTGACTCCAGTCCCACAATAACCTGGTTGACTTTTAACTGTCCTCTGACTTGCTCGGCCACTTCAATCAGAATCAAACCATGAGAAAAAAAGAGACTAAAATTGAACAGATCACTGGATGTGACCCAGTTATGGAATCAGGAAACAACAAAGACCCACCCAGCCCAGTGGACTCTGCAATATCCCCTCCCTAACATCTGGGGACTAGTGTCCATGCTGGGAGAGCTGGGTGAAATAGTCATACTCACTGATGGAAGGAGTTAACAGTGTTATCAAGCTGCCCCCCCTCAGCTGATGAATCAGTACTCCTGCATGTTGAATGCCACTTGGAGGAAGCACTGAGGGTAGCGAGGACACAGAATGTACTGAGTGAGGTCTTCAATGTCCATCACTAAGGCTGGGTCAGTAATAGCACCACTGACTGAGCAGACTGAGCCCTGAAGGACAGAGCTGTCAAACTGGGTGATGGAAGGAGTTAATGGAGCTATCAAGCTGCACTCACTCTCCAGCAAAGAGCTCTATCCATCTCCAGATGTTGGGGAGGTGGGGCCCATCACACCTCTCAGGCAGCCTTTACAAGACCCAGTGCACTTGCCTTGAAAGTGTATCCCAGTACACCCAGGATCCTGGGGGGATTCTCTCCACAGGGGGATGTAGGCTGCTGGGAATGATCCTGCTCAGGGTAACTCTGGAAAACTTCCATTCTACCCCCCCCACAGTTAATGCAATCCTGTTGGATTTTTCACTTTGCCGACCTTGTTCCTGATCCTTCCCGATCAGTTTGACCCAAATCCCGTTCCTCCCAGGATGTGTTTCCCTAAAGCCCGATAGAGTCTTTGAACATTTCTGCAGTTTGTTTCACACACCATAGTGTTGGATTCTTTTAATGTCACCTGAACTCTGCTGGTTTTTCTCTCCTAGGAAGCGACACTCGAACAATCGAAATGAAGCATCTAAGGATGTCCCTTTGACAGGGGTGACCTGTCCAGATGAAACACGGGGCCTTGTGACAACAGCACCTGAGCATCAGGATGGAGCGGCTGGAGAACAAAACCTTCTGGGGAACGGGACTGTCCAGCACCGACTGAGTTTCCCCAGCACTGAGCCTGTGTCAGGGAGGGGAAAATCAGCCCAGAATGGATGATTGTTACATATGAACGTATAACCCTCTGCGCTGTGGAGGCTCCCCCCCCAACACCACCACTGCCCTGCAGGGGCCAGCCCTCCCCCCATCACTCTCTCTCCCCCCCCACAATGAGGCACCGTGGACTACGTGCTGAGGGATGTATTAGAGCTTGGGGGCAGCCGCCACAAAGGCGCAATGGGGAAAGGTCGCTGTCTAAGACCTTTCAGCTACAGTGCACCAAGGGGCTGGGGATTGTATAGACCCCTCGGGCTGTACGATTCAGACGGAAAGTGTACAGTGAATACTAAATATATCATCATTGTATTGAAGCACCTCAGAGTGTTAACATGATGTCTGTCGATAAAGTGAATAGCTTTGCACTGTCTGACTCTCGGTAATGACCATATTGAAATGTCTGTAATATTGATTCCATTGAAACACCTCATGTCCTGTGTGGAAAAGTGGAATATGATTGCATTTTTTGTGATGGCCATTTCGAAATGCCTTGTAATGTTTATTCAAATACTTTATGAAAGTATATTGTTCCAAATAAAAATTTTGTATTTTATATCTTCAAAATGAAGTCAAAACAGGTCTGTGGGTCTGGATTTTTAATTTCATATGTTTCCCAGTTGGAGGAGATTCTGATCCTCCAGACGACCCTCAGAGAGAAATTTCTCATTTCTGTCTTAAATGGGCAACCTCTTATTTTTAAAGCATGAGCCCTAAATTCTAGATTCTCCCACAAGAGGAAACATCCTCTCCACATCCACCCTGTCAAGACCCCTCAGGATCTTACTCTTCGAGTCTGTCCAACCCACCCATTCCAGGTATTGGTCTGGTAAACTTTCTCTGAACTGCTTCCAACGCATTTACGTCCTTTCTTAAATAAGGAGACCGTTCAGTGCTTCCTTGTGGAGATCATAGTTCAGGATTGAAATCAGAATCACTTCCCACTGACCATGAGTCCTTGTCACCAACTTGTCATCAGTGAGTCTGAGATGATAATTTCAGAATGTCCAAATCAACATGAGATCAGGAAAAGGAATTGACCAATTTGGTATTTTAGGGACATTTATTTATTACACTGAATAAGTTCAATAATGTATTGGTACTTACAATTATATTTTGGACACTATTAAGTTTATACAAAAGTTCCCTGCCTTCCATGATCTTTACTGTCATCAGTGTAGAACATGATCTTGGAGAGTTTCCCAATGCAGCTGCAGTTGGTGACTTTGGCTTGGTGGGTGCGGGGGGTGGGATTACGAGGTTCGGGACTCTCCCTGGATGAACATCCTGTGTCACCAGCTGCTCTCCTTTGGTGGCTCAGGTCAATTCTTCCACAGGACCTCCACCCCTGGAATCGGGGAGAGATTGGTGCCTTCTCTCCACCCAGAAACTGAACTGGACTGGCCATATAAACACCGTGGCCACAAGAGCAGGCCAGGGGCTGGGAATCCTGCGGCAAGTAACTCACCTCCTGACTCCCCAAAGTCTGTCCACCATCTACAAGGCACAAGTCAGGAGTCTCTGATGGAAACTCTCCACTTGCCCTGGATGAGTGTAGCTCCCACAACACTCAAGAAGCTGGACACCGTCCAGGACAAAGCAGCCCGCTTGATGGCACCCCTTTTACAAATATTCACTCTCTCCACTACCGACGTACAATTGCAGCCGTATGTACCATCTACAAGATGCACTGGAGAAACTCTGTAACCTCTTCCAACCCCGTATAACCCTCCCTATCCTTGTAACCTCCTCCAGCCCCTACAACTGTCCCTATCCCTTTAACCACCTCCAGCCCTACAAACCTCCCTATCTCTGTAACCTCTTCCAACCCTCCCTATCTCTGTAAACTCTTCCAACCCCTATAACCCTTCCTATCTCTATAACCTCCTCCAGCCCCTGCAACCCTCCCTATCTTTGTAACCTCCTCCAGCCCCTACAACCGTCCCTATCCCTTTAACCTCCTGCAGCCCATACAAACCTCCCTATCTCTGTAACCTCTTCCAACCCCCTATAACCCTCTCTATCTCTGTAAACTCTTCCAACCCTTATAACCCTCTCTATCTCTGTAACTTCCTCCAGCTTCTGTAACCCTCCCTATCTCTGTAACCTCTTCCAGCCCCAACAACCCTCCAAAATCTCTGCGCTCCTTTCAGCCCCTTGAGCATCCCCCGATTTCCATCGCTCCAACATTGGCGGCCGTGCCTTCAGCTGCCTGGGGCCCTAAACTCTGGAATTCCCATCCTAATCCTCTATCTCCCTTCCTTTAAGATGCCC